>NC_139635.1:29635985-30140985 GCF_964638095.1 Poromitra crassiceps | reverse complement strand
TGAAAAGGAAATGTTTCTGAGAGAGGAAAATTTGCCAAGGAACAGAAATATGAAAACAAAGGCCAGCCAAGTTATGTAAGACCAACAATTTTCCGTCCGTTCGGTGAAAGACTTAGATGTTTGTGTGGAGGTGGGGAAGAGACGCACTTACGCAACAAAACCTCAGAGTTTCTCTGGCGGTGAAACGGGGGGGAACGGTGTCGGGATTGATTGATCTGCGCTACCAGCCGAGTATCCCTGATGAGCGCGCGTGGCCCATATTCCTGCAGGGGGAGGGAATCCATCAGAGGCAACAGCTCATCAGCGGAGAGGAGAGGAGCTCCTCTCGTGGGACGAGACTCCTGGCTCCCATTCAAGGCCACTCGTTTGTGAACGCACACACAAACACTGGCACCGCCCCAAACGGCCCAATATAACTTCCTGTTCTCCTCTCCTCTCTCCCTCCTGCTCGCCGAGCTGACAGGATATGAAAGGTGAAAGCAATGCAGCAGCACCGACGCCAATCTTCTTCGAGCTAGTTCGGCTAACGGTAGTTTATAAAGGAAAGGAGGCGAGGAAAGGAGATTATCAGACGTTTTGGCACCGGCGGCCCCGGCGAGTGGGCTAAAATTATTTCTCCATGCGGCCTAAACTCCATCTGGCTTTACCACACACTGTCAGAGATGAATGTTCCTCATTGTATTGTAGCGTGTTATAGGCATAAAAGCGGGGTAACCATGGGGAGAGAGTGGATTACTTCACTCTCCATCTCTCCTCGCCATCACAATTAGCTAACCTGTATTGAAGCAGATGACAAGAGGGGCAACGCTGAAAGTAGCTGAGGCGCGCGCCATTATCACCCAGCAAGAATAGCATTATTAATAAAGAGATCGTCTATTCAGGAGTGATAGCGACGTACACGCTGGGCGCATTTAAGGTGAAGATGAAGTGCAGTGCACAATACCAAAAAAAACACACACTCCATGCATCTTTGGGCTCATTATATTCGCAGTCAGCAGGTAAGCGGCGTTCTCATTAATTTGAGTAGGACGGCACTCTGCAGCTCCGTGCTCTCCTGGGGGAGTAGAGCTAAGAAAGAGACTAGCCACCTCTACCTCCAACCCGACCTTAACTGCTTTAAATTAGCTACTAACAGCAGAGGAGGGAGAAGAGCCTTTTTGTATGCCGAACAAAAGCTGCAGAGAAGCCGGCGTAACAGTTACTGATGATTACAGAATAACTACATTGGTGAATAGCACAGGTCGGTTAATAGATATTAAGCGGTGTAATAATACGCGTATTCATATCGAACCGTTTAGGTTAAGGCTTTAGGTTCAATACGCATTGCAAACCGAAAGAATCTTTCACTGCTGATTTGCGGAACAGCGTCTTCTACGAGGATAATATCATGGTAAACTAATACTGAGACGAAAAAGATGAAACACTGTAGTAAATTGAAATAAAATAAAATAAAAGACTGTGAAAATAGTAAAGTAACTAAGTTAAATAACAAATAAATAAATGACCATTTTAAAATCAAGGAATTATTTATCCTGCATTTCTGCTTTTTTTGCTGTATCGAAAACGTACCCGTAACGAGACACCACGGTGTCGTATATCAATCCAAAACCGCACATTTTGTGAAGCGTCACACCCCTAATGGATATTGCTGGCAAAAGTTGGTGGTGCATTCAGTGAAGCTCAGGCGAACCCTAAGCTGATGCTCCTCTGTAAGCCAAGTGACTAAGCCTCAACCAGGGGACCTGTTCTCATGCACACGATTTGGATGCGAGATGAACTAGATGTTGTCTTGTTGGAGCGGCGGCAGGCCGGTCTACGTCAGCAGTACGGGCGGCTGTCCAGCACCAGAGAGCGAGGACGCGGGACAGACGAGCGTGGACCGCGCAGAATGGTCCTTTTTCCCTCCAGGATTTGCCTCTCGAATCCTGGCAGCGCTCCTGCCAGCAGGCCCGTCCCTGGCATCCTCTCCAGATGGTGCTACTGGGGCGTGAACAGGGAGATTAGGAAGAGAGTGATGACTGGTACCCCACTACACATCCGGTTGCCGAGGCCCACTCTCCTCCACGGAGAGCGGATGCTCCGCCTGTCTTTGTGCTTCGGCAAAGGTGCTAAGCTGCTTATTAGTGATCGTGACATGATGTGATGGGAGCCTAGTCATTGGTAGCCTATGCAAACACCGAGAGAGATAAAGTCAGGCTCAGACAAAGACTGATGGAAGGAGAATACACTACTGGAATATAATATACAGAAAATCAGGTGTTGTTTACTGTGACAAAGTCAACGTCTTGTTCAACAGATTAAGTGATTTTGCCAACCGCACAGAAATCCTTTCTTTGCGAAAAACAAATCCCCTCTTTGCAACATGAAAAAAAACAGTAAACAAAATTGACTTATGCTTCATTGCAGTAATTATTGTAAAGGTGAAGTGAAAACGCAATCTGGAAACAAAAATGGAAGTCATTTTGCGGTCCCAGTGTGGGTGAATCTGCGGGCACTTGTGTGCATGTGTGAGAGGGAGTGAGAGAGAGAGAGAGAGAGAGAGAGAGAGGGGGAGAGAGAGAGAGAGAGAGAGAGAGGGGGAGAGAGAGAGAGAGATGTGTGAAAGAATGAATGAAAGAGACGGCAATAGATAGAAGGAGCGAAACAGGGCGAGTGAGCGTCACAGCGCGTTTCACACTGGGAGACTGGCAAAGCCAATCATCTGGCCCCAAACGCTAAATCCAACTAGCGTGGAAAGAGTTGCGTCAGCTCCTATTTTCTCAAAGTTCTGGAAGACTTTCAAGAGATGCTCCCGCCAAAATTCTCTTATGTGATACTGAAAGAATGCTTGAAGACGGTAGGAAACAAAGAAGCGGAGACTTCCCCTTTTGTTTGGAAAAGTTGATGAGACAAGGAAAAGTGGCAAGTCTTGCAGAAAAATTGTAAGACTACAAATTATGGGCTCGGTGCATACCACACAGCGAGGAAAATGTGAAGGAAAGTGTTGAGTCAACGAAGGACGAGCTACAAAATTACCTTTGCCAAATCTTTATCATTATCCTTATGAATACATCTATTCTAAGAGCTCTATATACAGAACCCTCTTATCATAACCTTCCACACATGAATCTGTAGCCTGAATTACATGAAACTACCATCATCCACCAATCATTTCCATCTCCTCCAGTGAGGAAGATGAAGGAGAAAAGTAAGAACAAGTAGAGATCCTGTACAGGTGCCTATACCAAACTTGGTGTTGACAATAGGGATGTCACAATATATCGTCCCACAATAAATCGCGATATCAAAACATGACAATATGTATCGTTGAGATGAAATCTCATATCGCGAGAAAAAGAAGCTGAACATGGTGGCACTGATCTGCATCTGATTGCATGCTCGCTCTCCTTTTCATTGCTTTGTTTGAACAGTCGAGGGACGTTACAGACACGGAGGATGAGAATGGTGAAATTACTGAAATTAGCATGGAGGATGCCCCCTCAACTTACAAATCGATCGCAAAAAAAGTATTGTTAAAATATCGTATCGTATCGTTATCGTGAACCAAATATCGTGTATCATATCGTATCGTGAACTGAGTGTATCGTGACACCCCTAGTTGACAACGTAAAAATCAAAAAAGTACTAAAAAGCCCACTTTCGACAATGTTGACAAAACATATTACATGAGTACCAAATTTCATGCAAAAACAACTATGCAGACACGGTCAATGATGATATCTGAACATCTTCACAAAGTTTCGTGATAATTGGATAATCGGTCATCAAGTTATGACAATTTATTGCCGATTGGGGAAATATTTCTGGAGCTAGTAATATAGTAATAGTTACCAATATCTGTCATTGGGCCAAATCTGATGTCTCTGCGATGTACCACACCACACAGGAGTTTGCACCAACGCGGACACCTCAGTATGTTTTTACGGACTGACGTTTGCACCAACGCGGACACCTCAGTAAGTGTTACGGACTGACTGAATGACTCAGCCTAACGGGGCTGACACACCAAAAACACTTGAAAGTCTCCGGTGTCGGGGCGAAAAAGACGCATTTGGACACACCACAAACACGACCGCCGACGGGCAACTAGCAAGCATGTTCTGCGCCTGCGTGTTTCAACGTGGTTAATCGGCCGGAAAAGCCGCCCACAAAGCAGACTAGAGCCAACGGGACACGCCGCAAATATTGGAGCGACAAGACGCCCAGACATGGCCGACGGCCGACTTGGCGTGTCTGCGGCTTAAAATGCCTCCTTATGACCGCGGCTAGCAGGGCGCCGTGGTAAAAAGAGGAGTGGAGGACAGCCGGCAGGAGGGGATGAGGACCACTCAGGCAACACAGAGGAAAAAGTTGCAAAAGTTGCTGTGCTGTTGTGACTGTGCAGGTTGATTTATGACTCTCCTGTTTATGTATGAGGCTGCAGTCCTTACATAACTCCATTGAACTGGAGAAGCCATGAGCCCGTCTTCGTGGTGGCAGTGAATGAATTCTGTCCTGCCTGCGTCCACGCTCCTTTGTCTGTCCTGCCTGCGTCCACGCTCCTTTGTCACGTCCCCAGCGTGCCTTCATTACAGCGAGGGGACGGGGGAAAGAAGGACAGGAGGAGGCTGTCTGTCTGCAGCACCAACGCCTCCCGTCGCCATCTGCCTTTGTCGATGCAGAAATGAAGCAATTTTCACCAAATTGTTTGAAGAGCTGAGACATAATTTTAGAAATGGCATTTTGATTTGGGCAGCGCCGTGTGCGTGATCGTGAATAAGTCTTCATAAAGCTTGGAAGAAGAGAGCGGAGATACTGTTGCTCGTCTCATGAGAGACAAACTCTGAAGCTGTGAATGAGAAACCGACAATGAGAAACCGACTTCATGGGCTCAGTGACACCGACCCCGGGTCATGTTTGGACATTTTCTGGCTGGGCTGTAGTCCCAGCACCATACAGTACATCGCCTGTGGGGTTTAACATATTCCCAGTTTTAAGATTTTGAAGGGCGGCCCAGCAATCACTATGGAAACCTTAAGTCTCGTTTCCAAATTCAAGCTGATTTGTATATTAGCGCTCTAATTAAAAGTCAAGAGGGCAACTCAAGATTGTGGTCTCTTAATGACATCCAAGATTACAGCCTCATTTAATTTTTTGATTTAACTTTTTTAATCCCCTTCCCTGGAGCATCTTCTTTCTGCACACTGAAAGATGTAGCTCCTGTTTTCAGTACCACAATAGGCCACTTTGAAACCAGCATCCTTTATTTTAAAGTTGTTCAATATTTAGTTTCGACAAACTTCCACTCTTATGTCCTACATGTGTCATATGGCCACGCCTCACGGTCATCTGATCTCACAGTAAGCAGATAACAGATGCAAAGGTACGTTCACTACATCCTAAACCAAGGGACTAGACTAAAGCTGTATAAGTATTTAGCAGCGAGCACACAGGAGGTGTTGTACTGGTTTGGATGGGGGAATGCTCAGCTGCTCAGAGAGCAACATAACTGTGAAGGACAAAAGAATGGATAGTGCTGATAAGGAAGAGTGTGGTGGTCTCCAATCCTACTGTTGGCTACGTTCTGTTTTGTCCCTCTTAATCACAAACACTGAGTAGGCAGAACTGGGGAAAACACTGGCTGAATAGTGCATGGTGTGGACAAACAACATTTAAATAAAGTAAACCAGGGTGGGGACTCTAGAGACGATGCGCCATGGGCGCACTTTTTTGGATTGTGTGACCAAACTCATGCCGAAATCCGGCACTGCACTCTGCCGGGTCCCCAGCAGCGCACTCCCTAAGTTTGAAGTCGATTTGATGAACGGTTCTTGAGCTAAACCGCTTTTTGTGTTTCCAGTAGGTGGCGCTATGACTATGAGTGTGTCCGAAAATCGGCACCGCACTCCATCGGGTTCCTGGCACCGCACTCCCCAAGGTTGAAGTCGATCGGATAAATGGTTCTCGAGATAAACCACTTTTTGTGTTGCCAGTAGGTGGTGCTATGACTATGCGCATGTCCGAATTTCACAAAATTTGGCACTGCACTCTGTCAGGTCCCCCTAAGTGCACTCCCCAGGTTTTGGAGGCGATCGGAGCAATGGTGTGCAAGTTATGGCCATTTAAAAACTAAAGTCACCCATATCAGCAGTACTGGTCGGATCTGAAAAACGAATAGCAATGACAGAGTTACTGTAGGTCAAATTAGAAGCTTGCGGTCAGTTCCTGACACACATTGGGTTCCTGTCGAGTGTGAAGTGGCACTAGTACTGGCTAAGGAGAAGGTCTTCCATGCCGCTGCAACGAGGCCAACACCACAATGATAATAAACAATAATTACATGCCTGGCTTGGGCACAGAAGAGGAGCGGGGGGATTGGACTGATTGCTACGTGCTGCGAGTGGCACAGAAGTAGGCCAAGTGGGAGGATGGCATCGACATCTGGGAGCCTCTCTGGAGGTTATGGCCAGGAGCGATCCCCATGTCTCCGGACTCGCCCCCCCCCCGGTCTTCAGACCTCTTAATACAGCGCTGATACTGCCCAGCCTGAACGCCTCCATGCACTATTATGCCCCCTTTCCCCTTCATGGAGCATATGTCAGAAGTAATACGTTGAAAACCAATACAGTGAAGACGCTGCTGTGCACCCAGAGCAGCACCTGCTTCAATAATATTTCCCCCTTATTCGCTTTCTATTCTTCAACAGATTAGTAGGCAAGTCAGCCAAGTCAACACATTAGAGGGCTTATGGATAATAGAGTGCTGAGCAGAAGAAGGCCTCGCATCAACTGAGTACATAGATAAGACGACTGTGGGTATATGAATTCATGGAAAAGGCTGATGTAGAACTCTCTGGGTATATGAATTCATGGCAAAGGCTGATGTAGAACTCTCTGGGTATATTAATTCATGGCAAAGGCTGATGTAGAACTCTCTGGGCATATGAATTCATGGCAAAGGCTGATGTAGAACTCTCTGGGTATATGAATTCATGGCAAAGGCTGATGTAGAACTCTCTGGGCATATTAATTCATGGCAAAGGCTGATGTAGAACTCTCTGGGCATATGAATTCATGGCAAAGGCTGATGTAGAACTCTCTGGGCATATGAATTCATGGCAAAGGCTGATGTAGAACTCTCTGGGCATATGAATTCATGGCAAAGGCTGATGTAGAACTCTCTGGGCATATGAATTCATGGCAACGCCTGCTTTTTTCGGCATCAGTATTTCTTGACTTGATCAGGTCGGCGACCCTCAGTGCACCTGCTGTAGCACAGGATGTCAAGATCACGACCGAGGCGACACAACACAGCCGTGGTTCTTCATTGAACAGCTGGCACGTAGAACTGCGGCGAGCCAGAGGGCAGGACAGCGTCTGCTGGACGATCCACGGGGCAAAGTAAGGTCAGCGCACATTCAAATGCGCCTTGAGTGACTTTTTCCCCACATAAAAATACCGGTGTAAATACACCCAAGAGACGGGACAGATTAAAATCCGATTGAGATGCATTTTGGCCAATCTAGTATGCACCCAGAGTCTATCAGCCTGACGACTAATAAGACGTCGCTAGAAGCGTCGATCTGCACCAAGACTTCCGCTTCCGTCATGGTTTACAGTCCGATGACGTCTCATATGCAGTTCTGTGTTTATAGAGATTAGCCGTAATGTCGTCTGGACCTAAAACACCTATAAAGACTATTGGACATTGGACTGTAAAGAATGACCGCGGCGCACAGAAACAAAAAGTCTTGGCGCGAATGGTGTCCGCTCTACACCGGAAACCCCGAAATATCGTCCGTCTGTCCCAGAGTCTTAGTTAGTCGTCAGACTGATGAGACTCTGGGTTCCCAGATTGCATTTTGGCCAAGTGTGAATGGAAATGTTTCTCCAAGCCACAGACATCATCTCTACACTCCTCCCAAAAACCATGTCCCCAACAGTTCGCTAATAAACAGGAGGGATGATTAAAAACGAGGCCAACGTTCAGGAAGATGAATTTGCATACTGCTAGGGGGAAAGCGCTGGGGGAGGGCAATCGCATTTTCTTTCTGGCTGCCGAAGATGCATTTTTGAAAATGATTGTAATCTGGATAAATGACATCCGGAAACACTCTGGATACAATTCACATGGTGAAATCCCAGGTGTAAGGAGTATCAGAGTTAGCCTCATGTGGCAGGCTAGCTGAGCCTCTATTTGTGGCAATTGTAGTCAATCCACATACAGTGTATAGCTCTGATTACAAATATATTGAATTCATCCTCCTCCAAATCATCCATTAAATCTAGTGATTCTACATTCTGATATCTAAGAATATGGTCAGTGCTCTAAGTGTAAGGAAAGGTACAGGCTTTGTTATCCTAGTGATCTGGATTTGACTTACCTGCAGAGTTGCATGATGTTGAGAATCCATCAGGATGTGCCGAAGGCAGCGAGGGCATGAGGGGGAGGAAAGAAAAGGCCATCAATAAATAGTTTCATTAGATTTAAATAATTTAAATAACTTATACACAAGTTCAGAAGAACTCAGTGGGCTATTTAATAAGGCAATGTCTCCCATTATAAATAAATTATACAGTCATTTGCCTATACACCCCAGTACTGACTCTTCATTCCAACCAGATTATTCCTAAACTCGCCCACTAGGTACCAATAATAAATACAGTGTGTGTGTATGTATGTATGTATGTATGTATGTATGTATGTATGTATGTATGTATGTATATATATATATATATATATATATATATATATATATATATACAGTATAGATTTGTTATTCATAAACATGTTATTCAATGGCATTCCTGCAAACACGTCTTAATATACTAATACAACAATATATGTAAATACATGACTGACCAAGCGATACCTTGAAAAGTGGACAAGTTGTTTCATTATTGTAATGGTGTGTTTCACATATTACACTGCAATCTGTCCAAGGTAACTTCATAAGAGTAATGAATAATTTATGTCAAAATATGAAATGAATAATTCATGAGGTCATCACGAAGGATTCGAGTATTCAGGAGGATATGATTTATCCTGTACAAGTCCTCCATATGGTTGGCATTTCAAAATTGTTGTCAGATGTCAAAGATGTGAGATACCAACGCCTGGTGGCAGATTGTGCGTTTCAAGGATCTTTTCAATGCAGTCAGGGCGGGCTTTGTGTGGCAACATTAATGACAACATTCAATTAAAATCCCACAATCAAATTAAAAAGTAGAGCTGGGTATTGGTTCAAATTTCAAGAATCGATTTGATTCCGATTCACAAGGTTGCGAATCGATTAATTTCGATTCGATTCGATTCCGATTCGATCAATTTCAATATTGATTTGGTTAGTGATACCAAAATGTGTTTTTTGAGCTGTACCCTGAATTACATGACTGTCCAGTTATGTAACACAGGGGTTCCCAACCAGCCAAGTAGATACATGGGGAAAAAAAGTTGCAGACCTGTTGTCAATTTTAATAGTTTTAGTTACACATATATTTACTCACCAGCAGGTGGTGACAAAGGGTAAATAACAGCCTTTTCATCTGTCAATAAAGACACCTTCACAATTATGCACAGTGATTTGATTTCAGCCTATATAATTTCTAAAAGTAGATATTAATGATCAAACATTTCCATTCATGTAGCCTACAGTATTTGTTTGTTTCAACTACAAACATAAATAAACGTCAACTTGAAACTATGTTTCAACTACCACACACAGCATAATATTTTAGCCTGTTTATTAATTTTTGTTTTTTGATTTTTTTAATTAAAAAAAATCGATCTCTGGACATATGAATCGATAATCGAGGATTAAAATAAAAATCGATTAAAAATCGGAGAATCGATTTTTTTGAACCCAGCCCTATTAAAAAGTATAAGAACCTTTCATAATTTCACGCAAAACTAAGCAAAATCAAGCCACCCTTTGTTGACCTTTAGCATTGTGATATCAGATAACATTGCTGACTAATGAAACGACTGCAAAGAACTCTGGGACATCACAGATGTGCCTTATTGAGTTGAGCTAATCCTGGTTGTGCCATTCCCTCTTCAGTCCTGCAAATCTGCTGATGACCATATGCTTAATTGAGTTAGCTGCTTCTTTATCCATCTCATCTACACTATCCCCTCTCTCCCCAGCTTTTATCTGCCCTGCCAGACCAGACCCAGGCCTGCTAGAAAGAGACAATTACATTCCTGTCCTCCCAGAACTATGAACAATGTCGATCAGAACAAAAAATATAACATCAAAAAAGGAAATTTCATGTCAGTAGGTGTCTGTCTGTCTAACCATCCAGTTACACCCATTATAGTTCTCAAAACCTTTTTGGCTTCACTTTCCCTGATTTCGGAATCCAAGTATGCCCTTCAACCGGCGACTACAACATTTTGCTTAGAAAACTGCAAGAGAAAACTATACGAGGGATCAGCCGATTAGCATTTTGGTAAACAAATGGCTTCTGAGCGTAGAGTACGCACAGCAGAGTGAGGAGCAGAGCGGAAGTTGGCGCCATGACATTCTCAACGATAAAAACGACATTTTAAAGCCACAATATCGTTATAAATATCAACAACTAGCCAACAGATATCAAAGCTGGTGGGCTTTATGGAAAGGGCATGACCATTATTATATCAAACTGGTCATTCAGTGGCGTTTTATTGCCCCACAACTAATGTTAGCTCACAGCTACAGTAACAGCTAGCTATGTTCCAGCTCCCAGGGTGAATGTATTTACATAGGGGGGAGGCACATGTACAGGGACCAGGTGGATTTGCATGCAACACCCCGCAGAGACACCTGGAAGTCAGGTGTTTGTTGTCGTTGTGACGTCACGCTGATTCTTCATATAGCATGATGGCAATGAATGAATGATATCCCACCTTTTGAAGAATATCACATAAAAAAATAAGAAATGGAGTGCAAGAGTTGCAATTAATGCCTCCTGAGCAGATGTTAAGGTTTCATTTACGGTATTTGCATGATTTATTCTTACATTTTTCGGGTTTTTCCCCTTTCCCCCTGTAGTACCCCCTGTAGTACCTCCACGTACCCCTAGGGGTACGCATACCCCAATTTGGGAAGCACTGACACAGTGAGTAAATACAGCTTTTAAACACTTCTTCGACCCAGTGGAGTAGAGGGGGATCTGTGATTCTCTCTGCTACATGAATTGGCAGAATCTATTTGACATTGGGTAACAGATAAAGTGTTTTGAGAACATTTGAAATCACCTCCATAAATGACTTCATAAGCCAAGGATAAGTGATGGCCAACAAAAATGCATAGCGTGGGTGTTTTTTTTCTCCCGACAGACGTGTAGCCTACATTCAAGAGAACAAAATAGCCAAGAGGTTCAGCTAGGGTTCAGAACAAGCAAGGAAAACTAAACTACTTCAACAAGTGGAGAGAAAAATGCACGTGTGCAATGGTTCTTCTTCTGGGGTTGTATGTCCAATAACTCACAGGCATCCAAAACCAGTCCATGTTTGGCTTTTGCAGTAGCTAGCCGTGCCCTTGAGTCAGTGCAGGCTGAGATGTTGCATTGCTCAGCTAGGGTTATATGCAAGCAGAGGTATTTTCAATGAATCATCAGACCAGTTAAATCACACCACTACATTATATAATAGCTTGAACAAGTGATACAGCAATCAAGTGGATCCACTGACACATGTGTGGCCGACAAGTAGGGGACGATACATCATCGATATCGTATCGTGTATCGATGCAAAAGAAAATCGATATCATCATCTTTAAGATGTGCCTTGTAGGTGAGGAAGCATAGAGTACGGCATGAATGAGTCCGGAAAACATGGCTGCTAACATTTCCGGCTTGTAGGTGTAAAAGTTCTTTTAATACATCCGTGTGCAAAAGGGCAATGCGATTTTTGTATGGGAATTTCGGTTAAAATGCATGAAATAAGGTCTGCTAAAAACACATTCATGCTTCAAAAGTCACAACAGTGTTCCTCATTTGTGAAGATGATCTTCCTGAACACAAACTTTGTTGTTCCATACTCTTTTGTTAACCACACACCTTATTCCATGCATTTAACTGAAATTCCCATACAAAAATCCCATTGCCTTTTGAACAACAGGTCTATTTTTATCATCTTTATTAAAAATAATATATTGGTTTTCATCTAAATGTCTGGAAGAGCTCAGAAATAAAATTGTCTAATCATCTTTCAGTTGCTTTTTGTGAGTTGAATCCCCATATGTATGATACAGTCTCATATCGATCGCAGGCCCTTGAATTAGCGTTATCACGATACTAGAATTTCTAACTTTGATTCCGATATCCAGGGAAATATCGATACTCTGGGAGGGGGGGGGGGGGGTGACAACAGATCAAGAAGCATAAAAATCAACAAAGCGAGATAGATGGACAGATGCACGCTTCTCTATAATCTAGGCCCGATAAGACTCATTAAAAACTTACACAGCAGATTAGCCCTGCTCTAGTCATCAGCCTATCATTACAGTTTTAGCGTGTTGAAGCAACAGATACCCACCAATGATAGGAGGGGAAAATCAGTAGTATGTTTGATTTTTCAGTAAGAATAAGCACTGCTGTATACTGTTGCAAATGAGTATTGTATCCGTTTCAGATTTCTAGTATCGATTCGATACTTACTTATCGATAGTAGGCCTAGGCCACCAATGATAGGAGGGGAAGATCAGTATTGTTTGATTTTTCAGTAAGAATAAGCACTGCTGGTATCGATACTGTTGCAAATGAGTATTTGAGATTTCCACTATCGATACTTATCGATCATTGTCCGCATCGTTGTCCAAAGAATCGATAACGTATCGTGATTAAACTTGTGATTCAATAAAACACACACACAGAGACACACACACACACACACACACACACACACACGCACACACACACACAATCTTAGACGAGTCATACTTTTGAAATGATATGCTTTAAAATGGCGAGGTTCAAATCCACCCTGATGCATGATGTACTAAGCATTATTATGACACTTTGATATGCTCTGATCTGCAGCAGACTAACCTCTGGATGCTTCAGAGAACAAATAATGAGCGAGATGATCCATCTACTGTATTCAGATACTGCCATACTAGCAGCTGTAGCTCAGGCTTAGAGAGCCTCTGGTTGACCTGTCCTCAGGGCACTCTATCTGATGAGATGTGATCTCTTCTTTGTCACAAATAAAGGGTGTCTAGTCCAGGGCCAACCGCAGACAAAGAGGTTCAAGCTGCCAGCCTGTGCGATATAGGAACGTTCACCTTGTAAACTAAGGATGGATCGGCCCTGCTGAACAAGAAGGGTGAAAGTAGGCTGCTGATACAATAGAACCCCCCCCCCCCCCCCCGGTCACCCTCTCTTCCCCTCCATCTCCCCTAACCCCCCCTCCCCGCCCGCCCCCCAACAAACCTGAACTCCTATTACATTTATGTCCTCAGGGCTTTTCACTTAACAGACACCCATCCAGGCGAGGGCGATGTGTCTGGGGAAATTCACACTTCCATAAAGTACTGCTTCCGTGCGCGCGCGCACACACACACACACACACACACACACACACACACACACACACACACACACACACACACACACAGGCCAACTACTTGGCTGTTACATAACGCATGCCACTGCCTACCCATCCATCCACCAACAGCTTCCTCCACCACTGACAGATACTGTACACCAGCAGAGCTCTCACACTGACAGAGATACCGTACACCAGCAGAGCTCTCACACTGACAGAGATACTGTACACCAGCAGAGCTCTCACACTGACAGAGATACTGTACACCAGCAGAGCTCTCACACTGACAGAGATACTGTACACCAGCAGAGCTCTCACACTGACAGAGATACTGTACACCAGCAGAGCTCTCACACTGACAGAGATACTGTACACCAGCAGAGCTCTCACACTGACAGAGATACTGTACACCAGCAGAGCTCTCACACTGACAGAGATACTGTACACCAGCAGAGCTCTCACACTGACAGAGATACTGTACACCAGCAGAGCTCTCACACTGACAGAGATACTGTACACCAGCAGAGCTCTCACACTTAAACATACAACAATGTATTATTATTATTTATGCCCCCCCCCCCCCTCCCATTTTCTCCCAATTGTACTTGAGGGCTGATGCTAAATGGCCCAAAACTGTGCCGACAGTGTAAACTGAGAGTCTAGTCTAGTCACATGGCCTTTTCCAAACCTGACATCTGACAGTCCATCAGGGCGAGCGTGGCAAAAGGTCTTGTTTTCAAAGCGGTGTGTGCTCATCATCCCCCAACTCTCACTCAGCAGCACACTCAAAGTCAGGACAGATCTTGCTAAAAGCCCTATTGGCTAGAGGGAGAGCACAGAAAGATTCATTTTGTTATGTAAACAGACAGGATATGCCTATGAATTAGCAAGGGCTCAGATTAGAAGCCAATTTCTCAAGCCAAAGCTAGATTCAACGCCAGACTCTGAAACAATAAAATGCACCTTTTTTTAGCCAAAGGTCTCCTAAAAGCCAAGTATGTGAAACGGCACATTTTAGTTGCGTGAATATCCTTAGAGAGAACCTGCACAAACAATCCGTGATGTGGTTCGTCTCTCACGGTAACGTAAGCAGACATCATTTCTGTGCAAGTAGTTGCAAGTGGAGAAAATAGCGTGGCGGCCTTCAAGTACAGAACACACAATTGTGTTGCTAACAAACCAATTTTCAAAATGTGTCAAAATGATGTCTGGCAAAGTGGGTACGAATGGTCGTCCATGCCGTCGTCACGCAGCAGCAGGGCGCATCTTTAGACACCAGTTGGTCCAATTTCACGACAGAACGGGCCCAAGAGCACGGCGGGTCCTGCGACGAGCTGAACCGCGTGGCAACAACACAAGTGTCATAATTCTTCCTTTTTGAGCCGCGTACAATATTTTCTCCGAGGCCAGCATTTGGTTCCAGTACGCGGACACAAAATCCAGCAGAGCTCATCTTGTGAGAATAAGAGACAGGCTGCTGAACGCTGCACTTTTTGGTGCCAGTTCTCCCGGATGGGGCGGGGGAGAATCTCATCATGCAAACGGGTCTAGTTGAGACGCTGCATTGATACAGCCTTGAGCGAGTCTCTCCACGCCGGCTTTACTTCAAAATGTGCACTGCAGCAGAGTCTGCATTCACGCAGCAGAAGAAGAAGACGCCGACGCGGTCAGTCGCTTTTCAGCGCCGTCTGTCTCGCCTTCTCAAATCCTGCATCAGAGAACTTTTGAAAAAGCGCCACAACAAAGGGACCAACTGCTCCTCGGCACACACCGTAGCATTCTAGTCACCCCCCCCCCCCCACCCAAATCTCCATAGTAACATCTCTCCTAGCTGGCAGGCTATTAAGGATATCACTGTAATGAATGGCTTCTCACGTTTTTATTACACTTGCCTACTGGTGTTCCTCTCTTGTTGCGTCTTGGCATTTTTTCATCGGTCGACATTTTTTTGGCTGAACCTCGGTGAAAAATGTGTTGTCTTTTTGCCAAATTTTAACACAGCGCAAATCTCTTTATACTCTATTTTGCATGATGTATGCATCTGTCTACAAAATAGTGCAGCACTGAAGTCATTAAGCTCTCTCACTCTCTCTCTCTCACACACACACACACACACACACACACATTATTGCACACACACACACACCCACACACAGACACATAAATATAACATAACCAATGAGCCTGTGGAACCGTTGTAATATGAAGGCTCAGGGTGCGATGATAAACGGAGCGTCTGAACCACGCGTGCGTAATGTATCACGATTATGCTTCTGTTTGCCACAAGCCGTTATGCATGCGTGATGAAGAAGAAGAATAAAAAAAATATTCAGACTTGAAATGTTCCCACGTTTCATCGTAACGAAAAGCCACATTCTCAATACAGTCTCATTACTAATGCAGTTAACAGTTATCTCCAGGGCAGATATAGGCTAATACAATGCATAATTGAGCATTCGGCCCATGCACAAGTGTGTCTTCTCATAGTGGAGTTTGGTTGAGGAAGTGCCTATTCAAACTTAAACTGCTCGAGTGAGGGGGGGGGGGGGGGGGAGTGATTCAAAGTAAACCCCGACAGAGAAACAAATACAATCCGGACATGAAAAGAAGTCCGCCATTCAGCCAAGGCTGCTACAGGAAGTCAACAGAAAGTCACAGCGTGGAGCCGACGGCCCTGCGCTAACGAATGAATGGCCATTCTGGAAAGCCCCTCTGATGTGGGGGTCCAAGACGCCGATGTGAAATGTGTTCCGACAAGGAGTTGTACACAAGGTTCACATACTCCCACCGCATGACACCCGTCCTGGGTCATGGCCAGGGGGAGCGCAGCAGTCCTGGGTCCGTCCTGGGTCATGGCCAGGGGGGAGCGCAGCAGTCCTGGGTCCGTCCTGGGTCATGGCCAGGGGGGAGCGCAGCAGTCCTGGGTCCGTCCTGGGTCACGGCCAGGGGGAGCGCAGCAGTCCTGGGTCCGTCCTGGGTCACGGCCAGGGGGGAGCGCAGCAGTCCTGGGTCCGTCCTGGGTCATGGCCAGGGGGAAGCGCAGCAGTCCTGGGTCCGTCCTGGGTCATGGCCAGGGGGAGCGCAGCAGTCCTGGGTCCGTCCTGGGTCATGGCCAGGGGGGAGCGCAGCAGTCCTGGGTCCGTCCTGGGTCATGGCCAGGGGGGAGCGCAGCAGTCCTGGGTCCGTCCTGGGTCACGGCCAGGGGGAGCGCAGCAGTCCTGGGTCCGTCCTGGGTCACGGCCAGGGGGAGCGCAGCAGTCCTGGGTCCGTCCTGGGTCATGGCCAGTGGGGAGCGCGGCAGTCCTGGGTCCGTCCTGGGTCACGGCCAGGGGGGAGCGCAGCAGTCCTGGGTCCGTCCTGGGTCATGGCCAGGGGGGAGCGCAGCAGTCCTGGGTCCGTCCTGGGTCATGGCCAGGGGGGAGCGCGGCAGTCCTGGGTCCGTCCTGGGTCACGGCCAGGGGGGAGCGCAGCAGTCCTGGGTCCGTCCTGGGTCACGGCCAGGGGGGAGCGCAGCAGTCCTGGGTCCGTCCTGGGTCATGGCCAGGGGGGAGCGCAGCAGTCCTGGGTCCGTCCTGGGTCATGGCCAGGGGGGAGCGCAGCAGTCCTGGGTCCGTCCTGGGTCATGGCCAGGGGGGAGCGCAGCAGTCCTGGGTCCGTCCTGGGTCATGGCCAGGGGGGAGCGCAGCAGTCCTGGGTCCGTCCTGGGTCATGGCCAGGGGGGAGCGCGGCAGCGGTGGAACAACTTTGGGTTATTCCAGTCAGGGAATGCAGGAAATGGGGGTATAAACAGTAATGGGGGTCACATTACACTTCCTCTCTCCAGTGAATCCCTGAGAATAAAACATCTCTTTTGCAAACAAACCCCCTCCGACGAGACCCGGCTCTGATTCACCAAACAAGCCACCACAGTACTGACATTTTAGTCCGTGGTGGCAAATAGCAATTCGAGGCTACAAGTTCTCAACCTTGACATTTATTTTCTCGGCAATGGGTGAAAAACAAGCATCTAGCCTGTTGCCTGAGTGAGCCCTTTGAAGGCAGAGACAGCACAATGCCAGAGCACGCGTTGAAAAGACCGTCAAAACAATGACAACTGCAAATGGAATGTAGGACGTGGGTGATAATACTCTACTGGCACATGTTAAACAAGCTGTATTGACAGTGGCCTAACCTCGAAGACCAGGGAGGGTGGGGGTTTAAGAGTGCCTACTCTTAAACGTATTCTCAGTTCAATGGAAAGAAGAAACTGAGAAGAGGTAATAATAATATGCTGTGTACACTTAGGATATTCTATTCTATTTACAGCCAAATGAGAAATCAAATAGTGTAGCGCTGTGCAACACATGTAACCATAATGTAACCACATGTAACCAACAACAAACACACACACACACACACACACACACACACGTTTGTTGGGGGGGGGGGGGGGGGGGGGGCAGGGATTCAGCACACTGGAGTGGTAACTGTAGCAATAATGTGAGAGAGGAAACAACAGAGTCCTTCAACACTTAGCTCAACGGAATCCGTTGACATAGTAGAAGAGTGACTCCACTACCTATTTTCGAGCTTATGGCATGGTAACAAAACACAACTCCAGCAGGCCACCGTGGCCCTGAGAAGTGACTGATGCTACCGTGGCCCCTGAGAAGTGACTGATGCTACCGTGGGCCTGAGAAGTGACTGATGCCACCGTGGCCCCTGAGAAGTGACTGATGCTACCGTGGGCCTGAGAAGTGACTGATGCCACCGTGGCCCTGAGAAGTGACTGATGCCACCGTTGGCCCTGAGAAGTGACTGATGCTACCGTTGGCCCTGAGAAGTGACTGATGCCACCGTGGCCCTGAGAAGTGACTGATGCCACCGTTGGCCCTGAGAAGTGACTGATGCTACCGTGGCCCCTGAGAAGTGACTGATGCTACCGTGGGCCTGAGAAGTGACTGATGCTACCGTGGCCCTGAGAAGTGACTGATGCTACCGTGGGCCTGAGAAGTGACTGATGCCACCGTGGCCCTGAGAAGTGACTGATGCCACCGTTGGCCCTGAGAAGTGACTGATGCCACCGTTGGCCCTGAGAAGTGACTGATGCCACCGTGGCCCTGAGAAGTGACTGATGCTACCGTGGCCCCTGAGAAGTGACTGATGCTACCGTGGCCCTGAGAAGTGACTGATGCTACCGTGGCCCTGAGAAGTGACTGATGCCACCGTTGGCCCTGAGAAGTGACTGATGCCACCGTTGGCCCTGAGAAGTGACTGATGCTACCGTGGCCCTGAGAAGTGACTGATGCCACCGTGGCCCTGAGAAGTGACTGATGCCACCGTGGCCCTGAGAAGTGACTGATGCCACCGTGGCCCTGAGAAGTGACTGATGCGGGGAAAACTGTGACACGTCCCTGAGCATTTAAGAATTTTGATTCAATTTCCACACAGCCCTGCTGCAACCTTTAAATAGACTGCGTGTTCCCAATTAGTTTCTCCAAAGAGTGTGGGAGTGTGTAACCGACGCCGCCGCGCACCAAACGCAATAAGCAGGCACAGCGCAAAGGCCGTCATCCTCCACTGCGTTATGGCCTCCTCACATATGCCACGCGCTTCCGTGATCCGGCCCCCTTCCTCCTCAACCGAGGAAATGTGTCCCCCCCCCCCGAGGGCCAGAAATATCCCAGGAAG
Organism: Poromitra crassiceps; assembly: GCF_964638095.1. Taxonomy (NCBI): domain Eukaryota; kingdom Metazoa; phylum Chordata; class Actinopteri; order Beryciformes; family Melamphaidae; genus Poromitra; species Poromitra crassiceps. Next base: position 30,121,806 of record NC_139635.1, on the reverse strand, counting down.
ACTTTTCCCTCCAGACAGACTCTGGACCAAGCTGCTATTCATGAAGCAGTGATTCAGGATGGCTGCTGCTCGGGTCACATGGTGGGGTAAACTCGCAAGAGACAAACTGCTCTCAGATCAGACTACGATATGGAAATTCCACCCCGTGGACCAAGTTAGGGCCTCCGGGCAATTAACTGAAAATGTATACGAAATTGAGATTTTAGAAACTCTAAATCGGCTTAATCTTGTTCATGCCAATTCATTCAATTAATATATGAATTCGATTGATTAATGTTCATTCGGTTAATACTTTCCCCAATGCATGCGTTCATCAACTCTCCCCTTAAAAAATACTACGTCATGTTCAGTCACGTGGCCCCGCCCCGTCCGACTAACATTAGAGTCCGCATTCAGGGCAGGCGTTCATTCAAAGCGAAGCTGTCCTCATGGAAGATGACAATTTTGACAAGATTGTCTTTTTTGCTTCCTCCCGCATCCCCTTCCCCTTAGGAGGTCTTTTGCCTCCTACCAGGCTGTCACACTGGATGAGAATTTGTTCTTACAGACTTGCCTGGTTAAATAAAGGTTGATTGACACGAGCCAAAACACGCAGCCAACAAACAGTAAAATAAATAATCGTTCGTCAATCGTAATGGTAGACGTTTGAAATCATCGTGATATTGATTTGAAGTCATATCGCCCAGCTCTAGTTCAAGTTGATTCTTCACCATGAACTTCCATCCATCTAACCCCCAATGTGGATGAGGCATCAATCTCCCCGAGTAAATGTACCAACCAACTGCTCTCAGATCACCAGTCCTATTCTGAGGAGACTACATTCTTCACAGTGATCCTCCATCCATCCCATTCCCAACCTGGCCTGGACCTTCTCACAGTTAGTCACGGGACTGCTGGCAGGCTGAGGGGACTTGGAGGCATATGTGCCTTTCCATCTGTTGCTCACTCACTGCCTTCCAAAGCCCCTTCCTCTGTCAGCAGCCATCTGCTTGCAGCCCTACCCCACCGGCAGGAAACAAGAGCACTTCCACCATAGGATATGGATGATGCACAAATCAGGGGGGAAAGAAGAAGAAAAACAAAGTCAAAGAAAAAAAAATAGGACAAATTAAATTGACGATTGTTTCAGCTTTCGGATAAGAAAGTGTCAACAAAGTGGAATTATAATTATCACAAGACAATCCATCCTTATGAGGCATTATATCAGCTTAATGTAAGTGTACTGTATATCACTCACTGGTTCCCAATCTGGGGGTCCTGATCCCATATATATTATAGATATAGCTATAGATATAGATATATATATATAGAGAGAGAGAGAGAGAGAGAGAGAGAGAGAGAGAGAGAGAGAGAGAGAGAGAGAGAGAGAGAGAGAGAGAGACTGTATCAAACGTTCCTAAAAATATCAGGAAGACTCATCTCTGATGCAATATTCACATAATCGGCTCAATATTCATCCAAATTGCTTGTTTTACACAAACTTCCAGCTGTTAGTATGGCATTCACTATTTGGGTTAATTGTACAGTTATGTTATTGTTATGCATTGAATATACAGTAGTCATATGAAATATGCATAAAATATGACACTTTGTCAGGGGTCGTCTGTTTACACATTGATAGAATAGGGGTGCCCTAAGGAAAAAGGTTGGGAAGCACTGCATAATGCAGCATGCTGTGTCTAATATCCCACAAAGTTCATTTAAAATGTATAATTAGAAAGAGCACATGACAAGATAGCAGCTTTAACTAAATTAACTTCATCATTTCCTCGCAGCAATAACAATCTCAATCACGTTATGTTCCCATATCGACAGAAAGCCCTCTTAGTGTGCGTACTGCGTTCACGCCGGGCCAATTTTCCGATATTCGCCGTGACGAGATTACAAAGCCAACGCAAACGAGGCGAGAATGAGGCGAGAGACGCTCATTTTCACGGCGCGAATGGCGCAGTTTTCGCCCTCATCGCCCGTTGGCTCGAGCGAATCATTTCCAGCGATCCTTTTCCGCACAGTTACTGTAAGAGAGCTCACAGACATCTTTCAGTTTATTCCCAACGAGGCACATCAGATTGAAGCAGGGGTGGGACAAACACTTCACTATGCAGCGAAGGCTCAGTGATACAAAATGAAGCGCTCTCATAACAACTTAATTGAGCTGGAAAATTCAATGGCGCTCCCCTTCAATAAAGCATCACATCAGAGCTACTCCACACACTGTCCATTCAAAAGAGCAGAATATGACGGAGGCAAAACAACAACCTAGGGAGAGATTAGGGTGAGTGTAAAGAAACATTGCGATATATTGCCTTTTTTCAACTGCAAATGATGTCCTCAAAAGGAAAAAAACTTTGTCAACATCTGTTTTATCTAATGAGATCAAGTTTCCAGTCTGTTGTTCATCTCACTCCAATCATTTTTATTGCAGTAAATGGGTTTGTCAAGCAGACAACACTGTCATAAAAACCTGTCATAAATGTCGCATGCACTAATGTCTATAATAAAACATTGCGATACATGGCTTCGTGTATCTATCGATATAATATCGCCACACCGAATATTGCTATGCGATACGTTGTATCGATTTTATCCCCCCACCCCCACCTATTAACAAGAGCAGAATATGAGCGAGGCAAAACAACCTTCAAGTCTCTGCTAGGGAAGAGGTCAGGTCAGGGTGAGTGTATCACTCTAGATTTTCCTGACCAGCTCCCGCCCCGCCCCTCTGCATTCACAACACAAGGAGAAATGTAGCTGTCCTTCAATGGAGAGAGAGGGAGCCTTTGTTCAACGGAACAATGGCGGACATTCTGCCGCGGAGGATAGCGTCACATTCACTAAAGCCAATGCTATGGTGCTGCAGCAGCGTGAGGACTCTGACCCCGCGGACCTCGCAGGCCCCCCCTCGCACCCCCTGGCTCATCCCCCCGCGCTGCCCCCTGCGGGTCAGGAGTCAGGTCCAGTGCTAACGGCGTTTGAATGGGGGTGAACGTAGCTGGAGACGAGGGAGACTGTAAAAGCCCTAATGACGAAACAAGGAGTCTTTTGAGAGGCGAGGCGTGTGCGAGTCCCTGTTATCTGGCAGGCATCTGTCAGGGGGAGAGAGTCTGTTGCTACGGCGCTCCCGAGGGTAAACGTAGCGCGGTGACGTCGACCCGCTGTGCAATGTTTTTCCAAACGCTCCTCTCGAGGATTAAACATGGCGGAAAGCCGACACCCGCTGTGGCGCGACACAGAGGCAGGTTAGCGCCGCAGAGGATCTGACACGGGCTCCGTGCAGATTTCAGGTGTTCAGTTTAATCTCTGCTACATCACACAACACAAACACGCCCAAATGACAACAGGACACTGAGGACAGTGATGCTGAAGGCCTCCGACTACTTGATATTACGGTTGGGCGATATGGTTGAAATCAATAGCACGATAATCGTTACGGATTTTTCTCAATATCAATATATATCATGATATGGTTCATGTAGGCAAAATCATGTTAATCCAATGAATGTTCGACTCATTGAACCGAATGGTAATTTTGGGTGTGTGATGTCAAACAAAACAGAAATATTCGAATAATATTCGAATAGAATATTGAATATCCACGATATTCAAATATCTTCTTCATGACGATATGATTCCACCGAAAGACGATTAAGCAATGAATATCACACAGGAGGGAGTGATGTCATATCTGATATCGTCACGTCACGGCTGTGATTCGGTCGTCGTAGATAATCACAGCCGTGACGATATTAAGAGTATAACGACCTCGAGTGTGATATTGCTTTTATACAACAGTTGTACAGCACAACGCTAGTAATCAAGTAATAATCAAGTAATTTGCGACAACAGAATGATTTCTGTCTGTTATTCGTCTCGGCCAACAACAAAAACAGTGCCTCAGGATTGCACTACCAAGTGTTGCCAAGCAAGTAGTCTCGCTCGCCAGACTCTCTCTCCCTGCACGGGAGACAGCAAGCAACAACGGGTGAACTTCCTGCCTGCAGTTTCCCCGACTGCAAGCTAGCTAAGCTAACGTTAGCTACTTTGAGGTTAGCACAGACGATTTCAGCTGACCGTTTATAATTAAGGTTAAATCCATATCGCTGGGCCTGGGTGCGAGCGCTGTTTGAACGCAGCCTAATCAAGGAAACGTTTAGAACAGCTGTGAAGCAGAATGATATACACACAGTGAAGTGATGTTATACTAAAATATCAGCATCCCTCTTGTCCAATCAAACTGCTCAGCCGGAACTAACTGTATAATAAACGATAATATTGAATTATTGCCCAGCCCTACTTGATATGCAGTAAATGAGCTCTTTCCAGTTCTTGGATCATTATTTTATCTGTACAGAAGCAAAATTACAAAAATAATAACAAAATAAATGGAAAATGGATAATTAGTTCCTCTTTCTAAATATGCCAGTTTCCTAATGTGCACTGTGTCCCATCTGTGCTTTCTTAGTGATTCATATAAGAAGAGAGGGGGGGGGGGGTAGGCCTGGGTTGGACCTATTCCACAGCTCACAGATGTGTTTATGTGAAGACTTGACTTAAGCACAGGTCTACAACTAGTAAATACTCACTGAGCGACCCTATAAACAGCGACATTCCACGGTAACAGCATTGGAAATTGAAAACGCAACATAAAGAGGCACAGGTGGCGGCGTCGAGTTGACTGACATCCCCGACTCTCCACCAAATAACTGTCTCTAATCCGTAGTCACACATTCTGTTTTGGAGCAATAATGAGCACACTTCACTCGCCAGCAGCAGCAGCAGCAGCAGCATTTTATTATAAGGCCATCAGCGTTCATTAAATCAAATGTGCACCCCCCTCCCCCCATACACACACACGCGCACACCCTGCACACACACACACACACACACACACCTCAACTGGATACAGTTCATGCGAAAACCTCTGTGAACCCAGCCTATGTGTGTAATCATTAGTGATTAATCATTGTGATTACGTGTCTATTTTTAGCACCTGTGATTATTAAAGTTCAACTCATAAAGTTAATAGCATTTGATGTGCAAACTGGACCGCACATGACCTCCGCTAATAATATATATGACCGCAGTCAATCAAAACGGGTTTAATTAAGCAATTCCGACAGCACTTCCATCCGGGTGGTCGTCAGGAAATCAATCAGCTTTTAACAGCAATGGAAAAGATGCCCTGTCATGGTTGATGAGCAGAAGAGCTCTGTGCTCTCCTACAGTACACGTAGGTAATGGAGTAGGAGAGAGAGATAAGTGCGTAGTACCATGGAGCTGCCACACGGCCAAGCGAGCGCGTGTGCCAAGCGAGTGCGCCGCGGTTTCAGCCCGTGTGCGTTCGCTCAGTATCTCTCTGTGTCGTCTCTACTGCTATCGTGAGTACACAATGTTCCATTGTGCTCAACTCAAACCCCCGAAGTGAGTGCGGCCTTATTACTCCCTGCTTGAAATCCCAAGCAGCCTCCTTCAGCAGCAGTGGATTTGGGTGGGTGGCAAGACTCTGCCCTTGCTCTGACATTGTACTGTCGGGTCTGTATCAGTGGGCCAGCCAGCCCGGCGTTTCACAGAGGAAGCTGCAGGAGTGATCCTGAAAGCTGTAGTTCCTCGAATGGCCACTTGAGGCTGGACTCAGAAGGGAGTACAGTAGTTCCCGCCCCCCTCCCCCGGCATGTTAAAATGCCCCACTTTGTAACAACAATGTCAACATAATGCAACTGAACCCAAGGAATTACCCATGAACATTTCTTTTTAAATGCATGTCCAGAAATCCCTGGTGGCATGATATTATCATAAGCTGCTGTGAGTATCATGAATAGCAGGTAATTAATTAATTAGCAGTTAAAGGAACACTCCGCCCATTTTCAACCAGCTTTGTATCATTAGAACATCAGTAGTATATCAGAAAACTGTAAACTGTTTTGAAGTCTGTCATTTAATTTGACAGTTACTGAGTGTTAAAGTGTGGACCAGTGACATCACTGGTCCACACTAACTCAAACTAATAACTCATTAACTCAAATCAACTCTCAATAACTGTCAAACTAGATGACGGTTTTGAAGTCATTCATCCTAGTTTGACAGTTATTGAGAGTTGATTTGAGTTAATGAGTTATTAGTTTGAGTTAGTGTGGACCAGTGATGTCACTGGTCCACACTTTAACACTCAGTAACTGTCAAATTAAATGACAGACTTCAAAACAGTTTACAGTTTTCTGATATACTACTGATGTTCTAATGATACAAAGCTGGTTGAAAATGGGCGGAGTGTTCCTTTAATAAATAGCAGGTAAGGTAAAACACCATCCATTAGCCCTTTGCTATGCACAAAATCTATACAAGCCATGTTGATTACAGTAATAGTAGGCTATAGGTGGTTTGGTAAGCCGTATCTCTGCAATTACTCGCAGAAAGCCCTTAGAAGAAGAGAAAAACTAGGAATATTATATAAAGCCTGATGAGAATATAAATGAGGGTAGCAATCAGACCTCCCATCTCAAATGAAAGTAGGAAATGAAAGAAAAGTATTCCCAGGACGTGGTCTTCTTGTTAATGGAACACTCCTGCACGTTGAAATGACGAGCTAAAAATATAACTGAAATCATTACAGATGCAATCTCAGCAGCTGTCTCTGGATCTCAATTGATCTGGATTTTTTTCTTTCTTTCTTCCAAAACCTACTAACACTTTGCCCCCACCCCCTTAAGTAAATCCCTGATCAAATCCAATCTTTCGAACCCTTGTGAGGGGGACCACGGTGTAAATATTACTGTCATTTCAAAACCAACCTCCTTTCTTAGGTCCTCCTGATTGAGTCAGGAAACATATTTACAGCTGATATTAGGTCTTACTTATGAATGAAGGCAGCTATCCAAACAATGAATTATGCAGCAAGGACATGGTATCCAATATCTTGCCAGAAGAACGCTGGATATTCACCCAGCTTACTCTTTAAATATGTAGCAGCCAGCAGGACTATAAGTTCTCACTTTGGTCAGATCAAAAGGTCAAAGTCAAAGTAAGGATATCTTGAACGGTCTCTCTCAACGTGAGGGGCCCAGTCATGCCCGTCACATATTATCATCCCTGACTGCAACACTGATGATGTCTATGCATTAATAAATTAACAAATATGTTAATAAGTACAAAATACCTCATTAAAAAAGGGCTGTGCCACTCAAATGCATGTGGGTGGTATTTGCCGCACAATTGGCTGGTCATTGTCAATGTGCATTGCTCGAGGCAGCTGGATTCTATGTATTGGTTTGAATCTGAACCACCAGTGGTTCACACACCAATCAGCATCCCATGAGGCAGCTACTACGGGCGGGCTTTAGATGTGACACCAGCGAGAAGCCCATGATAGACGTGATAGACCGATGCTTCATCCAATCACCTGCCAGGTATTTTTTTTAAGTGCCTCGTTTTTGAAACGGTTTCTCGAGCGACTCGTTCCCAGGTGGTTATGTGAAAACAAACTATCGGGCAGCATCAGGTTACCAAGCCATTGTCAACATAACTTGACGATTATGGTCGGTTGCAAATTGGCCACTGCCAAGAAGACTGGCCAGACAGACCAAGTGCTGTGTGAGATGATTCATGTTGAGATTATCTCGACTAATTAGGGAGTGTGGCCACTGCTGCAGAGAACAATGATGCTACCCCTGATGATTACCTGTTTTTCCTGCAGTAAGTGACGTTGTTTTGGAAACTGAAAAATATTATTCGCATTTTATGGAGTAGGAAATAAATCAATCAATCAATCAATAAATGAGAAAGGGAATCGTTTTATTTTTCTTGATTGCAAATAGTTTTACAAATGTATTTATTTGATTAGTTTAATTTATTTATTTTCATGTTGACAGATTTCTCTGTATATTATCTTACACATTTATGCGTGTTTGTATTTGATACATTTATTTACTCAATCATTTGATTTGTAATCGCGGCCGATTCGGTCATCCATTGCAATCATTTGCTCTTGTTGTTTTTCTAGATGGAATAGCTTCAGGAGTGGTAACAAACCAGCAAACTGAGCAGCACCTCTTCTTATGGCCCTGTTATTATCTGTGATTGCAGTATAAATTGGTTTGCCGAAACCAACTCTCTGAATATAAAACACGGCAAAGGAAGAGATTTGCGGTAAAACAGCACAACAGCACGGCAGCATGGTGTGTAACATGGACTTTTTTAGCAAAATACCTGTACATCATAAAGACCTTAGTTATCGACGGGAATGCATTTTGTAAGCTATGATCTCTCTATTCATTCCTTCTCCAGCATTTTCATCTAAAGGCATGAGCCAGTGGTTCCTTAGCAACAGACTTTGTATTGATGCAAGATTGAAGAGGAACAGGTCTGCAGTTCTACACTGCAAGTGAATACAGTTCCTCCCATGTCTCCTGTTGCATGCAGCTCTTCAAAGCCTTTCAAAGTTAAAGTTAATAATAGGCATTGCATCGCATTCAACCGTGTTAGGAATAGCAGAAAATACTTAAAGCCAAGGCAGTGTTTTCATGACAAGCTGAAAGGTGTTATGACTTATGTTATGACACATGGCTATATACAGGTTACAGAAACATCCCTTCACTTTCCATTCCATGCTCTTAAAGGAAAGATCCACCCAAACAGCTATTGGTGAAATAAGTGATCTAGTAGATCTACCTTGCATGTCTGGGCCCATTGTGTTGTTTGGTGCTGTATTTTTGGGCTGGGCAACAGACACCCCCCCCCCCCCCTCACACTGACCTGGGATTTCAATGTCGATATGTCCAGGATCAAGTGACGCCATAGCTTGCCTGTGGTGTCTACAGTGGTTCAGCATTTTATAGTTCTGCCTTGGCAGATCTGCATGTAGACCACCAAAACGCTAGATAGATGTCAGTCCACATTTGGTATTACTTCGCAAAACATGGATAAAAACAGAGACATTTAATATAGATAGATAGAGAGAGAGACACCCCAACTTCCAGTCACTTCCTGTATCTGTGCCATGGAGGTTTCGCCACTTAGGAGACTGGTCACAGTGGTGGTCAGCCAATGAAGTGTCATACCGTTGACAGACAGCCAATCACATTCTGATAACTAACCACGCCGGAGACCGGAAGAGGTCCATTTCTTACCATTGGCGGAGCCTGGAGTGGGGTGTCTCTAATTATTAAAAGGGCTCTGATAAAAAGCGAAGCGGACCAATCACAGTTCTTACAGTCTTGCATCAGCCTGTGCTATTCCCACATAGAACATACGTAGAAGATGAAACATCACACATTGCCATGTTTCCAGCCCCGCTAAAAGATCCACATCAGGTTTTGATGTCAGCCCTTCAGTATCAACGAAGAGCGAGAGCTTCTTCTCACTATGTGTTGGACCAACATTCAACAATCAACAGTATAGCCTCAATAGACCATGATGCAATGCAGTCACAACATATGTTGTTGTTTAATGAGTAAGAAAGTGGAACAGCCACAATCATAGACAATTAGACGTAGAACAATTATTGTTCAGAAACTAGTTGGCTAGCTACAGTAGCTGCCCATACCATATGCCTATCTTTAATTGAAGCAACAAAATATCCATGCCTGTTCTCTGGGGCTTGTTGAAAGGCATTCTGGGAAAAGTGGGAAATCACTAACTGAAGCAGAAGTAGACGAGGCAGGTTGAGGGAAATTACCGCAAGCATTCTTCAATTTAATGCGACATACTACAGCAGCTACGACCCATACAGTCTGTGGTGGTGAAGTCGAGCGTGATGTGTATGTATTTGGTATCGGTATCACTTAACGGTACTGGTACTGTTGATATCGTAATTTTTTAAACGATATACCCAGCCCTAGGGCACACCAAAATAACTTGTAGAATTAGCTGATCATCACTGAATGATGGTATCCCAGGGTGGGCTTTTCCTCTGAGGGTTTTGCTCATCTCACAAAAGGAAGAGATCTGGAGCAACTCGGGCCATAGAATGCCTTTTATTTAAGGCGCAAAGTAAAAAGACAAAAGGTTTTGCTCATCTTTTAGGAAGAACAAACAAGATATTTGATTCAAAAAGTGATTTTCAAATTAAGCAAGCAACCAGATAGTTTTCCCCATTAAAAAGATACATCTAAAGATAACACATAAAAGGCTACAGTGTTGTCTTATCAAGATATTGCATAAAGACAAGCGTTCCTTGATAGAATTATGTAACATTCCTTAGGCATCAAAAAAGAAAGAAAAACACACAGGCAGCAAAGGCCCACAATTTGATCATTGATTTTCAAATGAAGATGACTGTGAATTACATGCTATTATATATATATATATATATATATATATATATATAGGCAAAATCTCCCTTTAAACTAAGCTTGATAGTGACTAGTACAAGAATGAAAGGATCTCCAGAATCAGTGAAAGGCTTAGCATAACTATAAAATATGTCTATAACTGTCTGTGGCTCAGCAGCCTGGTTGGGGAGACTGAAGATCCGAAATTACGATCATCATTGTTGACTTCTACAGATAAAGTAACACAGTAACACATCCAATAGGGATGTGGTAATATCAAAATGCAATACCAGTATCTTCTCTTAGTTAAAATTGGGTAAGTGGGCTCTGTCTGTCTGTCAGTCAGATTTGTGAAGAAAGTGATGTCATCAGTGATGTCCCTTGAGCAATTGTGATGTCATCCGTGATGTCATCAGTGATGTCACTCGAGCAATTGTGATCTCATCAGTGATGTAATACGTAGGGAGAAGAGGACACTGATGAGTTAAGGGGAAAAGGTAGTTTCTCCAGAGTTTGGGCTCTGTCTGTGGTGGTGTGTATAAACTGTTGTTGCCTAGGCACCAGAAATAAAATGTCATCATCATAAGGTTTATGCAATCCAGATACGTTACATAGAATATCACGTTTCTGAACCAAAAACACGTTGCATATCACGTTTAGATACGTGTGTATCAACGTTATACTGTACATGACATAAGTATGATATTGAAATAGCGCGGTGGCCAGTAGGGTGTTGTGGCCAGAGTGGGTGGATAACACTCGCTTTCACATTACGATGTGGACCATGTTCCACCCCCAGGGTTTCCAACGTCTACATTTAAACCGTAAGTCAAATTTAACAGTTTTGTTATTTAAGCCTAGCCCAAACCATATAATTCTATGACATGACGTCACATCACTGGTCCACAACTTAACTGAAATCAACTCTCAATAATTGTCAAACTAAATGAATGCCTGCAAAAATAGTTTACAGGATATGTGTGAGACCATTATGCAAAATAAATCTGCGTTGTTTTTCAGTGAAGTCCTCCTTTAAGGACACAGCATTTCACGTGTGCCTTCTTTCCCTTAATAAACCAATAGGATTCTTTGTTGATCCCTAAAGGAAAATTCTTTAGCGGCTTGCCCTCCTGCACAGGGTCAGGGTCGGGATTCAGTCTTCTTGCTCAAGGGCACTTCAGCAAGGCGAACGCTTGGCGACAAGGAGGCTTGACCTCAGGTCCTCTCCAGGCAGGGTGCACGACGTCTTCCCTACTCACAGCACCCTGCTTCCCCCTTGCTCACCGTTATTCAAACAATACTAATAAATACTGTATAATGCAATACATTTGCATGTATCGCACGATTCAATCTGAATCCACATGCCCACCAATTATGAATCTATGAATCTACACCTTTTTACACATGATGCTACTGAAGAGATTCACTTAAATTCATCACGGCATGCTCTGCTGTAAAATGACTCCTTCTGCCAAGTGCCAACAACCACCCAGTCGGTTTCACTGATTTCACCATTTTCTTCCCCAAATTCGAGAAACACACTACCGTACTTTCATACATTAATGATTAGCACCATGAGCGCTGCTGCTGTCAAGGCCAACTGCAACTTGATTCCTTCAACTTGTGTCCAGGAAATAGCTTCTAAAGGCAGATGCTGGCACAGGGGCTCAGGAACTGAACCACTGGTGGAAACATGTCGAAAAGCTGCCATAACCCACTTCAGACCATGGCAGCTGACTGTGATGGACAGTTAGGCTAAGCACCGACTCGCATGCACTGCTGGATATAACGGATGGAGAAGTGGCACGGGAGAAACATAATCAGATTCCCCATCGTAATAGAATTTAAGATGCTAGTAATCTGACAGTGCATCATCCTCGACTTGCACCGGTTTTGACTAGCTGCTGTAGCGTCCCACATGGGGGCAGGACTGGCTTACAATCTTCATATCGCTCACTGTCATCCCTCCATAAATGAAACACAAAACCACCAGTGTGGTCGTCGACTCGGACTCTGACTCAAGTCCGAGTCCTGGGCTCATTTTCAGGACTTGTGATTTGACTTGGACTTGAGCACTGATGACTCGGACTCAGACACCACTGGCGACTCGAGACTCGACTTGGACTCGAGATATAGTGACTTGACTACAACACTGACCCAAACACACAAGCGAAGCATAATAAAAACACACACGTGTACATTAAAATACTGGACATGCAAGGCTGTCCAGTATAGTGTGACCAACAATATGCCTGCTGAGTGGGAGTCTCTCAGTCCCTGTGCAGCAGCTACCTAATAATGATAGTGTGTCATGTCAGCGTTCAGGGCAATCATTAGCTTCATGTCAAACATGATTTCACATAAAGTAGCCTCCTATCACTGCTTTGCTGACATGGCTTCAAACAAATGTCAGTTTACAAATTCTGCAGCACACTGGAGGCAATTGCATGGATCCGATGAGAGAATTAGATCGCTTTTGGCGAATCCCTATTCAGGCCCATTTTTTGGGAGCTGATTATAACTGCATGGGCTATAGCTCTTGTGATGGCAACTGAGCATTGTATTGCTCACACTGCAGTGCACTGAGGGCAACTATGAACAGCGTGGTAGGCTTACTTACTAGGCTATCAGATCGCCTGTACGCCCCCACCCACCACACCCCCTCTAAAGTGTGATTGTTGACACTGTCGTGCACTCATGACAACAATCTTAACACTGTGCATAACAGGAGATACCCCCTACCCCCTGAAAATACACACACACACACACACACACACACACACACACACACCAACCTCAATGAATGAGCGGCACCAACAGTAAAAAGAAAACCCAAGCCGATGCTTCCCCCTAGCCTAGTGCTCACCTTCAATAGAGATGACATGCTCTCGGATCTGGTTCTGCAGCGCCAGGTCATCGATGCGCTCGATCAGGTCGTAGATGGCGTAGATGTTGGGGTGGACGGACTCGAACCGATGGATCTCAGCCCTGATGGCCGCTGAGTTGGACAAAACAAACTGGGAGCCCTGTGGGCCGCCGGGCTGGGCAGCCTGGCCCGAAACAGTCCCCGAACCGAACTGCCCGGCGCCCGAGCTCGCACCAGAAGATCCGGATCCGAATTGGCTCGGGATGGACTGGGGCACGGGCACGGGGACGGGCGCCTGCGGGACCGTGCCTGGGGTGGGCATGGCTGGCTGCTGAGACTGCTGCGAGAGACCGGACACGGACACTGGGACGCTCGACTGGAAATTCATCTCGGTTCTTGGAGCGAGTAACTCTTTACAGCACGGCGGCACAGATTCTGCAGACTAGAATTTAGGATTCAAACGAACAAAAGAAAGTCCGCGCGAATTGCTGGTCTGGAAAACGATCGGCGCAGAAGCATCAATAGTTGGTCGCCAATTGCAACAAAACGCGGCTCGTGTTCATATTATTAAAACTTGACTGTGATTCATTTTCCGTTATTTGGCTAAGATCTTGTCCAGGGCCCTTCTTTTCTGTGGCTTACAACCCCGCAATGCCTACCCACTTTAGACACTCCTTTATGGGCTATACCGCTGGTTTGGTCAACCCCGTTTTCCCTTGGTTGCTCTGTTTGAAGGAGACAATGGGCTAGGCTTCAGCGAGGCGCCCTGGTCCGCTGCCTTGTATGCGTTGTCTCTCTGCGCTGAAATGAAATAGCGTTTAGGTCCTCTTTGGTCCAAGTGGTCCTGCCCAGCGCCCTCCTCCGCATGCTGAAACGTCACCAATACGTAATTGTACTTGAGATGGGGGAGGGTGTGATTGGATTGGGTGGAGGGGGAGAGAAACGCAACGTGCACATCATTATAATAGCATACCTGGCAGTTATGTAACCAGAAAATTGGCTATTGGAAGAAATAAGACTAGATACCTCAATTACATTAAGAATGATTTTGTTATTGTTGGTGGTGGTCTGTTGTCTTCTTGATTATAAGGCCAAAGCTACCCTGTCCCTATCCCACATAGCACTTTCACATGCACACACATAGACCTACAGACTGAGAGTGATGCACATTGCACAGGCAGGCACCTTTTTTCCAACCAAGTGTGTTCTTGTCCCAAACAATGCATTTTCTCCACCATTGTTGTCTGAGAACCCATTAATCTAGTAGGCTATACAACAGACTGAAAACAACGTATTTTATGGCTGATTAAGGGAATTTTTTTGAACGTGTGGGGTAGTCTACTACAAGCCATAGTTGTCAAATGAAGTATAGACTATTGTAAAACAGGTGAGGTTATATAGTTCAGGTTATATGACTGGGTGAACAGGTAGATATTTTCTATCTTAGGCTAGGCTAAGCCTTCCGAGTTTCTGATAAAGCATCACATACTAACATTTTACTTGAGTCAAACTACAAAAAGGGCAGTGATGCACATCTACAGGTTCACTTACATGCACTGCATAATGAGTGTCACATTATGACAACCTTCTCTGCATGTCGTGCATGATCACCTCCTAAATTATCACTAGCCTACATGACTACAAGGAGTAATCTCACGAGAAGTGATATAGATAATAGTGGATCACTGAGAGGGATGAGACAGAGCCATCTACTGGTTTGAATGCACATCACTGCATCAGCTGCTTGAGCAGCTGTTATGGAGGACAGACAAGTTTCCACTGTGGGTGCAGCATATCTGGAATTGGAGATTATGACAAATAAAAAAGCATAATAGTCAAATAGTCTATAGTCAGAAGGGGGGGGGGGGGGTCAGTTGTTTCAGTCTCAATGTCTCAACCAATAGACATTTTGATAAAGGAATAGGCCTATAACCAAACTGAAAGTATAAACTGAACTGTCTTGAATCAATGTATTCAGCAAACATATTACAACTTTTCCTGGGCCTTCAGCCTAGAGGTCTGAAACTCTTTTATCACACATTAGAGGTGGTGCAGTGTTGCTTTGGTCCCCACTGTTGGAGAGACAACTTATATAGATTAATAATGCTTTTCCCAAAGAGTGAATCTCAAAGCCCATGGTAAATATTAGAGACTATCTGTACTTGCAATC
This sequence comes from Poromitra crassiceps, assembly GCF_964638095.1. Classification (NCBI taxonomy): domain Eukaryota; kingdom Metazoa; phylum Chordata; class Actinopteri; order Beryciformes; family Melamphaidae; genus Poromitra; species Poromitra crassiceps. Next base: position 30,106,505 of record NC_139635.1, on the reverse strand, counting down.
AAAGCAATGACTTGTCACATCTTTCATAAACAGTACATTTGTACTACTCTACTAAATGGTGCTGCTGGAACCATTTCTATTTTCCATTCAAAATAAAAACAAAACAAGTTACCAATATCATCCAAGTACATTAATGTCTCTCATTGTTTTCAGTTTATCTTTATGCTTCTGGAATTCAATTTTTTTCTTTTATATGTTTATTTAATAATGAAAGCTTAATTTACATTGTCAGTGGAATATTTTGTTATTACACATTATTCATTCTTATAGACCCTAGTTGCATTCCAAATCTTCACATTCCCTAATGTGAGAATAGTGTGTAATGCTCTCAGTCATCATTGGCATTAGGATGAATTTCTATTTCAACCTCATTTGCTTCTTTTATTCCATGTTTCTGAGGAACCTTCATTTCATAATGCTGTCTTCAATAATATTGCCTTGATTTATATGTTTTTCACAATTCTATGACTGATTTTGTGCCAAATGAACAACTTGCTTCACATTTTCCCCCTCACATTTGTTTCCTCCTGATTAGGTAGACCTACCTACGCACTTCTACACCTCCACCGTTGAGTCCATCCTCACCTCCTCCATCACCGTCTGGTATGCTGCTGCCACTCTCAAGGACATGAACAGACTTCAGCGCATCATCCGCTGTGCTGACAAGATAATCGGATGCAACCTGCCATCCCTCCAGGACCTGCATGCAGCCAGGACACTGAAGCGGTCTCGCAAAATCATGGCCGACCCCTCCCACACTGGCCACAAACTCTTCAAGGCACTCCCCCACGGCAAGAGATTGAGGTCTGCCAAGACCAGAACCACTCGCCACAGGAACAGCTTCTTCCCAACCGCCATCAGCCTCACCAACAAGGCCTGGAAACCCCTTCCACCAAGGACCTCACCAACACCCCCCACAAACCCACTACCTCCTCCTGAACTCAGCTGAACACCCCCCCCCCCCCCATCAAACTGTAACTCATATCTAATTCAATGCCTGTTTAACTGGGACTGTAAATTCATGTAAATTCACTGCTTATTGAATGCCTATTTAACTCAGACTGTAAATTTCATGTGAATTCAATGTAAACTCATATTTAACTCTGACTGTAAATTCATGTAAATTCACTGCCTATTTAAAGCCTATTTAACTCAGACTGTAAATCTCATGTAAATTCAACGTAAATTAATGTTTAATATCCACGGAACACTCCTCCACTCATGTACATATTGTATATATATATACTTGATTTGATTGCACTTGCAACGTTGTGATTGTCTTTAGTTAGCGTTCCTACTTCTTTATCTCTGTATATTGACCGCTATGCTGCATACAGACACTAAGACAAATTCCTTGTAACTTGCATACTGTGGCAATACAAGTGATTCTGATTCTGATTCTGATTCTGATTCTGATTCTGATTCTAATTCTATGCGTGAAGAAACCATATCTAAGAGATATGGCTGTTAATTAATGACCAATGGATTTTTGGGGGGTTATTTTATAGAGGCTGACTGGAACATTATAGGTTCTGTGAGCCTCACTGTTTACAGATATGGTTTAGCATCAGAATATAAAGATAGCAGACATACATACATACATGTATAGAATGATGATAGCAGACATACATACCTTTCTTTATGTAATGATGATGACACCACTTGTGCAACAAACATCACATTCCCACAGCCAAGCCATGTGTTATCCTCAGCCTTCTGCCACCATCTGTTGACCAAATTTGGAACTCCCCCTGGAAACACATTATCAAACTAATCCTGTTATATTCTATTTTCAATAGTGTAATTTGTTTTGCAGTATTGTTTAATCTGGCTGCTTTGGTTATGAAATAATAAGCATTTGTATTAAATGTTAAATTTATTGTTTTTTTGGGAGGGGGAGGGGGGGTTGTTTTTGTTTTGTGGGGTTGCAAGATTATTTCTAATACTCCAATACTAGTGAGTTTCTTTTCCTTAGGATGATGAAATAATCATGAAATATGAAATAATGAATATTTGCAGCACAGCCTGAAGGCCTTCCTCAATGTGTGACGGTCTTTGCATATGAATCATGCAGTTAATTCTCTGGCACATTTATGACTTGACAGATGACAGTGTTGGCACTGCTGTCAGGACCATCATTTCATCCAGGCTCTTTGTTTCATAAGATATATGACATATGAGTTGTCTGCAGGGCTTTCCTTTTTGGCAAATGGCTGACCACGCTGGTTTAATGAAATATACAACACACAGCTTGTTGTCTCATTATGATCATCAATCTCAGAATTTCACATTTAATAATCCGGTTTTGTATTTAGGATATTCTTGACAGAGATTTTGTTGAATATCGGATAGTCCCTTAATTATAATATAGGGTCAGATATTTTGTACATATATCCACTTTTTTGCATGAGAGAGAGAGAGAGAGAGAGGGGGGGGGTGCAGTGAGAGAGATATTTTCTGTTTAATAATAGATAAAAGAGTTACTAAGTTAGTTCCACTTTATGTATAAGTAAAGTTTGAATCTGTTTGACACAGGTGGTGCGGCCTTAGCAGAGTCTTTTCTCCCAATGGATCGGTCGAGCTTGTTCCAAATGATGTGGGAAGCCTCTGAGAGCCGCCTTAGGATACTGCAAGGTGCCATGAATAATAGATCAACAGTGGCTGTTCATTTGCACATATAGGATCAGTCTGGAGGGGCAATACTTATGAAACCTGTTTGAATTATTGATCATCACCATTTTAACTTGCAGAGATGAAGACCAAATTGAAAACTTCAAGCTGACTTACACCTTCTTAACTACTTCTTGTTGCTAAAATGTCTGTGTAAATCTTTAAAAGCAGTGTATGGTTTGGCAAAGGTATATTTTAAATTCTGGTTTTGGGGCTGGTTTCATTGGGCGTTGTGCTGGTTTTGTCACACAGATGTGCAACCTAGCTAGCCAAACATCTTGCATTCGTATGCTTAGCTACACCGAATAGCCTAACCCAGTGGATCTCAATGTGGGTTCCGAGGACCCCAAGGTCCTCAGAACGTTTTTCTATATTTGAGAGAGAGAGAGAGCAAGAGAGATCACAATTCCAGTTACGTCACAAGTTTTAAGACATCACACAATTGGAACTCCTGTAAAAGACCATTATGCAAGGAGAAAGATTATTTGTTGCAACGACGTTGACCAAGAGACATACAACAGAGAAAGTAGCCAGACAGTTATTTGTCAGATCTCTTGATAGGGAGAAGTGACCAATAGGAGTCCGTACCCTACGAGGCATGGCTGAAATCTCCCCAAACATTCCCAAAACACTGAAGGGGCCTCCGGGGGTCTTGGTCTCGTCTTGGACTCACCCTCCCTCGGTCATAAATCACGGATGATGACATCACTATAGTGGTGACCTGACAACCAGGCCAAGCCATCTAGAACTGATGATATACTGTATGTGTCAGTCAGACGATTCATTCCTAGTGCTGACGACATGCTCAGCCAGTCATAAATGTAACAGTGTTTCTGCTCATGCAACATGCTTTGTTTCAGTATTTCCTACATCAGTTTCTGTGAGGATAGCTGTATCTCCAACATGCTCCGTCCTCAGTGAGGAGAAGAGCTGGTTCAGTGCCGAACTCAAGAAGCTTAGACTGGAGAACGAGGAGACGTTCAGAAGTGGAGATAAAAAGCAGTTTAAAGAGAGCAATCCAGGTTTGATAAAGAAATACGAGCTGCTAAACGTCGGAATTCACAGCGTCTCCATCAGCAGGTCTTGGACAATGACTCAGCCTCTGTTTGGAAAGGCTTAAGAGACATCACGGGCTACAAACCACCTGCCAAGCACTCCATTGATGACCCTCATCTGGCCAGCTGCTTGAATCTACTGCCGTTTCGACAGACAACGCAGCCCTGACCCCATCTCCTGCGACACCGCTCTCATATGCTCAACCAGGCCACCAACCCCTCCAGCCCTCCCTCACTGCACACTGCGGTCAAGATTGTCTCAGAAGAGGGCATGATTTGAAATGTAACTCTTAAGCGGTAATTAGAGAAGAACATGGCAACATATAGGTTTGTTGCCATTTAATTTCCTTGTCTGAAATAACTTAGCAGCAGGTGACCTATAGTGACCTCTCTAATGTATTTGGCCTCATAAAACATTGTTAGATTGTTTATAGAGAAGACGGTCTAATGGAGCCTCAAACTGCACTTGGATTATAGATTGGTTGTTTGGGTCGCAGACTTCCAAGTGAGAGTTCACTGACAGAAGTTTGATCTCTCATAGGAATCGAACACATTGTCCTCCTCAAGGGAAATAGAATCACATCCTGTGCCTGATCTTCTCTCTTAATTTGCGAAATGATTCCTAAACCTATGATCTTCCATGTTGTAAGGAGGGCGATTCCAGGATCTGGGACCAGTTGCACAAAGTTAATATTTTCCTTAGAGTCTGCATTAAGGTGTCCATAAAATAGAATCGGCTGCACAAAACACCCTTAAATCTTGTGCTATACGTTTTCCTTAAAATGTTTAACCTTAAGGAGAAGATTTAAGGGTGTTTTGTGCAAACAATTTTATTTTATGGACACCTTAACTTGGACTCTAAGGAAAATCTTAACTTAAGGTGTTTTGTGCAACCGGCCCCAGACCATTAGGGGGACTGAGGCCCTACTGAGAATGACATGTATACTGAGTGCCTTGCAAAAGTGTTTTACACCACCCTTTTTAAGAAAATGAGAAATGTAATATGCTGTTTGCAAGAGTATTCAACCCCTTTCACTTTGGCAAACCTCAATTCAATTAGGTACTGATGTTTACAGTCACCTTCAGAAGATGAAGTTGAACATGGCCCAGTTCTAAATGACTTTGTCAAATGGTGTGAGGCCTCACATTTGACTCTGAACATAGCCAAGACTAAAGAGGTGCTCTTTGACTTTAGACAAGACCCTCCACTATCCACCCCATCCATGATCAAAGGAGAGGAGATTGAGGTGGTGACAGAATATAAATATCTTGGTCTTATTATACATCACAAATTATCTTGGGACCAATGCGTGGATGCTATATTTAAGAAGGGCCAACGCGCTTGTATTTCCTTAGGAAATTGAGCTTTTTTAACGTTGATAACAAAATTCTTACTCTTTTTTATAAGTCTTTTATTGAGAGTATTCTTTGTTCTTGTATTGTATGCTGGTACGGACATTCCAAAGTTACTCACAAAAATAAATTGGGAAAGATTGTTAAGATATGTGGAAAAATCATGGGGCAACGGCAGGCCGACCTGTACCACCTGTACTTGACTAGGCTGACCGTGAAGGCAGACAAGGTCTGCTCAGACAAAACCCATCCACTGTCAGCAGAGGTTCAGCTACTCCCTTCTGGTCGGAGGTATACATATAGCCTAGGTAAACCCAGCCCCCACGTGACCTGCTCTCTCAGTTCCCAGTCACTAGTGGGTCACTAGGGTCCGCCCGGGCCGCAGCAATGGGCCCCTATAGCACAACGACCTCACAAGGTTCCTCCTCAGCCAAGTCACTGAGGCAATCCATGTGGCGATCCATGTGTGGATTGCCACCATATGGTGGAAAGGTTTTCTTGCGTTCACTGGGGGTGAGGGGACGCCGCTGTGTCCCGGCCTGGCCTTCCCTCCCACGCCTTATGTGGGCGGGGGCCGGGGCGGGGGGCATCGGTGCTCTTCATCACTGGTCGAGGGCTGCCGGTTGGTTTAGAACAGCTTAGGTAGGCGATAGATTAGCTACAGCCTAAGGCTGACCTGTTATAGTGTTCAGGCAAAGATCAGACTAGAGCAGAGTAGGATAGGCCAGATTAGGCTGTAGATTAGCTAGATACTATGTCCCAGTTAGCTCTGGTTAATGCTTAGAGTAGTCAGTTGTCTGATCTTCTCCCCCCCTCTCTTTCTCTTTCCCCCTTCCCCCGCTTCTTCCCTTCTTCCCCCTTCCTGTTCTCCCCTCTCCCACATTTCCCACTCCCCCCCCCACCTCCTCTCTTTCCATGCTCTTTCCTCCCCCACATCCCACCCCCCCTCCCTTCTCCTGCTCTCTCCTCCTTCTCCCCCCCTCTGCTCCTTCTCCTCTTCTCCCCTATTTTCCTGAATCCCTGCCACTTCCTGCTCTCCCCTCTCTCACATTCCCCCTGCTCTCCTTCCCCTGCACCCTCCCACCTCTCCTTCTCTGCCTCTCTCCTCCTCTCTGTCCTCTCCCCTCTCTCACATTCCCCCTGCTCTCCTTCCCCTGCACCCTCCCACCTCTCCTTCTCTGTTCTCTCCTCCTCCACATTTCCCATTTTCTCCCCACCCTCGCCCTAATCCGGGCCCGTATCCTACTCCCTCCCCCAACCCTAGACCCTACCTCTACCCTGGCTCTCCTTCCCCTGCACCCTCCCACCTCTCCTTCTCTGTTCCCTCCTCCTCCACATTTCTAATTTTCTCCCCACCTCCTCCCTCTCACATTCCCCCTGCTCTCCCTCCCCTGCACCCTCCCACATCTCCTTCTCTGTTCTCTCCTCCTCTCTGTCCTCTCCCCTCTCTCACATTCCCCCTGCTCTCCTTCCCCTGCACCCTCCCACCTCTCCTTCTCTGTTCTCTCCTCCTCTCTGTCCTCTCCCCTCTCTTACATTCCCCCTGCTCTCCTTCCCCTGCACCCTCCCACCTCTCCTTCTCTGTTCTCTCCTCCTCTCTGTCCTCTCCTCCCTCTCACATTCCCCCTGCTCTCCCTCCCCTGCACCCTCCCACCTCTCCTTCTCTGTTCTCTCCTCCTCCACATTTCCCATTTCTCCCCACCCTCGCCCTAATCCGGGCCCGTATCCTACTCCCTCCCCTCCCCCAACCCTAGACCCTACCTCTACCCTGGCTCTCCCTCCCCTGCACCCTCATCTCTCCTCCTCTGTTCTCTCCTCCTCCACATTTCCTATTTTCTCCCCACCTCCCCCCTCTCCTCCCTCACATCCCCCCGCTCTCCCTCCCTCCTCCACTCTCCTGCTTTCTCCTCTTCCCGGTGTTCTTCCTCTTCCCCCCTTCCCCCACTACTCTAAAGCATAGTACACATTTTACTCCAAAGCATGGCACCCACTCTATCCCCTCCAATATTCCGCCACTATTTAAAGCATGGCATAGCATGGCAATATTCCGCCACTATTTAAAGCATGGCACCCATGCTCTTAGTATTTCGCCACTATTCAAAGCATGGCACCCACTCTTCCCTAAAGCAAGGCACCCATAAGCTCTATATGTGAACATGTGCTTATTTGGCAAAAGGACTCACTACTAAAGGCTTGCAGCCAATTAAATTAGGCATAGTTTGGTTGCTTAGAAATTGACATATGTCCGTTTGCAAGATGTGCGTCTATATTTCTCATTCTCTCCCCACCTCCTCCCTCCCCCTGCTCTCTTCTCCCCCACACCCCCCCCCCCCTTCCCCTCTCCTGCTCTCTCCTCTTGCTCCTTCCCCACCTCCTATACCCTCCAACATCTCCCATTCCCTCCCCACCCCATCACTCTCTCACATTCCCCCTGCTCTTCCCCCTTCTCCTGCTCTCTCCTCTGCTCTCTCTTCATTTCTATATTTTCTATATTATCAATTGTTCAAATGTTATCTTTATTCTGTATATTCTTGTTACTGTTGTGTCAGCTAGAATCAGCTAGACATACTTTCTGTGAAGCCCTCTGAGACATGCTTGTGAATTAGGGCTATATAAATAAACTTGACTTGACTTGACTTGACTAGTGACTGAGAACAGGTCTGAGACCAGGTCACTGGGGGATGGGTTTACCCAGGCTAGTATACATACCCCAAGATCAGAACCAACAGAGCGAAACATTCATTTATCCCCATGTCAATCATCCAGCTAAATAAGATGTGAGATTCAGGGAATCTGAAGTTTTTATTTGTTGTTTTATTGTTATCAGATATGCACTTTAAATATGCAGGGCTGCTAACATGTGCACTTTAATACACAGTATCATTGCGTATTTTTGTAGTATTTTTGACCACTACAGATGATTTTATGATTTTTATGAGTTGTGTATGTTATTTTAATGTGTCTGTGTCCTCATGTACTGTGCTGTACAACAAATTGCCTCCTTGGAGGACATTAACGTTTTCTACTACTACTACTACTACTAAGCAACCTAATGAGTTGGGTGATCTAGATTCTATTGTAATGTATAATAATAATGGTTCGGAATGAACAATCACAGATTTCAATACCCGTTTTAAAGATGACCCTCAGTAAAAAATGCAAAAAGACTCAATCATGATGAACTGAACTTTTTGTTAAACCAAAAAGTTATAGCATAGCAGATATATTGGGAAAATGTACAAAACCAGTGAGGGTTTGTTCCAATGCTTCAATTCACTGTCCATAGATATACAGTACTGTAAATATACCATAAAGCCCAATTCGATCAGAATAAGACATACTTACTACTTTATAAAGTGCAGTTAAAATCTCCACAAAACAATACCTGAAGACCTCATGACCTTGGGAAAAAAATTAATGCTGTGATCCAGTATCAATAGCTTTTGAAAATCTGAATTTTTTGCAATTTTGACAATGTTGATGATTGGATGACAAGCAAGGATATAAAAGTGAGCAAGTGGGCTCTGTCTGTTTCGATTTTTGTCCCACTGATGATGTCACAATGTCTATGACATCATCAGTGCCTATGACATCATCAGTGATGTCATAAGATGATTTTTGGTCAATAATGATGTCACTGATGGCATCAGTGATGATGTCACAATGTCTATGACATCATCCGTGATGTTATCAGTGACATCATTATTGACATCATCAGTGATGTCATAGGCCGGTGGTTCTCAAATGGGGGCCGGGGACCCCCAAGGGTCCTTGAGGGGGTTCCAGGGGGTCCCCAGCCAAAAGGGGGGTCATTTATTTTCACTATAATTCCATTCATAGTAACACAATGACTATTTTGGTCATGGGTACACTTTTATTACTTTCTGTAATAAAACATCTAAAAGCATCAATCTTATTATCATATGGGGGACCATGGGACAAAATCCTATCAAATGGGGGTCCGTGGTCTAATCTTTGTCAGTTTAGGGGTCCCTCATGTCAAAACATTTGAGAACCACTGTATAGGCATTGTGACATCATCAGTGACAGTGATGCCAGTTGGGCAGGCGAGGCAGCGTGGCGAGTCGGCGCAGCGGGTGAGCCTAGAGTTTCGGCCCCGAAGGGGGTCGATACCCTAGTTTTCTGAAAATGGCTCAGAAAAACCCACTTATCTTCAATGTACCCTGGACATCCCATCATTTTTTTTTCTATGTGTCTACATTCTAGCCTGGTAAACCAGCCAGTTAAGTGAACTCACATTTCATGTCCCGCAGAACCAAATGAAATGTGAGTTCACATGACCGGATGGTTTACCAGGCTATTTACATTCTGGGTCTAGACTAGAGTTTCACAAGGCTGTGATTATCCTAGTGCTCACAATAGGTAATTTTATACAGTAACGTCAAGTAAAAAGATGATGTCATCACATTGAAATTGTTTTTATGAGGCCATATTTCATCACACATGAATGCAATTGGGCTCTTTGGATTCACAAGAGTCTCAGGTTTGTAGCCATACCCAATTTCTACAGAGATGGGAAAAGTATTAGAAGTACTGATTCAACTTGTTTTCTCAAGTAAAATTTAAACGGTACAGGCTCTGAAATGTATTCAAAAGTATAAAAGTAAAAAGTCTTTCTAACAGATGTTTCTCTGCAAAGCTAATTGAACCTCATGGCATATTAAGATAATAACTAGAATTTTTGCACGCACAATTGTAGCGTGTGGATTCTGGAGACAATAAACCGAGCACACACGGAACACACAGCTCTCCAATCATAGTCTTAGGATTGGCTACCTGTGGTATATGCTGATGGTATTTAATCTCTGGTCCTAAATTTGTTTGGGTGCTGCGTCTATGTGCCGACAGGCCGCAATGCCGACAGGCCGCAATGCCGATAGCCCACAAGCAGAACCAGCTGAGCGAGGCGGCGTGCAGCCGGTGGACCGGCTGGAGCTATAAGCTCTCCCAGCCCCTACGCCAAACCTAACCTCCCCCCATGCCTAAACCTAACCTCCCCCAGACCCTAACCCAAAACCTAACCTCTTCCACCCCCCACGCCTAAACCTAAGGTCGGCATTGCGGGTGGTCGGCATAGCGGGTGGACACCATTTGTTTGAAGCACAGTCACTGAAGAACTAAATCTAGCAAGTAAAAATAAAACGGACAGTCCTTCAAGTCAGTTTTGGTGAAGCACAAAGTCCTTCATCACTTGTGTTAGTGGTAGGGGGTGGACTTGGTTCAGGCGATGTGTGCCCAGCGCTTCGTGGATCCGGATCAAACACACGTGGGCCAGACTGCGAGGACATCTCTTGGCCTCCAGAAAGACCCTGAGAGCCTCGAGATCTGCCTTCACCTCCAGCTGTGCCTGCTCTCTCACCAGGGTCGGGTCGGCGCCACGGTCCAGGAGCAGCTGGACGCCTGTAACAGGTGTAAACACTCACCTGCTAACCTCATGCACATGTTGTGGTCCTGTCCCAGGCTACGAGATTACTGGACGCACATTTTTGGAAACCTTGTAGGATGCCTGCAACATACCAGTATTGCTCCTAACCCACTTACAGCAATATTTGGCATTCCACCCGAAACAAACTTTCCAGTATCATTTCAAAGGGTTCTGGCTTTTACAACTTTACTGGCCCAGCGTCTCATTCTATTAAAGTGGAAGCATGTGTCACCTCCCACTCATGACAGATGCATTAAAGACGTGCTTCATTGCATCAAACTCGAGAAAATTAGATTTTCTCTTAAATTTGGCTCCTTGAATACTAACAAGACATGGAGACCATTTTAGCATATATAATTAACATGGTGGTTGTACCTGACCCTGACGACAGCTGAGCTCCCCTCCCTTCCCCTTTTCCCCATGCATCCCTCGGCCTGCCTTTGTTGTTGTTGTTGTTTGTTTTGTTTAATCTGTTTCTGTATCTTGTACGTTTCTTGTGGTTATTAGTTATTCTGTTCTGTTTTTCCAACTCAGAGTACAGATGGGCGGGTTGGGGGGGGGGGGGGGGCACTGTTAATTGGGTTGATGGGTTTGGGGTGGAAGTTGGGGGGGAAAGGGAGAAGGGGGGAAATGAACATTCAACACGAATATGTGTAAACCTTGTTTTATACGCTTTATATAAATGTACATTGTGTCTTGTATGCCCTATAAGTCCACGTTGTTTGTTTACAATCCTGTGAATAAAAAAATAAAAAAATGCCATATAGGCTACTCCTAGAAAGCATTCAGTTGGACTTAACTGGGGACGCAAAATGGGATGAGTGAGGACAATTCGTATCCAGTAACTGGGGTTAGTACAAATGAACAGTTAACCCTCCTATTGTGTAAAAATTAACAGACGTCTTATGTTTGGGGCCAAATTGAAAGTGAAAGTGTTACCCAAATTTACACTTAAGAACATCAGCAAGTAATGCATAGCAGTTAGTCAATAATGGAGGGGGGCGGGATAGTCACCAACATTTTAAAGAGCTGTGCCAGGACCTGATTGGCAGAAAATCTTCATGTGAGACTATACAAAGTAAACTTAATAAAACTGTGTGTCTTAGGACCCTAAAGCATGGGAAAGTTTTTTTAAAGTAAGAAATTAATGTGGAAGTTCCTCAGTATCAATGAAAACAAAGAGAAAGAAAATGTGTAAAACGTTTATATTTTATCTGGTTTTATAAAGCTTTGGGGTCAAAATTACCCAAAAGCTTTGGGGCCAAAATGATCCCAAATAGGGTGATTTAACAATGTAACTGTTCTGATTGTTGTACTGTAGTTGGATATCTCAGACCCACTTTGCAGGTACAGTAGGCTATATGTCCCTATACCCCTCTGATGTGTCAATTTGTCCACTGTAAATAGATGAGAATCTGCTCTGGGTTAGAAATGGCCAAGCATCAGATATTTTGGGGGGGCATTTATTCCAATACAGAATTTGTGCATCTCAATTTAGCACCAGGACCTTTGCGGAGGTAACCTTTTGTCGGTGTTCTGTTTATTTTGGAGATGCCATATGTTTAGCGCAGTCCTTTTCTCCAGCCTTTATCCGAACATGGTGCACCACTCTTGTCCTGATCCATTGAAATGAACATAATCAATGGTAATCTAATACCAGCAAATCAGCATTCTCAGAAATTAGGATGGTGCAGGTTTTAATGACAACATTATTTAATGTAGAGCCAGGTGAGCAGAACCACCAAATTACCGATACTCTGCAGCAAAATATGAATCAGCTACACACTGCAGCCTACATTAACCACACCCCTTCTCATGTTGCAGCAAAACACTGGACAGTTCCCCCCCTCCCAGAATACACATAGAAAAAGTACAGTGACGAAGGCATATTCTGATGGAAGATTTGACTCTGTTGTGAGAGTCTGTTCTTCTGAATCTGTTCAATAGAAAGTAAACCTCGCTATTTGTTCATTTGACTGAGCTGTCACAACAAGCTGAGCAGGGGCACAATATGCTGAGGTAAAATTTAATTTATTGATACCCAAGGGCAATATGTGTCATTGGGACAGCAAAGAATTGAGGTCAAGGTGAATGATCTGGTGAGAAGACCAAAACGCACACCAGTGAGGGAGGTGCTGGCAAGAAAAGTACTGAAGCCAAAAGGGGAAGGTATAGCCACACACTCATTCCAATTCCATCAAATATTTATTGATAGATTATTCAGTCATTATCTACTCACCCCGTGCCGATGGAAGGACAGGTGACGTTTTTTAGTCCATAAAACATTGGTGAAGTTTCACAGCAAAACACTGTTGCAGCATTCTCCTAAAACAGAGGTGCCCAAATTCTTTCCTATATATGAAGGGCCAAAAAAAATCCTATGATCAACAATTTACATTCTAACTCTAAAATACATTTTCAAAATAATAATAATAATAATAATAATAATAATAATAATAATAATAATAATAATAATAATAATAATAATAATAATAATAATAAAAACTGTATCATGGTGTGTGGCGGTATCTCCATCACTGGCAAGGCTTCTCACCATTGACAGCAATCTCAATGCAGTAAGATATGGCTTGTCGCGATATGATATTGCGATGAGATTCTGCAGCCAGTTGTGATCCCATATCTCCACAATCTGGGACCTAACTCCTCGAAGATGACAACGCTTGCCTCCACAGAGCCAGCGCTATCACAGACTACCTCCAGCATGTGGGAGTAGAGAGAATGGAATGGCCTGCCAAGAGCCCAGACCTCAACCCAATAGACCCATTTCATGGGCGCCATTTTGTGCTGAAAATGTAGGATAAACACAGGTGCAATCAACACACTAATGAGGGTTTCCAAATTCCAATCATTGGAGTTGGAAACCCTCATTAGTGTTTTGCTTGCACCTGTGTTTACCCTGCCTTTTCGGCACAAAATGGCCCCCATGAAAAGGGTCTATTGAACACTTGTGAGATCAGCTCGGGCTAGAGTGACCAACACAACCACGTTGGCTGACCTGTGACCCCTGTGACAAATCCTTGTTGAGGAATGGAATGCCATCCCATAGCAACGTGTGACCAGGCTGGCCAGCATGAGGAGGAGGTGCCAGGCTGTTGAGGCCATGGTTGAGGCAGCGTATGGTTCCGGCCACTACTGAGGTTCCTGACTGTGTTCAATGAGGCAGGGCAATTTGACACTTTTGATGTTGGCGCTACTGGCAGTCTGGCATAATCAGCTGTGCTGCTCATCTCACAAATGATCCTTACAAATGAGACAGCGTTGCGAAGGGTAATGAACAGTGTTGGAGAAAAATATAAGTTCCATGCCATTTCCTATTCAATAAGCTAATAATTGCATACGCATAATTATGCTATAAGTTAACATGACATGTTAATAAACATGACATGACATCTTGGTTTCATTCATTTGGTTTATATAAGCTGTTTGAATCATTATAATGCGGATGAGGAATGGTGAAATTCCATTCTCTAACAAACAGGCTTTCATAAGATAAGATACAAGATAGCCTACTGAGGATACAGTAACAGCAGAGATATGATCATCCAAGCATGTTTCCAAACTTTTTGTGTCGAGTTCAGCTAAAGCGCATTCTCACAATTTATAGAGGATTACAGAATTCTGGTGACTGATTTAGCATACATATTTTTGCTTTATGCTAAAAAGTGGTGCTACCATGATGAGCCAAATTAAAAATAAAATTAATTAATTTGGTGTCTGAGTTATTTGGCCAGCGCAATAAAGCGTTCACGAGCCTGTTGTTGCTGCGTTGTTAATGTGGAGGGCTCTTGGTGACGTTCAAAGTTCTGATGATGTAATCAGTGACATAATTATTGACATCATTATGACATCATTGATGATGTCATAGAGTGCCTAATGATGATGTCATATGCATTGTGACATCATCAGTGATGTCACTTGAGCAATTGTGGGTTTTGGTTACACTCGGGCAATTGTGAGATCACTCACTCGCTCGACTTCGGTATGAAGGGAAGGTGTGAGACCCGGGCCGGGTTCGATTCCCGAGTTCTTGTTTGGCAGTGGTGCACTTCTTCTTGATGTCCAGAAGCTTCCTGTGGTTGGTCAGCATGAGCATGAGCTGGTTAGTGTGACTCAAACACAAGTCAGGCAGAACAGATGTATCCTTCAGGTTTTCAGAAACTCCCTTTTCCCACTAAAAATAAAATTGTCTTCGAGCTCAGGGGAGGTAGGGTAACTACTACTTCAACCCGGGTTATATAAATAGTGCACGCTGGCCATTGGGGGATTGTCCCTTTAAAAAAACTAAGCAGACAAATCTGAACTGACCATTTTGAGAGCGCTGGCTTTCTGTTGGACCTCTACTGGACGGATCGTTTACGAATCGCACAACACCAGACGACAACAACAAAACAGACTGGAAAAGGGTGTTAGCGTTGTTAGCTTGCTACTCAGATAAACAACGGTGAAGCTCGTGTATTACAAAATCTCGAGAAAAAAGAGTTTAGCTGGTTGGCATAATCTATTAGTTACATAACCATTTTGGATCAATATGATTCGATTGTAAAGAAATAGCTGGCCAGTGTGGCCACGACTGTTAGCTATATTTTAGGCTAGTTCTAATCTAGCTAATGTTAGCTAGCTAGCTCTATGTATGCCAAGCTGAAGCAGGTTAGCTAGCTAGTTGCTAGCTTGTCAGCTAGCGTTAGCTAACTCGCCAAGGCAAGGTGGAGAGTGGAGACCAACAACTGGGAGATGCGAGCAAAGAAAGGTATTGACCAAAGGAACCATTTATTTTAAACTAACACAGGAAGATATTCATATAATCCATATGCGTATGACATGAGTGATGTTGGCTAGTCAAATTAATGTTACATCTGTCAAAATAATCGACGTTGCCAGTACATAACGCTACATAGCGTTAGCTTGATACCTAATGTTAGCTACAACCAGTGAGCGCAGTCAGCGGGTGTCATTGACTAACGTTAGCTTGCTAACAGCTGCTGGTGGCTCCTGCCTTGGCACCCTGACTAGCCGGAGGCCGACGTTAACCAGCCAGTCATAAATCAGGTAAGGTTAAGATTAACAAAAAGGTTTGAAGAACTCGGGTAAGTTGACAGGGGCCAGCATTCTATCTGAATTCTAAAGGCTATCAGCGTTAATATGACAGCAACTCACCTAGTTATCTAGCGTACTTTATTATTGTCACATTTAGCAATTCTTAGCGGCCAGATAACGGAAACACTGTTGGCAATATAACGTTAACTACATAGGCGGCTCTACAATTTTGGTTAAAAAAAAACTTGACAGCAGCTAGTAACCATCAACATGGTGACTCAGCTATTAGCTAACGCTAATTATCCAATGGAAAGGACGTTGTAATGCCAGCTTCCACCCACGTTTTAGGTAAGCAGCTACCTGTCGCTATCATCTAGCATTATGATTGAGCCTGACCGAATAAAATAACACAGCCTGAGGCAGACCTGACTGTCAATGTCAAATCTGGGATTATCATGCTTCTAATGCTCCTTTTTGATTGTGTGTTTGTGTGTGTTTGTGTTTTCGCAGAGCATTGAATGACTAAATGAGCAAGACAGGCCAGTGTGAAGATCTCTGGGAGCTTCAACATGAAGTTGTATGTGTTCCAGGTCAACAATGGCAGCACACTGACATTTGACACTGAGCTTGCTGTCCAGACGTAAGAGATTGCCAGTGTATCATTTTGTATAGTAGTCAAGAATAGTGGTCAGCAGCATATCTTGGCCATTTGTCCTAAATAAATCTAATTTTTCCTCAGTGTGCTGGAGCTTAAACATGCCATCCAGGTCAAATATAAGATTGCAACGCAACATCAAGTCCTTGTTGTCAATGGAGGGGAGTGTATGGCTGCAGAGAGACGAGTCTGCAGCTACAGTGCTGGCACTGTAAGTTTTGTACCCTTTCGCCGTTTATTATTTAATAATTCTGCTGCGGTTTTGAAATAGAAGTTCTTTGTTTTACAGAGGTAGCATTTGTAACGATGTTCTGATGACTGAGGTCTTTTTGCTGCTGTTGTCTAGGACACCAACCCCATATTCCTATTCAACAAAGAGATGATCTTGTGTGACCGGGATCCAACAATCCCCAAAACCACCTTCTCCATTGAGAGTGAGATTCAGGTTAAGGTGGAAGAGTCTCTTATGATGCCAGCTGTCTTTCACACCGTTGCCTCGCGAACACAACTTGCTGTGGTAATTAGCTACTTTTTGAAAATCTGTCTTTCCTTAGGAGATATAAGCTATTGCTTTGGAATGTTCACTAACATTATGGATTGCGTTTGTTGAAATTGATATAGATTGGTGGCTTGATAGAGAGCTCACGTCAGTTTTTAAATGACACTGATCTATTTAATTACAGTATAATCCTTATATATAAAAGGGAGCAAGTGGGCTTTGTCTGTCTGTCTGTTTATCTTTTTTGTCCCACTGATGATGTCAGTGACATCATTATTGACCAAAATCATCTTATGACATCACTGATGATGTCATAGGCATTGTGACATCATCAGTGATGTCAGGCATTGTGACATCATCAGTGATGTCATAGGCATTGTGACATCATCGGTGACAGGGATGTCATCAGTGATGCAAAGTCAAGCAATTGTGCACTGCACATGCCAATAGAGCAGGCGATTGTGTGCTGCACATGCCAATAGAGCAGGCGAAACACAAACACATTAACTATCGGATGGTTCTGACTTGTCTTGACATTGTTATGTTTTGCCTCTCTAGGAAATGTATGAAGTTGCCAAGAAACTTTGCTCTTTCTGTGAACGTTTGGTTCATGATGAACACCTCCAACACCAAGGCTGGGCTGCTATTATGGCTAATCTGGATGACTGCACCCTGTCTTATCAGAGGTTGCTCTGGAAATTTGACAATTCATACACACATTTTCAACATGACTTGGAGGAAATTAAATTCAAACTCTCAAAGTAAGTGTTGCCCCAAAGGAACATGATATATTGCACTGTGCTAAATCTAATCAGGCCGGATTGTCTTGAACTTCAAATACCAAATACTGTAAGCTTGTTAGCGGTTAATGGCTGTATTTGCTGACATTATTACTGGTTCAAATGTTTTAACCAAAATCCTAGCAAATGTAGGTTACTTTTCTAACAACATTAAGTTATATTCTGAGAAATTCTCATGCTTAAATTAATTAAACGAAAAGAAACTGAACTTTATGTCTTCATGTATTCTGTTTTATGATTGCAGGCTAGGGACAGCAGTCTCTGTCATGGCCAAGATACCCCTGCTGGAATGTTTGACACGACATAGTTATAGAGATAGCATTGAGAAGTCCAGCTCAACCCCAGGAAAGGACTCGGATGAGACAGAGGTGGAGAAATCCACTGACTCTGTGCTCGGCACTGCTGATGCACAGAGGACCACTAAGTTACCTGCATCTTTCTCTGCTCCGGGTGCAGCCACATCTGAACCGTTTGAAGAACAGGAAACAAATGAAATGACTGACAGCGGTGGGCTGAGGGCTGCCCTCCAGGAAGACGACACTCCAGAGCTGGCCATCCCTCCCTCCT
Organism: Poromitra crassiceps; assembly: GCF_964638095.1. NCBI lineage: Eukaryota > Metazoa > Chordata > Actinopteri > Beryciformes > Melamphaidae > Poromitra > Poromitra crassiceps. Next base: position 30,088,405 of record NC_139635.1, on the reverse strand, counting down.
TCAATGTCACACTACTAGACTGGATCAATGTACAAGACAGGCCCAATGATGTGGAATCAGTTGTGCGGAAATGCTTTGACTCCATCAACAGGGTGAGTCACTGTTTTGTGAATAGGCCTATCGAAATAGAGTTCAGATGAATATGTAGTTCTACACTTTGGGGGCTTAAAAATATTGAGAATCCATACTAAGATGTTTTGTCTTTCAGCTTGACCCAAGGATCATTCAACCCTTCCTGGCAGATTGTCGAGACACAATTGCCAAACTAGATAATCAAAACATGAAAGCCATCAAGGGGCTTGAGGACAGATTGTATGCTCTAGACCAAATGATTGCAAGCTGTAAGAAGTTGGTGAATGAACAGAAAGAACTTGCTCAGGTAAGCAAAACAAGAGATCTCCACTTAAAAATGCTTTTACTATTTACCATTTTTTGGTGGATGGTGGATACATAATGCTTACGTAATGCGTATCTTGTGTTTTACCAGGGATTTTTGGCCAATCAGAAGCGGGCTGAAAACCTGAAGGATACATCTGTTCTGCCTGACCTGTGTCTGAGTCACACTAACCAGCTCATGATCATGCTGACCAACCACAGGAAGCTGCTGGACATCAAGAAGAAGTGCACCACTGCCAAACAAGAACTCGCAAACAACCTTCAAGTCCGACTCAAGTAAAGCATGAGCCGTTTTTATTACCTGCTATCATGTATTTCTTGTTCTTTGTGTTCAATAACTCACTTAACACTGCCAATTATCCAGCCTATTGTACCAACTGAATGCAGTCTAGCTCGTAAAAACAAATAATGCAAATACAGTTTGGAGAAACTTGTTCTCAAGGTTTACCACGTCATGTGATGATTTTGCATTAGATGGTGCTGCTACGTAATGCTTCACGCAGACCAGGATGGGGAGAAGCTTCAGGCTCTACTCAGGCTACTGACAGAGCTAATGGAGAGAGTGAGGGTGGTGGAGGCCCTCAGCACCGTGCCCCAGATGTACTGCCTGGCAGTGGTTGAAGTCGTCAGGAGGAAGATGTTTATACGGCACTACAGAGAGGTCAGTGCCAGATGCTGTTTGTGGTCATTCTAAAGCCCCGGACGCACTGGGAGCGTCCATTGACACGCCTCATTTGTCAGCTGATGCTCCTATAGAGCACTGCAGACATCAGATACCAAATACCAACAGCACAGAACCAGCAGTATTTTGGGAGAAGGTCGCTATTTATACAGTATGTAGGCAGGGGCAAATTTGTATGCTTTACACTGTAAACCGGTACTTGTAAAGTTTACAGGTCGGCCGTTTAAAACAACAGGTGAGCGTCAGACGCTTCCAGTGCGCCGGGGCTTCAGGCAGAAAGAAATCATACAATGAGTTGGCTCATACTTTTCCTCCCGTTTCAGAACAAACTGATTTTGTTCAGCAACAGCAAGAAAGCTGCAACAGAAAGCTTTCTCATTCCTTCCGCTTATCCCTTTTCAATTTTTAAACTGTTTGGGCCTTTTTTATAATATGTCTTTTTATTATGGGGACGAGCAAGAGGTTCCCAGGGATGATATATATTTCCCCCCAAGACTGACATTTAAACTCATAATAATAGATTCAGAAAATGTCCTTATACCTGCCCAGTAGCATTCAGGGCCCCTTCAGAGAGCCACACTGGCACCCAGTGCTGAAAGTGGAAACTGAAAAAAGAAATGCATTATGTTGCTGTAAAATCTTACCTTCATTTTCCCTCTCTCAGTGGGCCTGTGCACTTGTGAAGGATGGGAAACGTCTCTACGAGGCTGAAAAGTTCAAAAGGGAAACGTTTGGGAAACTCTTTAGTAAGTCTCTTTTTAGAGCTCCTAGTTGATGATGTTGGAGTTGTCAGTTGTCACTGTAGAACACAGCGTACCTTTTGAAATGGCACCAATTCCAACCCAGAGCTGAGCTTTCTAATGTATTCCCTTTCTTCTTTTCAGGAAAGTCTTTCCTCAGAAATCGCTTGTTTAGAGGACTTGATTCATGGCCTCCCACATCATTTTGTGTAAGTTTGAATGGAACACCATTTTGAACAAGTCAGCATTTTCCAGACTAGAGGATGCGTAATTACGCAGCGTACTGAGAGCCGCAATGAGTGATGCTGCTCTATTTGAAGAAGTTGAATTTCGTTCCACCAGCACACATTTTATTAATCAGCTATTTTCTATTAGTTTCTATTAATTAAACATCGAATACCAATTTAGTCTGTAATTTCCCCCTTGGCGCACATAAAGACACATGCTTCCGTCACTGTCTGCTTGATGGCGAGAGGGACTTCAGCTGCCATCCGCGCTGTGGAGACGCTGGTCAGTCTTACATGCGTGCAATTGCAGGGAAAGAGGTTACTGTACTGGCCGGACACAGGTGTTGTGCGAAAAAATTATGCGTTTTGAATTGGATTAGGGTCTGGCGGGGCGGGAGTCTGTGTGCGCCGGGTGCTGGAGGGGGTCTCCCCCGAGAAGGTGGGAGCTGGACGGGTATGCAGGCTTGGTGGTGGGGTGGGTGTGGGTCGGTGCCCTGGGTGTTTTGGGCCGGCCAGGGTGGGGAGAGGCAGCTTGGCACAACACCGTCACAACTTTCTCAAAAGCAATCTATTGTTACCTCATACCACAAACCTGTCTGGTAATAAAACCATGACAAACGAATTCTCATTTTTAAATCAAGGTGTGTTTTTTCTGCAATGTAGGCTATAGTTGAAATCAACGTGGCATTCCGAGGAGAGAAGAGTGTGCGCAGGCGCGAGTGGAGAGGGATCCATTTGCGCAAAGCAAGGATTTCCTGCACTGCACGGAGATGTGGAGACTGTCTGCGCTCAGGCGTACGTCTGCGTTTGCGCTAAGACCAGCTATTTCCTGGCGTTAAAATTGAGAGCACCCAAGGCGATTTTTTTAACACATTGCACTGGAACACGTATTTTGGAACAGGCAACTCCCAAACCTCTCTTTGCGCTCGGCACATACGGTATCTTCCCCACAGCGATAAATGACACTTGCGCGAGACACATGATAGGCTAGAGGCCACGGACACACCTGGGCCACGCCTACACCTGTGTCATCACAGCGCAAAACTGGACGGTGGAAGCAGACGATAGCTTAGATGCTGGGAAGATAGCAATAAGAGGCGCGCAAACGATATCGCCGTACAACGATAGGGCCCATAATCTTAATGTTACCGTTCTGAGTCTCTCCAATTTGGAATCATAAAGGGTCTCGTTTTCTCTCACTGTCTTTGTCCACTATTGTTCATAGACACGAAAGCCCAGAAGGTTTGACTATGAGCTTCCAGACATCTCGCTTGATGACCTGCAGTACCTGAAGTCTTGCTGTCCTGTGGAGGTGCAGCCTTACCTCATGTAAGTCACTGTCTTCAGTCATTCAAATGGTTTCATAATATGCAGTCTACTAGAGAGTATGGGCATTGAAAAATTATACTTTTAAGTTTGACAAAAAAACAGATGTGCTATTTTATTTGCATTTCTAAATCAAATTAAGTTGGTGGGATTCCATTTAGACCAGCAAATTGATGTAAAATTACACAGCACATTTGTTTTCTATTGCATAATCAAGTCACAGTTTATAGAAATGTATCAAATAGTATTGTTGTTCAATTAAATGTGACGCACAAATTGATATTGGTATCAAATCACCAAAAGTGCCCATCCCTAAACCGTTTCTCCGTCAGTTATGAGCATTCTGTCCTCAATTATAATGATCTCTGACACTGTGGATTTTGACTTTTTTTTTGTAACTGATTTGTTTCTCAGGGTTCCCACACTGTGCGACTTTGAGCCCTTAAATCAGCATGTAGAGATGCTTCACCAGCTAGTCCAAGCTGCACAGAGTGTGGACGAGATGTCTCAAACCATTACTGACCTACTAAGTGAACAAAGGGTAATGACAACTTCAATAACACAGTACCTTTATTTGTATGACAACATCAATAACACAACACCTTTATTATCACACACATTGCTTACATTTTACAATAAAACTAGGCACGGTCGGATAGTAATATTAGTAGGGAAAATGGAGGAGAGCAAGGGATTACATCTATTGTTCACTATTTGTAGCAGCCATTTTTACAGATCCATGGTTGTATCATTATACAAAGAAAGTCTGGTGTAATATTTCTGTTTTCCTGAAGCATAATTTGACTAGCAAATTATCAGCAGGGGTAGCTGAATTTTAGAGTGTGAAACAAACTAAAGAAGTCATGGGGCACCTGCTTCAGACTGATATTTCTGCATTCTAAAACACAGGCGTAGGCCAAGGCTGTGTTTTTGTTGTTGTTTGAAGGCCGCCCTATTAGGGATGGGCGCGAGTACTCGGGTACTCGAGCAGTCGTTCATAACATCAGTACTCGAGTAACGTTTCTGGTGTTCGGGTACTCGCCCCACCCCTTTAAAAATGGTCTAGAAGATCTACGCACGCATCGTCATGTGGATCTGGCAGCAACTGCACGGGCGTCAAGTCAGCCAGAATGTACAAGTACGTCATCCGCTTTGTTGCTTTCAAAATAAAACGCGTATTGTAACGTAACCTTATTTATTTTGAGTAATGCGTTACAGCCACAGTTTCACGCCATAACATTACGAGTATTTTGATACAACGTTTGCTGCTTCATTCGTTGAAATACCTTTTCTCATCCAACGTGCATCAATAAGCCATTTACTTTTGTTTAAGTAACATTATTTTTGAAAGTTTTAACCGGAGGTTTTCCAGCTCATCCCGAAAATGGTGGCTGGAGATATTCTCCCGAATGAGACGCACACTTCTTCATAGCGCACGCCCGATAAAACCCATTCAAAACTGTGCACAAGTTTACGGACTACACTGTCGTTTCCCATAACGTTAGTCACACGAAATGTGGAGAAAGAATCACTTTTTGGGAGACAATCGCTTCATGGTGATCACTATTCAGCTGCAGCTGTAACGTTAATCACACTGGTCAGTTTTCACTTTTTGGCAGAACACCGGACCTTGTAATCCGTGGATTTACGTTATTGTAACAGTGATCATAAAGTAAAATGGATGATACTGGACAATAACCTGACATTGCTGGACAATGGACATGTATTGGAAATGCCTTCGCTTGTTTCACAACTTGTCTGCTCCAAAGCGCTAATGCCATCCATCCAACCATCGGAGATACTGTCTGAGGTAGGCTTTAGATGTTAGCTTAGCGTCACCTAATATCACAGTCAGTCCCTCTCCTGACAAAAAATGCTCCAGGTAGCGCTTTTTCCATGCAAAAATGCAAACATGTGTGAGCAGCCCCATACACAGCAGATTACCCCTGCTCAGTCATTACCATAGTAATCACACAGACCCCCCCCCCCCCCCCCCCCCCACACACGAGTACTCAAGCACTCGTTCATAATAGAAGGAGAGTACTCAAGTATTTAAATTGCTTAAAATGCCCATCCCTACCTCCTATGTTATCTTGTTTAAACTTGACATTGTTAGCTTGTTTACAGTGCTGCTTGTTTTGGGTTATGGCTATCCGCTACCTTTATATTTGAATTTGCTGGTCTAGCTTGCAGGGTGGGAGAGAGCTTGAGGAGGGCCCAGGCCATGTCTCTTATTTTCATTTGTTGTTGTTATTCAATCATTGAATGATAGAGGTCAGCATTGAGGCAGAAATCACACAGAGACCCTTTAAATTCAAAGCTCAAATTCAAATCTTTAGGCTACTCTTGAGTGACCTTCGTATATGTCCTCTCACTCACTTTTACATCTGCTCTCCTTCCAGGCATTCTATAGCCAGAGTGCTCCGAGATCAACCGCGTTTACCCCACCGTCTGAAGGCATACCTGTGACCACAACAACCCCTGTCTCCTCCAAAACCCCCTCCTCTCTCAACCTGCATGGCCCCACCTGTCAGCCCCTACATGTTCCCATCCCTGCCCCATTAGAGGACTTGTCCCCAGACAGCATCGACGCACAAACCTTTGACTTTGAAACCATCGGCCACCCAAACATGGACCCAGTCCTTCAGCAGGGCTCCCTCGACCTCGATTCTTTGGCAGAGAGCCCTGAATTCATGTCTGCCGTTAATGAGTTTGTGATCGAAGAGAACTTGACATCCCCCAACCCCATCAGTGACCCTACTAGTCCTGAGATGATGGTGGAGTCACTGTATTCCTCTGTCATCAACGCCATTGACAACAAGCGCATGCAGGATACCACAACACTAGAGAGGGAGAACTCAAAGATGGCCGTTCTGAAACAGATTATCGAGAAGTACCGATGTGCCGCAGAGGAGTCCCAGTCCAACTTAAGAAGTGTCAAGGACGACCTCTACCACTTTAGAGGTCTGGTACTGAAGGAACAGCGTGACTTTGGCTTTGCCCTCAAGACCATGACCATTGAGGTATGCACCATTGTGGACAACATCCACCAGACCCATGCACTGGAGATGAGGGAGCAGCACCAAAGTGAGCTCCTTTCCCTTCGGCGAGGCCTGGAGGAACAGGTCCAAACCCTGACAGAGGAAAACCAGGTCAACCAGAATATTGTCAAAGATGTGCAACATGCTATGCTGGAGCTGGAAGGGCTTCTGGAGCACAAACAGAAGGAACTCACTCAGCTGGAGAGTGAGAGGGAGCGATGGGTTGAGGCAGAGACTAGCCAGACAGAGACGATTAAAAACCTGGACCTGAAGATCGATGATCAAGCTGAAGAAATCAAGACTATCTCAACCTGCAGAGACTCCCTGACCAGCCAGCTTGAGAATTTGCACTTTGAGATTGAACGTGGCGAGCAAAAGATCCGGCAGGAGTTGGAAGGCATTGAGCAGTCCCACTTGAAGGAGCAAGAGGACAGAATGAGGAAGCAACACAAGGCCCAGCTGGAGACCCTCGCCAGAGAAAACCAGGAGAGTCTGGAGCACCTAGCTACAGAGAATAGGGCCAAGTCAAGTGAGGCAGCTGATCGTCACTCTACGGCCTTGAGAGAGAAGGACAGTCAAATCAAGGACTTGGAAGCTCGTACTGCTGAGCTGGCAAACCTACACTGCAAGTTGGAGGTGGAGCTTGCCCTCAAAGAGTCAGAGACTGAAGAGGTGAGGCTGTTATTTGAGGAGGCCAAGGTGCAGCAGGCGGAGGCTGTGAAAGTCCAGCTAGAGGCTGAGACAAAAGCCCTTAGCCAAGAGCTGGTCGATCTCGGAAGACAGCTTCAGATGAAGAATGAGGAGTATGAAGTGGACCTAGCAGAGCTGAGGACTCTAATGCGGATTGAGAAGGACCACTGCATCTCAGAACTGGTGGACAGACATGAGGAGGAGATCATCTTGTTGCGCACTGAGCTCTCTTCTCTGCAGCAGCACGGCCATGATGTTGAGAGGAAACATACTGAGCAGCAGCAGCAACTCCAATGGGGCTTAGACCAGCAAGCGGCTGCTCTACACCAAGAAAAAGAAGAGCAGTTGAGGGGTTTCCAGGAGCGGGAGCAAGAGTTGAGGACTGTTATCTGCAATGTGCAGACAGAATATGACCTGATCTCTAACAGATTAGAGCAGTCCAGAAAAGTAGTCCAGAAAGGTTTAGAGAAAGATGAGGCCTTGAAGATTGCATTAGATGCCTTTAAAGAGTTACAGCAACAAAAGGAGGAGATGGAGAAGAGACTTTTGGACAAAATTTCAGAACTTGAAAATGAGCTTCACGGGAGACAATCCTCAAAAAGGTAACAGTTTGATTCAAATAGCAGATATGCATCACATACTAAAGCTAAACGTGCCGTTGCATTACTGTGTTTTTGTGTGTGTAATACCTCTTCAATTGATTGTCTTGGTTGCTTGGTTACAGAATCTTAATTACACCATGAGAGAAGATCTGGTTTATGCTAATACACTGTTGATTGAGAATTACTATCATTATTGCCACTTTTGATCTGTTTGAGTATGCTTGCATATCCTGATTATCTAGTTATCTAGTTCAAAAATCAGAAAAATCCAGTTCAAAAATCAAGTCAGCTGCATTAATACCAGGGCCAGTGATACTCGCAGGACCAGCTGCGTGCTGAGGGAAACCAAGACTGTAGAGATGGATCTCTTCTCTACATTTAAAGGTGTCTGTCTATGGTGGTAGAGCGACGGATGGCAGCGGGAAGAGCGTTCCAAAGGCTTGGTCTCAAGTGGGCGTCACCTGTTATGGGGAATGTGAGGAGGAAGATCTTGAAGATGATTTATTTGAAAGTGAGCCTGTATGAAGTTGTTGCAGGGTGGGAGGGATGTGATGTGATGCCAGGGTATGAGTGAGCATAGGGGGGGGTGCGCGATGGACTGCTGCCTGCCCGACACCCTGCATCCAACCTGGGGATGCAGCAGAGTCGAGCCCCTGAGGCAGCCTGGAGCTCCGTGAGCTCCAGAGGGGGGGGTGCGCGATGCACTGCTGCCTGCCCGACACCCTGCATCCAACCTGGGGATGCAGCAGAGTCGAGCCCTGGAGGCAGCCTGGAGCTCCGTGAGCTCCAGAGGGGGGGTGCGTTATGCGTGCCTGCCCGTCATAAGCGTCATATGTGTAAGTGCGTTAACCTGCCAGGGTTTTTTTCCAGTGTTGGAAACTTGCTTGATGTATTTTGAAGGAGTTTATAGGGTGCTGCCTGCAACCTATTGAACCCATTGAATTTGAGAACATTGGAGTTCATCCGTTCTCTGATTTCACGGAAGCAGGGAGCGGGGAGGTAGTCAGAGGGATTAGTTTGGAGGTAGAGCTGTGTGTCATTAACATACAAGTGGAAATGAAAACAATTGGCAATTAATAAAATGGCATTTACAATATTTTAGGGGCAATTAAAAAAGCGTAATTATTAGTGCATAAAGTTGCTAATGCATAGTGTGAACAACGGCACTGTTTGTGTGAGTGTGTTCTTCATCGTCTTCTGGCAACCAGCTTGCAGGTGCTGAGTGTGTGCATTAGAGATGGAAATGGACCTTAAATGAACTGAACGAATTATGAAAACCTTGGGGGGCAGTTTTTGCCCCTCTATCGTGGTTTTTAGGGGCATTCTGAGATTTCTTGGGGCATTTTTGCCCCTGCCTAATTTCCTACACTGTTGTAACGGTGCTGATAAGTAGAGAGAAGGGATGTAGCCAGCTGGGGCAAGCAAGCAGACAGCTAGTCCTGAACCAAGATCCAAACACAGGGAACAGATAAATGCCTGGTGAGTGACGACCGTTTGGCGAATACATGGCACTGTTAGCCGGCAGCAAAGCTAGCTCAATGGCATCAACACAACTCGGATGGCAGAGTAAGCAAGGCAATCTGAAGCAAGGCAGTTCAAAACCATGACCCAGACACAGGAGACAGCCTTACAGGACAGTGTGTGGATACTCATCCAATCCCAAGCAGAGCGGCATCGGGTGAGTGACAGCAGGGATGCTTAGTCCAGATCCAGAATTGGCTCCGAAAGGGTGAGTGACAGTAGTGATGGTAATCCATCCATCTGATTGCAGCACAGCATGCAGGGCAGAGTAGCAAACTATCCCACCACAAATCTAGAGACAAAATGCTGGCAAATACTATTACCGGCAAAGAGTAGTTCAAACTAAACAAATCGCTTCCTCGCAGAGACACACATGCAAGCATACTCTCCAGACGTGCAGCATAGACTAACATGACGGGACTTTCCATGCAGGCTTTGTCAGTGTTCTACCTTAATGCCTTTCAGGGAGGAAGGGTTGTCCCTACATGCTGAGGGCCATGCAGAAGCGGGAGCACCTCTCTCTCTGGACTCAGCCCTGCAGCAGGAGAGGGCCTCCCTGCAGACCAAGATGGAGCTCCTGGAGAAAAGGAAAAATGAGGAGATGCAGAACCTCAAGACATCACTCATAGCCGAGCAGCAGGTTTGTGTTTTAAAGGGCCTGGAAAACCTCTTGGTCAGAATCAGAATCAGAAAGACATTTCATAAAATGACAAAAGATATTTCCTTTTAATCAATGAGTTGACCGGGTTAAATAAAGGAAACAAAGAATATGCCTCATGAGGGCTACAACTGTAGGATTTCTGTTGAAGTGGATTTGCACCTCGTCTTTTTCTCTCATTAGTTGGTTGCTCGTGGTTGTCCTCACAATTAATAATGTAGTGTTGCTAGCAATGCCAAACTTTATCAACACAGCTCCCCCCTCTCATTGCCCAATGGCCAATGTTCATTAGATGCAGCCATCGTCATTCTAGAAAGTAGGGCTGTATGTTTGTGTGTCTGTGCGTGTGTGTTTGTCATAATTATAGCGCACAATGTTGTGATGACCTTGCACAAATAGGAAAGTACTGGGAGCAGCAATATGACACTAGTGTATGTGACCCTGCTCGAGGGAGAGACATTGTTGGTAGACATCCTCTCTTCTCTGGGGTCTTATTGAAAACACTCCACTATCTACAAACTCATATTGCAGAGCCATATTCATGTCACAACTTAGGGTTTATGAATAATCATCAGTGATCAGTTATTTTTCATCATATTAAATTAAATATATTAAACTTAACGCAAATTGAGCGAAAAGTTTTGAATGTTGATGTGCAACGTTTTTGGTACGGCTAAGAAAAATATTAAATATGAAGGCAAGGGGGAGCAACATACTGAAGAGTGCTGCCAACAGGAATTGGAGTTGGAGAAGAGCTATTCTCCCACTCAGGTTAAATGAAGGAGACTTGTGTAATTTGGTTCTGTCAGTCTTGCACAGATACACAGATATTCACCCTGCTTAGCAGCAATATTCGATCATCTCCCAACAGCCAAGTAAAAGTGAACTATATATAAAGCAGCATAATATTCAGTGGGAATCAACCATTTTCTATAATTATGGGGGGTGAGGTGAGCCTCATTAAAAAAACAAAAGTGCTAACTGAAAAGGCATTCTCCTCCAAGGCTGGCATCATTGGCACTGCCCACTCTTCACTTAGCCGACCACAAGCAGAAGAGTTGCAAAGTTTTATGTTGGTGAACATCTTATCTCTACTTGATAAGTCAATCTAAAACTGATCTAATGAACTGCTAGCTGGTGGCTAATGGCTAACTAGTTTGCTGGTCAGCTAATTAATTAATAACAAAAAGTAATCCTTCCTAAGATTTCTTCCAAAGAATTTCTATGCTCTATACCTCACTGTAATATAAACATACTTGAGTAGATAAAGATATTCTACCCCCACCTTTAAATATCCATTATATGACAATACATGTACTGTAAACAACTATAGGTCTGCCAGGCTGCAATGCACAGCTTTTATCCAATACTATTTGTCTGCAAGGTAGCACACGGATGTACTAAACCTTCTGTGCAGCCCAGTACTTTTAGCTCGGACACCATTTGCAAATCTTTTACCAAGTTGGGTTAATAAGGCCCGATCATTGGCTGAGGAGATGAGAGGCACAGTGCCACATTGCTTGTGCTTTGCTAAGTGAAGAGTGTTAACCCACTGTTGGCAGCCTCGGAGGAGGCGGCTGCCTTCCAGTCGACACTTAGTAGGGAACAAAAGTCCCTTATGCTCGGTGATGTGTGTCAGGAAGCTGAATCTGAATCAAGAACATTTGAGCTCGCTGACTTTATATCGAAAGATCATAAAACGATGTGAGACGGAACGCAAAGTGACAGAATGCTCACTTGCTGCTGGTTCGGCACAAGTTTTGTGTTTTGCTCGTACGTTTTGATGTCCTGCCAGTGGCCATTTCCAATGCCAGAATTTCCTTTGGGAAATGGCGTGAATTTATGGGCATCTCAGTTTGGGGCAATGGAGCCATCTTCTCTGTTACAGCCCACTTCATAATTTAGGCTGAAATGTTGCATAATGCAGCTTTTACTGCTGTTTAAATGGGGGAAATCTGTTACAGAATGGCAAAGAAAACTATTTTCATTCACATAGGTGCTGGCTACAGTAGTTGATCAAGACAAAGTTTGCATTTTTAGAACTTAGCTGTTGCAGCTCATCGTTCCAACTCCTTTTTCCTTTCCTTTTTTATGCTTGATTCTCTGTTTTGACCAAGAATGGTCTTTCAGGTTGTGTCACACCTCCTGAACAAATCATTGTTTTGTCCCCATAGACTAATTTCAACACTGTTCTAACCCGGGAGAAGCTGAAGAAGGAGCAGATTATCAATGAGCTCACAGAGAATTTGAGGAAAGTTACCCAGCAACAGGAGAAGGACAAAGGTGAGTACCATGCATGGAGTGCTTTGAATGGAGGGTATTGATGTTTTAATGTCTAATAGAAGAAGCCATTGTGTATTTTTTAATAAAAAATCTATATGTTCACATTTATAAATGTGTTTTCATGAGTGTTATACTGTATAAATGGCCACTTGTTCTGAATGTCCCTACTTCTTACTGCTATATTTCAAAAGAGAGTTTCACTGGAATTCTGTTGCTCGGGAACAGTTTGGACTCTAGTTTATTTCCTGTCAGTTATTGTATCAGCAAACACTGCATCAGGAAGTAAGCTGGGCCCAATTTAGAATGTTTATGTTGGCATCTTGAAACTGTCTATGCAGGCGTTCCCAAACTTAAGGAGGCCGCGGCCCACTTTGATATCTGAAAATCTTCCGGGCCCACCCAACCCTTTTAATCACAACTCTGATCAACACACGAGACTAAGATGATCTATTTCCCTATATGTTTTTTTATTTCATTAACAGAGCATGTGAACTTGGGCATAAAGAAAATCAATAATCCATCCACATACAAAAATTGAGGCAAAATACCCAAAGCCAGATTTCCAACATTTTCTCCCCTATTACTTATCAGAAGTATTGCTTGTATAACACATTTGTTGAGACAAAATGTGATGAGCAGAACAGAATAAACAGATTGGCAGAATAAATCAATCCACAAGCTATTAATGCTATTTAGGCTGTAAAAAATGCTACCTTATCTGTAAAGAGGAGACTCGTGGGTACCAACCGAACCAATTTTCATTCGGATAAATTGAGTCGAGAGGTCAAGGGACCCCTTTGAAATAGTTTTCCCTTGCCCAAATTTAACCTAGAGTTGGTTACACTTCCTGACAAGATACAATGTTATGCTTGGTACTAATGGATGCCTTAGGTCTTCTAGTTTCTCAGGGTGGAGAGTCGAGGAATCAATGTGCCAATTAAGAGTAACGAGGGATGATTAGGGGGGCCATGATTGAAGGAAGGCCTGTCTGGGAATTTAGCCAGGCACCGGGGTTACACCCCTACTCTTGCGTTTCTTCTGATAACAGGATCTCCACTGTAGCTTTAAAAATGACCCTGCTACAGCCATTGGATTGCCTGCGAAAATCAGGAGTGTTGGCAGACCACTCGTGGCCCACCTGCAGTACCTCCATAGCCCACTAGTGGGCCGTGGCCCACACTTTGGGAATCACTGGTCTATAGTATGCATTTATTTTTATTTATTTTTGTTTACATTTGAACTTGAATTGCAGTCTCAATCTTCATTTGTTGTTGTCCGGTTGCAGCTCTGATAGAGACTCTGTCCGAGGACCGAGCTAGCGTCATGCAGGAGAAGAAGCAGTTGGAGGAGGAGCTGAACCGCCTGCGCTGCACGGCCCTGGTCTCCTCCGCCTTCTTCAATCCCACCTACACAGCTCAGGAGGCATCAGAGGGAGCCTCTGCCCGGGCCCTGCCTGTCCTAGCAGGGGCCTACTCTGAAACCCACAGACTGGCCTCTGTGGCAGCCATTCGTGATGATGAACATGTCGACTCAGCGGTGGAGGCTAGCATGGTGACAGTCCAGTAAGCATCTACCCAAAATACAAATGACTGTTCAATAAGACATGTGTGCTCTTGATAATTGTAGTGATATTTTAGTGATTGTAATCTTCCTTAAAGGAGCACTTTACCGGAAAAACAATGCTGATTCATTTTGCACATGATCTCACACATATCCGAAAACTGTAAACCGTTTTCCAGGCATTCATTTAGTTGTACAATTATTGAGAGTCGATTTGAGGTAAGTTGATGCCAGCGATGTCATCAGAAGACTTGTAATTAATACAATGATACATCACCTGATATATCAACTTCACTCAAATAAACGGAATAACTGTAAAACTAAATAAATGACTGCTAAACTTACAGTTTTCGGATATGTATGAGATCACGTGCAAATATATCAGCATTGTTTTTTGGTGAAGTTCCCCTTTAAAATATTTAGACTATAATCAAATTGGCTAGGTACTCATTTTTAAATAAGTTGCTACTTTCCCCAACTGCCACAATACACAATAGCATTTAGTCTACTCTGTGCAATGTAGATTTTTTTTTACCTAAAGACATGCACAAGAGAAGGCTATATCCCATTCCCTAAATATATCTGTAATGGTGCACTGATGTACAGCTTCATGAAGAAAGTGACTGTGGGCTTGAGGATGCATTTTCTGCTTAAAACTGTTGGTGCTGATAACAAGGGTGGAGCACATCTAAGGTGCAAGTGTTCAATGTTGATTCAAACATGTCATTGGCATGTCATCTTTGAGTTTCTCATAGAGATGAGGTTATCTGTTTTTATGGTTTGATTTTTTCCCATTTCAAGAGAGTTGTCCCAGTTCATAAATGGCCATTGGTCTGGTTAGCCATAGGAAATTGTTAGATTAACCAATATTTACAGTTTAGTGATGCACCATGAGTGTTTACAGTTTAGTGATACACCAGTTCTCCATTTTTGTTTTTATTCTCAACGTATGTCATGTTTTACAACATATGTAGCCATGCCCAAACAAAGTTATGTCAGACTTGAAGGGGGCTGCATTTATATGCAGTATGTAGCCTTAACCATCAATGTTCATATAAATGTGAAATTGGTTGCCAGTATAGCACAGAAAGATGCAATTGAAGAATGATTTAAAAAGAAATAGTGTAAAGGGTAACTGAGTGAATCAGAGTCCTCGTGAGTCCCGAGTGGTAGCGAGTAAGTTGGTTAAACTCACTCCCCCAGTATAAAAGTCTGTTAACCAGCTCCGCCAAGAGGGCTAGCTCTCTTCTTGGGGTTGCGCTTAACGCGTGAGCTTTGCAAGCGTGAGATCGGTGGATCAAATCCCGCCTCCACCCCTGGGCAAGCCCTTAACATGGGTCGCTGCCAGTACTGTCAACACAACGCATGCCACACAAACATGGATGGACAAAGAGAGGACATTTGACAGTGGAAGGCAGGCTAGGATTGGACAGTGTAAGTTTTGTTTGTTACTATTCATTTAAGAATTTAAGATTTGTAGCCTAACTAGCATTTCACAAGTAGTTACAAAAAAATAACTATGCTTCCTCACAGTTTTGTTGTCATATTTGAATCAATGTTCACCTTCATAATAAACCATGATGATTATCATAATTTTAAGTTAATACAATTTTGATGACATTTCTGAGTAATCAAATCTATTTCCTTGTTCTAGTGATAACATCTTGATGTCAGAGGAGAAACAGCGGATACTCTTACTTGAGAGGGTAAATAGACACACTGCATCTGTCTCACTGCACGAGTAGTCTCGCTGGCCAGCCTCCTCTCCCTTCCGTGAGAGTGGTCTGGCTGCACGGAAACAGGCTACTGGGATAAGCCCTCCCTTGCCCTGCAGCTGCTCCCCATTGGAGCGACTGTTTCAGTCGCGGCCGGATGTCCGCTCCTGGCTTATTACAAACTCTGTCATTGGCTCTGACCATGTCAATCAGAGCGTCTTCCGCTCCCTCCTCCCTGTGTGTCCGTGTCGCTGTAAACAGTGCCCTGCCGCCTCAGTGAAAACAACAACGCTAACTAGCTAGCAAGCTAACGGCAGAAACCTACATGCTAGCTCGTTGCTACACGCTGAAAATGGCAAGTTGGATTGTTGGAAACTATTTTCCAAGGGCACTGCCGCCAAGCGCCCCCCATCGCAATCCCACAATGGAGACCTGCGCCGCCAGACTCTTCGCACGGTAGGGAGGGGAGGCTGGCCAGCGAGACTACTGCACGAGTAACAAACTGATGGCCCTGTGCACTACACCTCTTTTTTGTTTCTTTGTTATATCTGTCAATCTCTCTAATCTATCTATACTTTCATGCAGACTTTACACATGAAGGAAGAAGAAAACAAGCGCCTCAGTCAAAGACTGGTCAGTTGTTATCATCACTGCTTTTTTAAAGGGGCTATGTAACTCCAGCTCCACTAGGTGGCAGTAGCATCAAAGAGTAAAATCCTGACCCATGAGGCTGAAGAGCTCACTGAAAATAAATAGATTTTTAAGAAGAGTATCATTAGAGTGAGCTAATTCATGCATTTTTGTGAAATTGCAGACTTGAAGCACAAAAGTACATGCTAGAGAGGTTTTACAGAAAATAATATTTTTTCTTCTAATTTGAAAAGCTTTTTTCCTCCCAAAAGTAATCATGTCATAATAGCATGTTGCACACAGAAGGATGCAATGAAGTGAAATAGATTCAAGTCTAATGCTAATAACAGGGGAAAACTACTACAAATTAATAGAAATGTATTTCCAGCAGATGTCATCTCAGACAGTTATTCATAACCAATATTGTCAACCCTTCACTGTAACATCTGTAACATTTCCCTAATCCTTTTCTTTGCAGATGTCTCAAAGCATGTCGTCTGTGTCATCGCGCCATTCAGAGAAAATCGCCATCAGAGAGTAAGTACATCAAAATATCACAGTACCTTGAGATTTGTTTGCTGTTTTTGTTTTTGTTTGTTTTTAGTTAGCACTCTGACTATCATTAAATATGGTACAATTATGCACATCATTATATAATTGCCTTAATGTGTTTTTTTCTTACTGTCATCAGTTTGCAGACACCAATTTCATCGTCTTCTTCTGTTTCCTACGTTTCAGTTTCCAGGTAGGCGATTTGGTCCTCATCATCCTCGATGAAAGGCATGACAACTATGTGCTGTTCACAGTCGGCCCCACACTCTACTTCCTGCACTCCGAGTCTCTCACTGCACTGGACCTCAAACCAGGTCAGTTTCACTTTCTCACCCAAACCTTTTGTCGTCATGACGAGCATTCTTGTCAGTTGCTTAGTGAATGACTAATAAATAGGTATCATTGTTCGTTGCTAAAATGGATTTCGCATGTGGAGTATAAATGGAGTTTATATAACGTGGATACTGTATGTACATGTATTAAACAAAATTGTCCTGCGGGTGATTTATGTTTTATTATGGCTATAATTTTCTTTATACGCCTTATGTTGACTACACAGTCATTATCTAACCTTTTTCATAGTGTTCATTCAGTTTGGGATTAATGAGTTCTGTGTTTTTGTTCTTCAGCATCAGGGACCTCAAGACGGCCATGGGTTCTTGGGAAGGTGATGGAGAAGGAATATTGCCAGGCAAAAAAGGTTTGTACAACCTCATGTTCTAATGAGCTTCTAACTTAGGTCTGTAGTTGATCTAAGAGAGGCAATATACTGACATGGGCTAAGTGTAGACCTAGACAGACCTATAGACCTAGTCAGGGGTTTATGTAATCCATGTCAATGACAGTCTTGTTTGTGTATTGACATCATTCTTTTTGTCTCATAAAGCTCTTTTCTTGTCTCTTTTCCAGGCACAGAACAGGTTCAAAGTTCCATTGGGAACTAAGTTCTACAGAGTGAAAGCTGTTCCATGGAACAGAAAAGTATAATAGCCAAGTAATGAGCTAAAATGTATATTTATATTGCTTACAACTTTTTGAACTGAATCTTCACATCATAAATCGTAACTTGAAAATTGAATAACCTGAAAAATTGAAAGAATGAACATCGTCATCAAGAATGAACATCGTCATGATGCTATTTTGGCTTTCAGTTCAAGATCCCACCTGCTACCACATTTTGTTTTCCTTTTTCTTTCTTTTTCTTTGAAACCCAGATTTGTGGACCAAATGCTATTACCTTATTAGGGCATTGCCCTATACACTGTGGCATAAAGCCATTTGACCTGTGTGTAAATTGAACAAAAAGTATTTGGATGTTAAATATTAGTTCTCATTATCAGCATTTGTCCTTTTGTGGAGAATACTGTCATTATCAACATCATGCAAATGAAAATATACATTTATTATAAATGTTTCTGGAGGAATGTTCACGGCATGCATATTGATATATTTTCTTTGATTTACTTATCCAGATAAATGTTGTAGTTGGAAATGTAGTTAATGCTGTTTGTTACTCACAAAGCAGTATGGCGCTCTGTCAATACTGAAATGTACATTATGGCTGACTGATGGCAACAGTCGTCATTGCAATCCTTGAAATGCACTTTCAAAAACGATGCTTTTGTTGATTTGAAAAGGGAAGTAATTGAGCTGTCAAAACCAAGTAAAAAAGATAACAGCACAAACTTCTCACTATCATAGAATATTGATATGTAGAAAGGAATACTTTGTGACTGTGTTTCATTATTGGGCGACATTGTACATTACCCATCAAATCACACATGTAACAATAAATGACTGTATTGTAAAAGATATTAGAGTTTTGAAACAATAAAGGATTGATCCCAAACATATTCTGCTGTATTATATCTTGATGGCCATTTAATTGATTTGTTGCTCCAGCCACATCTAAGGATTATACTAGATATACCACATAAATTAAATGGGATCCATTAAATCCTATAAAAATCAATCCTATTTCTGTGGTTAATACTCAGAAATGTAAATGACACCATTTTTGGATGGATGGATGGACCTAATGGAGAGAGAAAAAACACTCAAGACAAAAACTCTGGTGACCAACTGTTAAATTTGATCAAAGACTAGCTGGCATTCTTGAAGATTTCCATATTTACTCATAAAAGCTTGTTTTCTTATGGCATTGAACTGATGAACATAAGACAAGTTCTAAATAAATAGTTTTTTAATAACGTTTTTTTTATGGGGATTCAGAAATGAGCATGGACTAGCACAAATTAGAAAACGTACATTCATTTGATTTGGATTTTTTTTTTGTGTGTGCTTTTGTGGAAACATTGGTTAATGTTGGCACACGGTTGCTGGAAACAGACTTCAAAAAGGCTTCAAATCAGGGCCCAAGAGCGGTGCGGCCCTCATCGAGAAGGAAGCCCACCAGCATCTTTCCCAGTTCACAGCGGGGAGCATAGCAGCTCTCTGCTCAGCAGCACTCTCTACCATGTGGGTCTTAGGGGTGTTTTAACAATGTTTAGCTCTATTTTCTCCATTTAGCATAAGCCTGTTGTCACATTTGGATGGCTCCTTCATAAATTGATGGTGTGATTCCTACAATTTCGGGACAGGCCTGAATGACAAAATATGCGACACGACATTCGATACCGAGGTGGCTGGCAAGCGCCAACCATGAGCACTGGACAGACTCTTAGTGTAAATGTTTACAACCCCCCACTGAGCTCGGTGCTGCTGGGAGTCACTCTCATCAGGCTGAATGCTATTTGTCATTGCCATGTGTAGTCTCTAGCTACTTCCACCACCAACACTGCCTTTGACTTGCTGTCAAACCTCAATGACTCATCTTCAGCACTGTATCACTACAATTTTGCTGTCGACAGTAGTACAAAAACAGTTCATATAATATGCAGTAAATTAATTTGCTACAGTGGTGTGCATTTTATTTCAGTTTTTCTTATGCAAGATTGATTGCACCTTGTAATTGTCAGATTTTGAGGGCTGTACAACATGGGCAACTGATTGGACTGTACTTCCTTAAATAAGTATAAACTATAAAGTATATATTCGTATAAGTACAAATCAGTACACAGAAGCTGAACATTAGTCTATTTTATCATCATTATGATGCAACAAGTTCAGTGGTTAAGTTGAACTTGTTTTTATACTTGAGTATGACAGACTAAATTCATCATCAAACATACTCTTGACTGTGAAAGGACAGGGATATGACTGAAGCCTTCAAACGGTATCAGTTGAATTTCAAAGAGGCATTATACTGGCTTTTCTTTGCACGTCAACCTATGCTACAGGCACTAAATTAAGGTTTAGACGAGCAAATGTGAAATATCAAAAATGATGTCAAAGAGACATCTCACAAAGAATGTCGTATGTCTCAGATCTTGCCCTTTGTCACTGATATCTTCTGTATTCCAAGATAATACACAAGTTGTATTTGATTTTCCAACAGCTTTGACACTATAGTAGATGGGGCCACAAATAAACAAGCGTTATTTATAGAGTATAAATATATGCATGAACTTCAAATGATGAATCAATGAAAATAAATAGGAAAAGCCTTACCATAACATTTATATTTTCAAAATCGAAATGGAATGAGTGCATTGAAGAAGAGCCAAGAGGCGTTCAGGCTGGAACTGCAAACCAAGGAGGAAATCGACTTAATGCCATCACATTTCCACCCTATTCATGTCTGAGAAAAGGTATAGAAGAGGAGATTAGGTTATATATCTGCTGTCAGGGACTGAACAGACCCAAGTAGAGAGAACTTCACCTAAACACAACGATGATCAAACAGACATGCTTTAACAGACATGCTTCATAATCCCATCTGTTATTGTCCCCTCTCTGCCTTGACTACAGGTTCAGTAGAAAACCTTAGACAGGGGGCAGATTAAACGTGTGATGAAATGTCTGAGAAATATGTGCGCATACGCAATCTAAGGATACTTGATTTTCTACCCACACGACGAACATAATCACTATTAGTAACACATCCGCATAAACATGATCATTTGAATTTTAAACACATGTATTGGGTTCATATTGGAAATCATCGCCATCTGATGGTATAGTTTTATGGCTAATTACCGCCACAGAGATAAAGCAGCATATGAAAGAGAAGCTCTGAGGCTCCTCCACTCACTGGGAGGAGAGTGCGTAGGTTTCGTTGTGTGGCTGAGCTGCACCCAAAAGGCAAATGTGTGGAAAGTTTGGTGACGAGCATCCAAGCGTGGTGCTTAACAAGATTGCATCCCGGTGAGCAGAAAGTGTAGGATATAGCTTCACTATGTATTTAAAGGCCACATTATCTTCACATTAAAACTTCAGAGCCATCGGTAATCCTTCCAAATAGAGATAGAACTATTTCATTTTCAGTAGAAAATAATTATTCAAATACCCTATATTGCAAATCCCATTGATTCAGTGCATGGCACCATTTTTTGATTTCCGAACCGAGAACAAAACAGCAAAGAATCCAGTAAACATTCAAATCTGTTGTGTTATTTTGGTAATCTGGGCTGCTTACTGACAAGTAAATAATCAATACAAATAGTTGTGAAGTGTCTGGAAATAGACGGGCGATTTTAGACTGTAACTAACAGCCATGCATTTTGCGGCGGCGGTGCAGTGTTGAGGAAATGACACCAGCTTTGATGGGTTGTATAGCTTTTGAGATGAGCCTCTTTATGCTGCTTGCAGTTCCATTATGGTTTTGTTGGAAAGCTTGTTTACCTGCTGATAACATACACTGGTGGATTCAGGAGCAGCGATCCAAAATCTGCTGCCAAAGTCACTCAAGTCTCATTGTACTGCGGGAAGGGAAGAATGAAATGTTTACGCGGAGGGGAATGCAAATGCTAAATGTGAAATCAAACTATGGGACCAATAAGGGATCGGAAGAACTTTGCCAGGTTTTATTTTTAGCCCGGTTGCAATGCTAGCTTTGTGGAACACTCTTCAGTTTAGCCTCTGTGCCTCTCTGTGCTTAGGTTTGCTCAGTGGGGGAATATGCTTAGCAAAAATGGTGAAAATATAGATTATTATTTTTCCAAATGTTGTGAAAATCACACAATCGTATCCAATCATGCCAAGTATTACTTTAGTGAACTGAAAATGGCCTCCTTGGTTGAACAAATACATGGCTATTGTACAAATGTGTCTGTGATTATACTTCATCAGTAACCAACAGATCAGCAATGTAAAAACTCCGAAATGGTATAGCCCTTGAACATTTTTTGGCTGTCACTGTTAGAAACGCTATGGTTTCAGGTCAAAGGCAAAGCCCCTTGGTTTGCATATTAAAGTGGATTTGCTAGACCTCTGTTAGCCATGCACCCCCGTGCAGGCAGATCTCCAGGGGCCCAGCAGGGCCCCACAGACGGGCAACTAGGGGGCCAGGTGACCCTGTCTCTGAGGTTAGCAGGAAACACTAAAGAGGGATGGGCAGGGAGCTGAGGAGCCACCGAGTGCGAGTGTGCAAGGCTGGTGATGGCAGCTGTCAATGGTTTGGAAGGAGAAGCAGACAGATTGTGCGTTCTGTTGGTGCAGCCAGTTCGCCACCTGGCAGGCTTTTCCTTGTTAGAACTTCTTGCTGTTTCTGTTCTCGTCAGAGAAATGTTTTTCCTCTCATCGTCTGCGTTCAGGGGGAAGTTGGATTTGTCAAAATGTTTAAGGTCCGTTATTGAAAGGCAATTATGAGACTGTGCTCTGTGCATTCTGGTGAATTAATTTCTCTGTGATCGAGAGCAGTGCAAAAGCTAAATGTATGCATGTAACCCTGGCCTTGAATGGTCAACTAGATGTCTATTATCCATTTTACTTTATTATGGCTGCAATAAATGAGATACAGTAGACCATATAGCAAATGCCTTTTAGGTGATAAGAGTACTGACCTTGTGATGCATTATTTAGTTTGGGAATTGTGTTATTTTTATGTATGGATGTACACATTTTACCAGCGTACAACTTGCTCATACTGTATATACTGTATATATTTTTTTAATCTTAAACTTCAAATCCCATCATAGCTGTACATACTGGTTCACGTTGAATCTATATTGTTGACAAATACAAACATAAACCATACAGCTTCAAAATAAATTTAAACATGTGTATTTGGCTACTAGTTCAATAGGATTAAAAAGATTATTTCATTAGAAAGTAGTGTGGTGATCTTGGTGCCAGAGGTGGCGCTTTAGCCTACTCTGGATATACTGGCTTGGGCCTTTAAGGGACATAAATTAACATGAATTAACACATGCATGCAATAAGAAAATAATTAATTCAAGTTATCAGTCACCTCTCCCATTCCAGGAATCTGATTGACAAGATAAAGTCATGTGCAAACTGATTTTCAAAGCTAACAGCCTGGAGCAGCCCTCCTATTAGTTAGTCATTGCCTCAGTATCACACCCGCGATCTGTCATCTCACAATCCTCTCCTATAATGCATGTGTCGCTCTCACCACTCCACTACAGCAACTGCCATCTAACAAGTTGACACACAGAACGATACAATTCACGTCCAGTATTCAGTTCCATATCCAGCAAGCATCTGAGGCAGACGGGTCAAGAATATGGTACATTCTGTTCTCTCTCAAAATCACTTTTACCAGGACTCCAAAGAAGCTCGATAAAAGCTACTATGGTATCTTCCAATCATGATGAGTTTTAAGGATTTATAATTCTCCCCTCAGGCATAAAAATAACTTGTCTGAACCGAATTATGCAATTTGTCCTTCCTTAATCTTAATACCTGATCTCTTCTCATTAATCTTACTGTGACTGTTGGTACTCGTAGGACTCTTTTGCAGCCAAGCCAATGCCACAGTCAAGTGAATATACCGCTATTAAAGCAAAATCCTGGTGTGATGTATTTTTCAATTAACATTCTCAAAAAGTATTATTAAAAAAGTTTTTAATGGGCACAAATGTGAAAGAACATGCACTCTTGCCAGTTGATAACACTTGCACTTTATTTATTCATTGAGAAATAGGCAATATAATGTTTAGGATTTATGATGTCACTGCTTGATCTCTATCCCATTTAACTACTCAGCTAGCTAGTATAGCCTGATAAGTCATTGTGGATCCTAGGCTAGCAGGCAGTTCTATCTATGATACCTATGTTTGAAAACTTGCTACATTAACCTTTTTTTATGTTGATGAAGTGTTAATTAAACAATTAAACAATTCTGTATAGTCTGCTTGTAGCAAACTCCTTTGTTGACAAGCTTGGGCCGCGAGAGAGCTAGCTAAGTTTCAGCAAGTAAGCCAGTATCTGTCTATGTCTTAGTGTGGGATATGGTTGAATGTTGTGTTGTTTAGTCTCAAACAGTGTGTTGGGAATGACCTTTAAAATCAAGACAAGATGCAATTTATTTGAAATCCTTTGGATGCCGTGTATTTGCTTTCTGATGATAATCTAATTGTCATAAGAAGGTAGTTACATTTTAGGAGCTGACTATCAATTTAGTTTGCAACAAAAGTTATTATTATCTGTTATGTCTACAACAAGAAGTTTGTCATTGCCATGAAAGACTACAAATATGTTTATTATGGAATATCACCAAAAGCAGCTGAGGTAGCCGCCAAAGCAAACTGCAAACCAAAACGCACTTGTCCAAGTTGGGTCGAAAGAAAAAAAGAAGAAAAAACGGCCCAGAGGAGGATAGTGTGCACAAAAGTAGTTCTGTTGGGCTGAGAGTGTGGTGTCAGCCGGTCCCATCCCTGTGGCCCGGGCCTCACCGTGCGCCGTGCAGCCTGATGGCCGCGCAGGACATGGGCCTGTTTGTTCACGCTCCCCCCTCTCTGAAAAGAGTTATGCTGTCTGTTTTGAATGGACAGCGTTTCTCTTTGTGTGCCCGATCAAAACAGAGGGCAAAGTTAGTCAGCAACTTGCATAGCTTCTGCATTCTAATTCTTCAAGCCTCTTTTGTATGAAGTTTGACACAATGTTTTACACTGTGTCTGACCTGAATGGGATGCTGGAGGTAGGACCATTTTTCCCAACTACAGAAATAGAAAGAGGTAGAATGTAATTTAACGCTATTTCTCCGGCTATATTAGTGTGCGAATGTATCTACTGTAGAACTACACAAGTCAAGGAATTATCATATGGGGTAAAAACTAGCTATAATACAAACAATGACACAGTGCAGTGTTGCTAAAATATTTATATGCTTTTTATCTGATCTATTTCCTAACCTCAAGGTATTTGCCTGTGAATCCCTGGCACTTTTGATATTACCTGAAGGCAAACGGTATAGATTTATACAAGTTATTTACAACAACAGCCAAGCCATTCCTCTGGAAACTAGGCTGCAGATCAAAGGATTGTTTTGATCTCTACTTAGCATATTTGTTTAACCTAGCCAGTGATTGTGAAAAGTGCACAAGCTTTTCGGTGATATGCAGAGCACCCTTTATCCCTCTTTTTCTTCTGTTCGCTCTGGATTTAAGTACTTCCTGTATTTAGGAGACAACTGGATTTGCCAGCTTTTGAAATGTAGTTGCCCACTGCTAGCCGTCTTGGCACTCAGAGATAGATAACTAGGTATGTTCCACTGCTAATCCTGATCGGCCTTGTAATAGTATTTGCGGACTCTACAGCACTCAATTAGTGCATAATGTGCTATTTTTATTTCCTTTAAGTTGGATTAAATGTTTTTTTTTTTTTTTTTTAGTTTCCATCTACTTTTTGCTGTGTGGGTACTTTGCAAAATATTGTTTTATACGGTTTTCAAATCAGTGACCATTCTCTCCGCACAGCATTGCAAAATGTCAGGAGAAAAACAATGTCCAAATGCTTTCTAAAAAAAGATGCCAGGGCAATCAGGACATTTTCTGGAATGCTTAAGAGAATGCATATGCACACAATGGCCTAATTCTCTCTTACTTTGGGTTTGGGAAAGATGAGCCCAGGTTTATTGGGAGCCAAAAAAGGGGGCAGATGGCTCACAAGAGGGATAAACCTGGGAAGTCATGCTGTAAATGTGTTTTACAGAAAACAATGAAAGGAGCGGACAAAGCGATTGTGGCAAAGTCCTTTGGAAAATGGAAAAGCAGCTCTCTCAGGTCCAGGACCATGGAGAAGCCGGATGAGCCGTCCGAGGAGAGTAAGGAGGAGAGCCTTTCCAACTGCACCTGTGAAGCCGCACAACTAGGCAAGAAACCAATCGGTAAAAGTACCTCGTTTTCGTATTCCAAGTCCGTGCATAGTCCTGTGTCTCTCTCTGCTTATTTTTTTCTTGTGGCAATTTTAATCGTTGACTCTGGTGGTGACTTGTTTTTCGATTTGACTCTGTGGCCTGCCATATCCGGTGAACAAACAAACCACATTGTTGGGCAGGAGAATTCCTTTTGAGGCAAAGTGTGTCTCCGATGATACGCCGTTGCCAGGAAAAAGACAAAGCAAAAAATAGCAAACACAAAAACAGTCACAGGTGCATGGGAAAAAGAGAGAAGCGAGTGAATGGTCACTGCGGTCCCCAGGAGGTCTTTCAGTGTAAGCCAGTGCGGTGGGTGGACTTCTGACAAGGACATTGGTTAGCAGCCAGGTGGAGTGTGTAACTGAGAATGATCCTGTTTATTCTTTTCACATGCTAATGTGGCTCCTATGTGACATTAATGCAGCAAAACTTTTTCTTGGAGTTAACATTTTTGTTGTTTCAATACCTGCTCTTGTATCAAAATGTTGCGCTGGTTCAAAGGCTCCGCGCTCTTTTATGTAGGTTAGGGACTGTGCCAGCCAGGGATAGATATTCAGTATATTGTACTAAAAAGTGATTTTGTTTTACTCTGGTAGACTATTTCTACTGCTTAGTTCATTTTGAGTTGAGTAACACTACATTTCTGACAGACTATCAATACATGTTAATATTTGCAACCATGGACACAAAAAATAGTCGACATTGTTGTAGTCATGCGTATGAGATCTGGCTTTCAAAATAAAAGCAAATTAATAATATCACTATAGGTACCTGGGGGAGACAGTTTTTCTGCTTGACTGTTCATGAACATATGAAAATACGCACAGTCCAGAGTGAAATGTTCCTCTAAATGGATACAGTATATGGATAAGGTCCTTCTTAATTGTACAGCCTTCTATATTCTTCTATACACATGCGTAATGTGGACAATTTTACAGTTACAGATGTTTGTCTTTGTAACATAGTGAATCTGGTTTCCAGCATTACGAAATGAAGAGACACATTAGGGCCCAAGTTCAGAACAAATGCACCCCTGTGTGGACAAAGTAAGAACAGTGGGGTATTTGGATGAAACACGGGCTGTGCAGTACTTACTGGTATTGCCCTATTGGCTCTCTACTATGGTATCTTGCTACTTTACAGGAGCGATGACCAACATTACAGTAATATACTTGAAAATATACCTTCAGCTTTCATCATAAGTTCATGTGCAAGTCTAATGTCAAATCCAGTTCCACAGAAGTGCAAGATTGCCTCACACCGTGGCTCTTCCCATACCTTGTAGTGTAAAATCTGTAAATAGCATCAAAGGCATTGCATCTGCCATCTGCACTTCTAGGATCTCTTCTGCATAACCATTAAAACAAGCGGTCTCAGAGGACATCATTCGTATTTCAGCCTCAACCCTGAATTACTGTGTGTTCATTATAATTATAAGGGAGGAGTGTTGCCAGGCTGGCCTGCAGAACGCCAGGTGCACACACGTCCATAGTCTACCATTTTAGACAACTCACAGCATTAACAACAGTGTCCACATGCTATTCAGCTATCAGTTCACTTTCCCTGTTAGGCTGACACTCAAATCGCTCGTCCAAGCATTGTCTATGCTGTAACCGACATGCAGGAAGAAAGAGCAATACTTTGCTGTGTTCCAATTTCCTAAAGCTTTTTAGGTTATATGACTGAGCCGTGCCACTGTGCGAAATTGTATCCCGATACTGGCACTGTATCCTTGTGAGGGAGTCTTGTAAAATAGGTTTGCGCAGCGCCTTTGCTGGCATTTTTCGAAGATAGCAAATGCACAAACACTGCCCAAGACAGGATTAACTCTTCAGCAAAATGATGTAACTCTGTCATTCTTGTGCGGCATAGGTTTCTCTGCTGAAGTTTAGTGGTCATCCAGAAAGGAACAGAAACATTAGAGACAAAAGACAGATCATGATAATCCATATTATTATTACTATACTGTACTACCAGGTGAATCTTTGGGTATCTCACGATTCCATTCGATTCCGATTCCAATTCCTGGGGTCACCGATTCAAAATCGATTCTCGATTCAGTACGTAGGGGGATTTCAGGATCTACCCCAGTCCACTGTGTGCTAAGAAAGGTGATGTAGCAAATGAGGGCATGATAGCAGAATAAACTGTATAAGATTATGTAGTTTTTATATTTGAAAAGGTTTTATCAACTGATTGCAATAATGTAAACACAGTACACACAAAGGCAAACCTAACACAAAAGGTAACATTTATAATAATATAAACGCGTCACTTGCGTGATTCACATCGAAAATCACATCTACTCGTGTATTTGCATTGACTATGTCTGTAATCTCATCGTGGGAATTTGCGAAAATCTCCCCGGTGTGAATGCACAGTTACATGAATCGATTTTTTGGGGGACACCCCTAGACAGCATATCAGCCTTGTTAATAATCTTTGTCAAAGTCCAGAGTGAAGCACTCATCTAATGATTCCCCAGCATCACTAGAATATACAGATACTAACCCAAGCCGCATCTGATTATTACAATGTTTAATTTGTTAGACATTTAATTTGGAACTTTGCCTGACCTTCCTCTTCAATGTTGATACATGAGATTCAAATGACATGTGATAGGTGTGAGAGATTTTTGAGTTATGCCAAGTACACAGAGAACATGAATTTACACCTGAGGACATACAGCTATACATCCAGCGTCACAAGATGTGTCAAGACAAACTGTTAATTACACAATATATGAGAGAAATCAGTTGAAATATCTCCATGGATCATCATACTTATTTACATTTTAATTACTACTATTACTTATTCTTATTTTTTGGATGTGGCCACAGCGAGCCCAATTTCTCCCCTACACTAGAAAGAAGCAAAAGGACTGTGTTTTTCCACTGGAGGTTTAGATGCTTGTTTATCACTTTTAAATACCATCATCTTTGCTGAAATCCCCTCTCAAAAGAACCTTTCACTTGCTGGAATAAATTCAAATTAAAATTTAAATCCCTCTTTGCATTTCTTCAGCCTCTTTTAAAATAGCTGCCTCCTTTTAGAAAGCTGTTTATGTAGTGATCTGCTCATAATCCAGTTTGTTTCTCAACAGCGAAAAACACAGAAATCGTATTATCACTATCTTGGAGAGATGAGGCGAGAAATCTGGAAGTATAAATGTCTGCATCTGTGGAAGTTTTCAAACTTAATGAAGCTGAAGAAAATGACAAAAGCCTTTCAATAAAGAACATTGCACTTTGACTTGCAAATATTTATAGAAATATAAAGTATATCTCAAAAACATTTCAACAATGTTTAGTCAGGTTCAGAAAAATAGACAATATTATATTCTCATTCAACAAATACCCAATATTTTTCCGTTTGCTCTCAGATAAATAAAGTATATGGCCTGTAGACAGTAGTATGTTTCATATCGGGACGTCCGGATAGTGCACTGGTAGATTCCCTGCCTACCAACACGAGGGTCACAGGTTCAAGCCCCCATGTTACCTGCAGCTTGGTCGTCCATACAGGCACAATTGGCCGTGACTGCAGGTGTGAAGGTGGATTAAGGGTATGTGTTCTGATGCTGCAGTAGTGCCTCCTCTGGTCGGTCGGGGCACCTGGTGGTGGGAATAGTGTGAACCTCCGACGCACTACATCCTGCCGGTGAAACTCCTCGCTGCCAGGTGAAAAGATGTAGCTGGCGACTGCACATGTACATGTAGGACGGAAGCATAATGCTAGTCTACAACTCTCCCCAGATCGGCAAAGGGGGTGGAGCAATGACCGGGACAACAGAGGGGATTGGCCAAGTACAATTGAGGAGAAAAGGGGGCAGGCTTGATAAAAAAAAAAAAAGTATGTTTCATATGGAGAGGTTGCTAATCAAAATCATGTTCTTGTGTGTGACGAGCAGCTTTTGAAGTGAGCAGCTGAAGATTAACCCTTGGCACCATGGCTGACAAGTCCTGCACATCACTGTAAACAGCCCTTTCCAATCTCATGAGGTGCTCACCTTCCAGTATTTTGAGAAAAATAATACCTAATCAGAAATTTAATAAATATAAACCGAAAACAGACGACATTTTACATGCAATGTCTTTTGATAACAACCCATTTCAAATGCAGAGTTACTCAGAAGAGGCCATAGGGAATTTTTAATTTGCTCAAGCTAGATTGGATTTATTGTTGGGAAACAAATTATAATTGTGTCTCCAGAAAGTTAACCAAGATCTAAACAAAAGGAAATCAATGGCCCACCCCCATTAATCACTCAAAGCGAGCTACTTGTGCTGAAGAAACTTACTTCATAATCAATTTTCTTTGTTTGGCTCAAAAGGCATTTGCATTTTGTTTCATGTCAGCAAGCTTCCTGTATCTGGCGCAATCAAAAGCAATTGCCAGCTTGCCACATTAATGCTTTTTTTTTCTCCCTCAAGTGCATATCTGAATGCTCATGATGATTTTGGCTTGTCATGCAAACTGCCCTAGGCTAGAAATACTTAGAGGAAAGAACACCCCTGATGACAGACATACCTAACTTTCCTGTTGCTTCAACTAAAAACACAGTAAAAGTTTTACTGTCACAGTAAAACATTTTGGCAGTTTCCTGTGCATAATGCATCAATCTCTTTTTAGTTATAACCAGGCGAAAGCTGCTGCTGAAGACCAAGTCAGAGTTCTGAGTCCAGACAAATGCCTCCTGTTACTTGTGTCTAGACATACTACAATCACCTACTATAATCGCCAAGGTCATTATCAAAGCCATTATACACACCTGTTACCATTGTTTAGGTGTTCGTTTTTTTTGGCTACCCATCCAAGCTCCTATCTAGCCATATGTAGGCGTGTCTGTTTCATTGTCTGCCTGGCTGAGTAGAAAAGACGGTAGAGACCCCAGAGACCCCAGAGACCCCAGATCTAGACCTAACCTCTCAATGGCACAACACAATGAGTTGAAGGTCTGTGAAGTACAAAAGACAGAGCTTGACTGACCAGCCAAGCATTGATTTCTAAAGTGTAATGCATTAGATGCTCACATTAGAGGGCAGAAAACCAGTAGTGGTCACTAATGACTGTATTTACATTCTCCTGATAAAGCTGATTAGGAGGTATTTCTTCATATGACTAACTTGCTTGTTTATTTTTAGACAGAAAATGTTTATTTAACAACAATGCAGTAACAAATTCAGCCATATTAATCCAAATCACTAATCTTTCGTCTTTCATGACCACAGCATACAACCTTGATTATGATTTTTCCACCACCAAAGATTAAAGGGACAGTTCACCCCCAAATAAAAAAAAATCGCATATTTTACCTCTTACCCGTATTGCTGTTTATCCATCTAGATTGGTTTAGTGTGAGTGGTTGAGTTTTGGCAATATCTGCCGTAGAGATTTCTGCCTTCTCTCCAATGCAATGAGTTCCATTGTGGTGCTCAAAGAAACAAACAAACAAATGCGCGCACACACGCATTCGAAAAGCTCCACAGCAATGTCTCATTCCAGAAATCATGACCCGGTTACTCAAGATAATCCACACACCTTGTGTGAGCAGTTTCATGTAGGAACTATTTTCTTTTGACCAAACTAATACCCGCTAGCTGTTAGCTAGTAACTAGCGGGTGTAGTTTGGTTTTGGCACTTTGAGCACCACAAGCCGACTACCATCCAGTTTCATTGTATTCCAGAGGAGGCAGACATCTCTTCTGCCGATATCTCTAAAACTCACACCAAAACAATCAAAATTTCTAAATAGCATCACAGGTATAAGATGACAAATATGTATTTTTGATTTTGGGGTGAACTGTCCCTTTTAAAGTCAATCAACCTATCATAATTAATGGGTCAGTCATTTGGCTTGTTACAGTACTTGTTTTATCACTTTATGGATAACGTCCAAATGTTTCATAACCCATAACGGGAGGATATAGTGACTTTGGCCATTGCGAGTGAAACCAGGACCGTAGATCCAAAGATTTAATTCAAGGCAGCGATAGAGAACATCCTATATTTGTCTATAAAGCAGTGACATATTATTGAAGTGTCTTCAAAGGACACTGAATAAACATATTGTAAGGTTGCCCACGGTCACACACACAAATCACACCAAGATGGATTGTAGAGAAGTAATCTAATCATTTCTTTCAACTGAGACACAGTCACACGCAGTGTAGATAATGATCCCCCATGAAAAATGTACTGTATTTTCAAAGGAATAGTCCCTGTCTGTTGACATCAGCATAAAGATAGTTCTACATCCTGGAGCCATATCAACAACATGTACTTATGTTTGGTTACTCCTATTTGCATATGCAAATTGATTTTAAAAATTTAATTCGGGCCTTTTATGTGACTTTCTGTGATGAACAAGGCATCAAGTGGTTGCACAATGGCATGGGGATAGGGTTGCACTACCATCAAGAAGAGGCATTTGTGTCATTTTAGACCATTCTTAAAGCATTTAAGCTTTATCGTACCGTAGCTCGGCCTCGCCTGCCCTATTGGCGCGCGCGTGTGTGCGTTGCTCACTATTACATCAGTGATGTCACAATGCCTCGTGTGTGTGTGTGTGTGTGTGTGTGTGTGTGTGTGCCATTATGATATCACTGATGACATCTCAGTATGTGTGTGTGTGTGTGCCCCCCTATGACATCACTGATCAGTCTTGTCACAATGCCGCCTTGTGTGTGTGACATCACTGATCAGTCTTGTCACAATGCCTCCTTGTGTGTGTGTGTGTGTGTGTGTGTGTGTGCGTGCGTGCGCGCACCCTTATGACATCACTTTTGACATCATCACCGATGACATCACTGATGACATCTCATCATTCGCTAATTAGCATAATTTAAAAATCCAGCTCCGTCAGGTCACCCTTTACACACCCTGAAGGTTTCAGCCCGATCGCACTTAAAAGTGTGGCCGAACACAGAACTTGAAACAGACATCACCCACATACTCAATTTTATATAGATTATGCCCACTAGTTATAATTCTTGATAAACCTTGTTGTAAGTTGCCATGCATTATAAACATTTATGAAGAATTTTATAAAGCCTTAGAAATGCATTATAATGCCTTGTGAATGTGCTCATAATGCTTTATTGACATGACCATCATAGAAACGGTTCCTTCTTCTTTTTGTCATATTCAGTGGTATAATGTGAATAATGTATTATTGTTTGGCTGCAGTGGGCTGCCACGTGAAATGAGTTGTGTTGCCTTGTTGAAATTGTGGGGTGTGAATGAGTGATTTGTTGAAGTTATACTGGTGACATTGTGATCTTCCAGTGCATTAGAAGAGTCCATATAAACATATTTGTGTAGGTTTCACAGGAGGAAGGTATAGTGCTCAGAACAAAGGGCTGCTGTGACATTTCACTTTGCTTACATAATTTGCAGCAGAATGCAAAAAGCTTTTAGACACACAGATGTGACCCATTGTAATGCCTTTCTAAATGCAATCAAACACTTTCTACAAATATGAGCAGGACTTTTTAAATGTGAACCCTTGTTTGACATGTAATTTTATCCAACCCACTCTTTCATTTCTCCATCAGCTCTCTCCAGTTATGCCCACATTTTCTGTTGATGAAATAGCTTGACAAAACACGAGTTTATGTTGGCTGTGAATGAGACCTTTTTTTTTAGAGAGGGAGATTTCCACAGATGTTAGGGCCGAAAGAAAATATCGTAAGGGAGACGAGAGTCTGTGTTCCTCTCTGTGTTGAATATGTTCCTCTCTCACAATTTGTCAAGATTGCTTTACATGGGACTGATCCTTTTTGTGTGTGTTTTCTGCAGTGGCCTCCTCCTGCGACACGGCCGTCTAGTTCAGGACATGAAATAATCAGCCGGAACAAGCCCTGTCATTGTCTCTTTACACTGAGCTCGTCTGCATCAGCCAAGAAAGAACACCTTTTCCTTATTTGAAAAGATGCCCAGATAGATTGTTCTTTACTTTCCTATTTCCAGACCATTATCAAGCACAAATGCTGAAAAGAGGTGAACATGGAGGCCGCTCTAGTCTCTATACGTCTCTCCTCACAGTGTACCGTGAATTAGCTCTTGAAGACAGTTACAAATTAGACTTTCAAATGAGGCATTAAACAAGGTGATGATCAACTGCCAAACCTTAAGTAATGATATTCTCCATCCTCAAGTCCCCATGCAGCCTTGCATAACCAAATGCACAAATCACGCAAAGGAAAAGCAGTGAAAATACATTATCACACATTGTGTCCACACGTCAGTCCCTGGAGACTGGAGGGGGGGGGGGCATAACAGAGAGATAAGCATGTTTGGGTGGCCCGTACCATCAGCTGGGGGAGGGCTACGCTGTGGATCTTGAGGGGGGGGGGGCCTTATGGGTATCACTTATTTTAAATCCCGAGCCACCCCCTTCCCCCCCGCCCCAGGCTCCACCCAGAAGTGTGGCAGCCTTTGTCATTATAATCTGGCCCTGTTTGCTAAACGCTTCCACTGTTTACTCTCTGCTATGGGGGCTTGTATGAACAGGAGTCAGCAGGACGCAGGGTGACATCACTTTGGCTGGGGCTTTTGAACGCTGCATTTGTGATGTCTGGGGGGGCCCCCTTCTTCCTTTCTTCTTCTTCTTCTTCTCTCTCTCTATCCAGGCCTGTCGAACGCATGAGCTAACTCAGGAGGCTAACATGGCCTACAGGGAGGAATTACACCTAATTACTTGACTAACTGCTAGGCAGCAGCCCTTCCTTAGTCACCAAAAATCACTTCCAGGTCTCTGCCTTTTACTGATAGCCGTGGACTCCTTGTGACAGGACAAAAGCTTTTACCATTCCAAATGGTCCAGGAGAAATGAAACAGGCTGACAGGTACTAATGTTCAAAAGGAGGAGGGGAGGGGGGGGGGGGGGTGAATCAAATTAACAGACAAGGATTTCATATCATCTATTTTTGTTGTTGTTGCCGTAGCGATAAAGTCACAGACATTGAAACTGGTCTGTTGAGCCATTGTTATCATCCCTGGCCATCTGCTGCTGAGGAGTGACATTCCCTCTCATTTGCATGTTGAGTGATGTATGAGGAGCTTGGGAGGGCATATGCCCGTGCCGTGTCTTATGACAAAGCAAGAGAAAGTTTTCTTTTTAACATAAGGACCAATAGAGGAATATGGCTCGATAAAGAAAAAAAGAAATCAATCACCTGTGTGTGTGTGTGTGTGTGTGTGTGTGTGTGTGTGTGTGTGTGTGTGTGTGTGTGTGTGTGTGTGTGTGTGTGTGTGTGTGTGTAACAGTGCAAGTGTGTTTTGTGTGTGATGTGACATTGCCTGTGTGTGTGTGTGTGTGTGTGTGTGTGTGTGTGTGTGTATATCCGTGCCTCTGCTGTGTGTGATTGAGCGTGAGTGCACACAAATCCGTGGTGTCTGTGTCCGTCTGTGCGTGTGTCCGTGCGAGGGGACGCGCGCGCGCGAGTAGGAGCTAGTGCGTGCATCTGCCTTCTTGTGTGCCTGTTTGTGTGTTTTTGGCGGATGTGGGAGTAGAACTAGGAGAGGAGAGAGGAGGGGGGGGGGGGTTGGCTGGCTGTTGATGTGCAAATGTGCATCACGTTGAAGGGCTGTGAATGGGGAGGTGTGACGTAAAAAGGGACCCGAACGCAGGTGCTTATCTCCAGGCTGTCAAAGGCACAGTATGTCATATTCCTGGGGACTACCTTTCAAAGCCACAGCACCAGCTCAGCTATCAAGAGACTGGGGGAAATCAAACTTTTTGGATCACAGAGCTAGGTTTGTGTCAAAGTTCTTTTTTTTTAAATTTCATATACTGTCAATTTGCTTAGTGTTTATTGTGACTGATACTAGGATCGGATGTGTGAGAGACAAGCCTTTTAGCTCATATGCTGTCTGATATGCTGTCATATGAAAATCCAAAAGCAGAGCTGAGATGTACAAGTGTTGCAAAGTTAATGTGCATGTTCACTACTTTGATTTACTCAGCTATACTGAGTTTAACATACGGTAAATGGATTTTTACACGAGTATATGAAATTAATTTACGTTGGCAATTATTTTTCACCAGAATGTAGGCTATGTGAGTATCTAGAAAATATTTTACAGATGGTCATTGTTTGTCTGATATACAGTACGTCAGTCTTCTATTTAAAAAAAAAACATTGCTGGAAGACAAATACCGATTCTGTCCAGGTTTCAGACAGTTTGAGAGGAGATGACATGGCTCTCAAACTGCTTTTTCTAGAGTCATAACCTATTTTTTATCATCCAGCTAGCATGAGATACTGTCTACCTAGATTAAATTCACAGCGTTTGTGTCTAAGCTTGTCTTAGAAGAACACATGCTTGTATTGTGTGTATGGAGACAAAGCATTGGCAGGTTGTGGGTGGCTTTGACAGCTGTACATACAGGACCACTGAGCCTAAAGCACTTAAACTTTGACTCCACATTGAATACTATTCAAATGGAATACAGCGTATTCCAACAACATATTTCAATAGTCCCTGGTGTTTCATTACATCCTTTTCTGGCTTTCTGTAATTTGCATTGGTAAAGTTTGAAAACTATATGCAAATGCAAAATGTAGTATGATAGTAAAGTAGTCCAGAAGTGAGATTTTCTGTTCCACATGGACAAATCTTACCTTTGAACAAACGCTGAGCAGCCGAAGCACTCAGCGGTCTCCAGAGCAACTATTGATTTAGTTGGAAAGATGCTGGTTAGAACAGTTCATCATTTACCAGAAACTTGCAGCACACACTTGTGGCTACGAATCAACTTTAAGGGGATTTGCTATGAAGCTAAAGGAGGATTGCTTTGATTTCAAATGAGAACAGTTGGTGAATGCGTTCAGGTGTTTAGGCCTATAGGTTAGTTAGGCGATGAGCTCACTTTAAGGCACAATTCAATGATAGTGTTGTTAAAAGAAGCCCAACTTGAATGTCTTTTGAGATTTGTTCAGTTTGTTTTTCATTTTGGGTTCGTTGACCAAGTGTAACTAAACAATATAGCCTATAGCCCTAAAATATTTTTGTAAACTAACATGAACTGTTATATTTGGCACTCATATCTGTCGCCCATGCCTTTCAGAAACATTATACTCTGTGATCATGGGAGTTAAAACATTTTCAGAGATTTGGAGATTTTTCAGACATGACCAATTTTCAGTGTTTTGAAGAAAGTCAGTTGACGCTGCTTTTTAGCCTCCATTTAATCATAACTCCATCAGCTTATTTCAGCCGGCTCTCATCTCCCAACAAACGAGGCATTTCTGAAAGAGCAAATAAAATGCACAATCATGAAAACACAGCATCGCGAAACGGTATCACTCGACGACGGTTATCCTTTGAAAAGTCTGATCAGTTATTTAGAGATTTAGAGAAGAGCAGAGGGCATAAGGTCTGAAACTGTACCATCAGACTTGTTGTGTTTTCAATAGGAAAGCAGCAGTGGCTTTGACAGGGGTGTATGGTGAGGCAGCGATAAGTAAGAGGCATTATTCTTCTCTACCCACTTAGATCCATCCCCCCCTCTTGCTTTTCCAAGCAAAGGGATGTTAGTTGCTACACAACACACTAATGCTGCCTCTGTTTGCCTGCACTTACGCCAGGCTGCCAACAGGAACTGTCCATGGTACCTGCTGCTGCCCACTAACAACATGTTGTCACGAACAGAGCTGCTATCACACACTTTACTCGCCTGTAGTTTGAGCACACAGCAAACTTGCTGGACGGGATTTGTTTTATTGTTTTTATTTCCCCTCTATTTTCCATTGATCTCGCAAAGACACACAAACTCAGTTATTCGAGGTTCCGATAGCGTTTTGCTTTGCAGTAGCTCGGTTGAATTACAAGTCAAGTGAAAGTTGCCGTCGGGTGCACACATTGGAAACAACAACAACTCAACATACATGTCTATCCAATACACATTGTGTTACCTGTTCCCCCCCACCCCCCCCACCCCCCCACTACTCAAACTTCACTTAGTTAATCCAGGGAAATGAATTATGTGGATTTAATTCAACAAGGTTTCAGAAATGATCCATCTGCTGTTGAGCAGCTGGTGAAAGGATAAATGTAATTAATTACTTAACTTTTGAGCAGTATTGCAGAAAAATAGTGCTGTTTTGTGTGTGGATGGGAATGAGTTGTGCTACTGTAAATGTACAGCAACAGTGTGAACAACAATTACCTTTAAACTTAAAAAAAATATATATGGATTTATGTTAGGTTTCAATATTATAATGTGGACCGCCCCCCTCCAAAAGAAAACAAAACAACTATCTGCATGATATTGTTGAAAATTAGTTACTTTGTATAATCCATATACAGTTTCAGTTACAATCAATATATCATTCACCATAAAAATAACATATGAATTTGAAACCCATAATATAATAAATATAATGTAATAATATAAAACAAAATGTATATAGAATTTTATACAATGATAACCCTTACAATGTCAACTATCTAGGCGTACAGTACATACAAATTTTTATGAATTTCTGTGGTTGGTTGTCTCATCCAGACCAGACTCTTTGACAATTTGACCCATATCAATAGAGATGAACTGGGTGCTTAGTGATAAATACAGAATGATCATAAAAATAGCAGGGTTGTGTCTTGTGTCAGACAAAATATTTAACTTAACACTGTGCAGCCAAATCATCTCAGATGTGAACTAGGATGAATCAAGTGGGATTTCTCTAAAAAGCTCATAAATTAGAACCGAAAATCCATTTTAGCGAGTAGTTCTATTTGCTTGACAGGGCAGGATTACAAAATGTTCCCAATTAATATTACACAGGATTTTTTTCCGCCCCCTTTTTTTTTCTAAATATATTTCTGAATTTACCTTGATTGTAATGTACCTCATTGGCTGCGGTTTGGTTTGTTGGCCTAACTATAAAGGATCTGCTCGTACCCTTGTGGGTTGGGAAGAATTAGGATTTATGAATTTATTTCCTCTGTTGTATTGTTTAAACAGCTTTGGTTTAGTTTTGATCCCTTCCTCTCGCCTTTGAGGCTGTTCCACGGTGTCAGCTGTTGACTGATAGTAAGAGAACTGCCTCACAGTGTGAATGAAAGAAAACTAGCGGTTGGTAAACACTGATAAGGGATAAATAGGAGGCGGTCAGGCAGAGATAGTTCTGTGGGAGCCCAGATTGTGTGCGGTCTGTTAAAGAGAGATTCTGAGCCTGTGCTTTTTATTCTTGCTCCCCAGCCCTCCCCTCCCCTCTCCTCCCCCCCCCCCCCCTGTGCCGCGTTTGTCTGGAAAATCTCCAGTGACCCGGCTCGCCGGTCCCAGGCTGCGGTATTCTCTTTTTCTATTGGTTTTGTTTTCTAACAAGGGTCAAGTCGGCCAATAGACATGTCCCCCCCCCCCATGCTCATAGACAGCTGTCGCCACTTCAAGTACTTACAATAATTCATTTTACATGGAATCATAGTTCTGCTCTACAGAAACACAGCATCAGGGAAATGGTGCGAAAACTGAGAATTGAAAAATGGAAATGTAGTCTTTTATGTGTGTTGATTGGCTATTGTCACAGAATTGATCTCCGGATTCCCTTAGAATTGAAAAGAAATGGCTGAGTGTGAGCAGTTCTGAACTGAGTATCCATCCATCCATCCATTGTCATATTACCAATTGATATATCATTCTTTGACATGCATGATTGTATACAAGCATGGTATCATCACTGCAAGTCAAGGCTACACACACATTCTGTATATGACCATGTTATTAATAATTACAACAAAACACTTTCTTCTAGGGCTGGGCGATAGGGTTGAAATCAATATCACAATAATCATAAGGATTCTTCTCGATATAGATATATATCACGATATGTTTTCACGTATGCAAAGACATGTTACATACAGTAATCAAATGAATGTTCATCTCATTGGTAATGGTAATGCTAGGTGTGCTGTCAAACAAAACAGAAATATTCAAATAATACTTCTACCGTACCTCATTTGATGAGTTTTTAAGTCAAATTTTCGTATGATCAATTTAGACAGCAGAAATGTGTGTCGCGATATTAAAATACCTTCATATCACGATATGATTCCAGTGAAAGACGATTGACGATAATATTGAATTATCGCCCAGCCCTACTTTCTTCACACCCTACTGTAAGAAATATCAAGCTCACTTCTCAACTGAAAATAGTCTAAAATACAGTTTTATTTAATTAAATTATTTTTAGGGGCAATCTGTCCTTTCCTTTAATCATTGATTTTTTTTTCTGGGGGAGAATCCATCTTTGATGTGATTAAAAAGACCTTCAGAGGTCTTACCTTGAGGGTCACCATGTGCTGTATTTACACAGGAAATAATTCAGCCCATTGTAGCCCAGCAGCTAATGAGATTGGCTGTTAAGTGAATGACACAAAGGCTAGAGAAAAAGCTTAGCGGTTGGGGTGAATATCACTCGTGTGTCCCTGCACTCACACACTCACAGCAGCAGCGAGACTCTGGACTACCCCTCGAGCCCACCTCGGTCTCCGTCTCCTCCGTCTCCTCCCTGATGTCACCATGAGATGCACGACAAAGGCTAAAAGGGGCATGGTAAGTCAAGCTGAGAATCCTGCCCTGTTTGGAGACGTTGACGCGGCTGCATTTAGATGTAGGAGAGACTGTGAACAAGTGAGTGTGTGTCTGCTTCAGGATGTGCTGTGCTGTGTGAGACTCAATGTAAACTGCTCTTTTTGACAAGTAGATTCATTGAAGGGGTTGCGAGGCGGTCACTAGCTGAGATGCCGTCTAACGTGACAGAGATTAAGACCTTATAGGGCTTTTTTATTTTTTATTTTTACTAGAAACTAACTAACTTCTGCACTCCTTCCTCCATTTCTTTCTCTCCGCCACTTTCTTGGCTTGTACTTGAACTTTGTGTTAGTTTGTTGCCTCTTGCTTCTACAGTCAATTTAAGGTTTTCTGTTTGTGGATTTGTTGATATTGCATTTTTCTGAAAAGTAGTTCATTGTTGATCCTTTGCTCAAACTTGACTCTGTGCTGTTCAAGGACGTATCTGAAAAGTGTTTGAAAATTATAATAAAGATGAGACAAGAGAGATCCTCGCTGAATACCCAGTTAAGACACTACAGCATGTATGGTGGCTGGAAC
The DNA here is from genome assembly GCF_964638095.1 of Poromitra crassiceps. Lineage (NCBI taxonomy): Eukaryota > Metazoa > Chordata > Actinopteri > Beryciformes > Melamphaidae > Poromitra > Poromitra crassiceps. Next base: position 30,047,441 of record NC_139635.1, on the reverse strand, counting down.
TTGTATCTATTACTTTACTATTGAGATAGTCACTCACGTGTGAATAGACTCTGTTGCTATACACACACATGCACATTTTGAGCACAGATATCTGTAGCTTTCCTCTGACTCTGCCTCTTTGTGAACAGATCTATGCTAGTGCAACTGAACATAGAGTAATGATCGCTGTAATACATAATTGTAAGTGCATTAGCTTATCATACTCTACTACTCTCAGACTGGAAAGTGGGTTAAAGTCCATGGTGTATATTAAACCCTGGACTTAAGTCAAATTTACATTTTGTTAAAGATTACTCCTTTTATTGATGCATATAATCATATTCATGGACCATCTGCTGACTTGGCAAGCATGGATCAAACTCACCAAACAGCCCTGCTAACCTTTTAAGTACAAAATAGTCTGGCTTAACTCTGCTATCCCAGTGTGTGTCATGTACGCATGTGCGTGTGTGTGCATGTGCGTGTGCATGTGCATGTGCCTGTGTATGTGTGTGTGTGTGTGTGTGTGTGTGTGTGTGTGTGTGTGTGTGTGTGTGTGTGTGTGTGTGTGTGCGAGAGAGATTGTATGGATATTGGATAATGCTTAATTTAGATCCTCCAGGCTGCTCGTGCCATATTTTATTTTATCATGATCGCTTTGGTATCAGACGAAGGGCTTTTGTTTGAACAACTGAGCAAATAATGTTTGTCTGACAAAACGCACAGCAAAATCTTTACTATAAGGAATCTGATTACACTCTTGACCACAGCGTACAGCGTTTATATCCATCGCCATGGTTACATGGATTTCACAGGCAGCGCAATATTGCACACTTCCACCATATTGCACACTTCCACCTGGTGGTGGTTGTGAACGGGGGTTAGTGTGTAATCGGACACCGCTTACGGCTGCTCCAGTTATGCTGATAACTGATTTATAACACTTCTTAAGTATTTTCCCAGTGTCTATTTCAGCAAAATAGGGAATTCACCATTGGGCATCTTTACAGCATGAAATGCTTATGTTCAACTCAGTCCAAACAAAGCTTACGCAGATTGAGAATTCATATGCCAGAGGTAAATCCCAGTTAACACGGATTTATACTGGCATGAGTTAAAGGACTAGAGTTTGTAATCCAGGTGGCCAAGGGATTTTACCACACAGTGGCAAAAATCACTTCAAACTCCCCCAACATCCTCAGCCTGAGCTCACTAAGCAGACAGATTTCTCACAATTGATGACAGCACAACTATGTGTGTGTGTGTGTGTGTGTGTGTGTGTGTGTGTGTGTGTGTGTGTGTGTGTGTGTGTGAGAGTGATGGAAAGTGTATCGATATTATATTGATATCATGATATGACACTAGATATCATCTTAGATTGTGAATATGGTGATATGGCATAAGTGTTGTCTTTTCCTGGTTTGAAAGGCTGCATTACAGTAAAGTGATGCCAGACTGTTCTAGCTGTTCTATTATTTGCCTTTACCCACTTAGTCATTATATCCACATTACTGATGATTATTGATCAAAAATCTCATTGTGTCAATATTTTTGTGAAAACACCAAGTTACAACTGAACATTTAGCCCACTTTGTAGAAACTACACAGATATATATTGAGTACCGCCATTTGGCCTAAAAATATGGTATGATTTTTGGTCCATATCTCCCAGCCCTTGTGTGTATGTGTATGTGCACATACATGTGTGAATATGCATGTGTATATGTATACATGTGTGCGTTTGTTGTGTGTGTGTGTGTGTGTGCGTGCGTGCGTGCGTGCGTGTGCGTGTGTGTGCGTGCGTGCGTGCGTGTGTGTGCGTGCATGCGCGTGTACAGTTTGAGTTTATTTGGATCATGTCCCTCCTATATATACTCAATTAGTAAGAAAGGGGCTCACTCCAAATAAGAGCGTGACAGATTGGTAGTATTATTTTCCCTTAACAGGGTAGGAGAGTAGGTCTGGGAATACTTCCTCCCATCTGCATAAACATGAATCAATGTTTTGTAGCATGAGGAAAAGGACAATGACCTCTATCTCAACAGCCATTGACTGCTCTTCATCATTAGCAAAATCATCAAAGTGGCTATGCTATCCTAATTATTTCTGTTCTGCTGGTCTTTAGTTTTTGTGACCATACTTGATGCTTTTTTAAATATGGAGAGAGACAAGCAAAGGTGTGTGTGCATGCGCGTGCGTGTGTGTGTGCGTGCGTGTGTGTGCGCGTGCGTGCACATCGTGTGTGTGTGGAGGACAGAGGAGCAGAGATAGAGTGGAGTTGTTTAATGATGGGAACAGCTGACTCATTTAGAGAGAGCAGTGAAAGGTAATTAACCCTGGGAAAACTACAGCTGCCATGCGAGCTGTTCACTTCAGCGCAATCTGATTAGGAATCACTGCGAGATGTCCCTGACTCCTTTCAGGCACTGTGTGTTCGAGGTAAACTTCTCCCGCGGCCCCAGGGAAGGACCGCAGCACCGGAGACCTGCCTTTTGTGACGGGGGATTAGCTTGAACGGTTACTACGTTTCTCCAAATTGCCGACCACCTGGTAGCATTCATGCAACCTTCTCCATGAAAGGGCCTCCTTGGGCAGGAACAATGGGGCAGGATTACTGTGTAGAGATGACAGACACGCAGGGCTGGAAGTTCTTTCTCCCCAAACACCTGTCCCCAAATTAGGCCGGTTTGAAAAAGCATGTTCATGACCAAATTCAAAGATGCAAACTAACCTGAGCGTGGTTTGGCAAACTGGAGACGAGCCAATGGAAGCGAATTGTCTGCTGTTTCAATTATTATGCTATTGATGCATAGAGAAGTGCAAGAAGATACTCATTTTATTTGCTTCAATATTTTGGTGTCCTTTAATTGGATTGAAATACACCAACAAACTAGCATATCATCTAGCACCAGAAGCACCAGAAATTTGGTCAAAAACAGAAATTGGATCTTTGATGTCATGAAGAAACAATCTGGACTTGGTGCGTCTGTGTGGTCCGGCTCCAGGCGAACTCAATTTAGAGGGAAGGCTTTGGGATGACTTTGGAAAGCGATTACAAGATTCATAAATCACCTCGGCAAAGGTGTCACCATCTGACTCTTTTATGGGATCCTTGCTAACTGCGTCCAATAACAAGTTTCCCCTGTAGTTATGCCATCATAACAAATCATTGAAGCGAGAGCGGCTAGCCAGGCTGCTAATTGTCTGTTAAGGATTTGGTGAGCTGTGTTCTCTTATTGCAGCATCTCTGTCTTGGAGAAGTGATAAGATGCCAATACCCTCCTCTATAAAGTACTCTTTGGCAAAAGGCACAAAACACTTTGCTTGGCCGTCAGGGTGGCTGTGAGGCTGGTATATCTGAAATCACAGTTGACTTCAAGATGATTTCCACTGTCTCTCTATGAATCCAGAAGCTTCATAAGAAGGGGGAATGCTTGCAAACTGCTGGAAAATTAATTTTCTTTCTGATTTATTTTTTCCACCTTATATATAAAGGACACATATAACATAATAATAAAGGTTAATTGTAGCTAATGTGATCTCAGTGTTTTTCGGTGGTCTTTTCTATAATAATATTAAATAAACCCAGGCTAATATTTAAAGCATTCAATGGTAGTAGATCTATCTAGGACTGTTAATACGATTGAAAATATGCAATCTTCTTATATAGGTTCACCAATAATCAATCAACAATCATCCTAAAATCAAATCAAATAATAATGACAACATTTTAGGCCAGGCTTTGATATGAATTGGAAATCATAGAGCCCTTCTCTGTCCCTTCCCTTCCCCCTCCTAAAACCTATCTTAGCGGTTATTCTAATGTCCAGCTGCTAGCTTTTTAGGCAGAGGGCGTCTGTTGGCTCCCTCCTCACCTCGCAAAATAGAAAACAAAAATGAAAAAGTTGTTTATCTAAAATACTTTGTGAGCAGAAGTTGATTTTAATCTCGGAGCAGTTTAATTTACTCACCATGAATCTATTTGCATCTCAATGAAAACTGTCAAAAGCAATTTTGTGCCGTTTTCCCTGTAAAGAATTTCACTTGCTTCCACAGACTAGTTTTAAGCACTTTCCCATCAAGTTAGCTAACAGCTAACTCACCTTTTGTTTTGGCTGCACATCATTTTATATTTTTTTGTTGATTCCATGCGCACAGTGGATGCTACAGTAGTGCTACCCAACGTCACACCTCTCCTATGTTACATTATACTGTACATCGTGATCAGTTCACCATATCCTCAGACATTCATTACAAGGAAATATGAAAGTAAATTGTGCTATCTCTTGCCGCTTGCTCTTTATTATGCATGAACAGAAAACACTTAGCGTGTAAAATTAATGTGAAAATTATTCCCGGGGTAAAGTATAAACACAGAAGTTACCCCGCACATTTACCCTTTTTTTCTCCTTCCCCTGGATCAGAGTGTAATTGCCAGTAATCAGGTCTGTTTGCTGCTGATAAAACCACTCTGAATGCGAGGAACCCTCTTTGTGTGATGACTCAATTATGCCAGAAGTGGCTCATCAAACCTGGCCCATCAGCTGCTTTAATAAATAAGGAGGAAAACTTGCTGCAGGCGCATTATAATTCCATTCATTCCATAATTAAATCCATTCCCGTTTTAACCCTTCGCTCAGTGTGCCTCTGCAAGAGGAAACAAAAACAAGCAGGGGGGTGTGAATATACAGCAGACAGTGACCTTGTACAGAGCACCCATCCGTTACCCATAATTTCAAAATGATACTGCTGAAGAAAGGTTAAGAGAAAAGGGCTCAATGAGAAAAGGATGGGGGATCAGTTAAGACACAGCGCCTGTTTTTATGTATGCATTGTTTCCACACACACACACACACACACACACGCACACAGCCTTAGACAGTAATTATATTAAAAAGAGTAATCTAATCATAACAGGTTGGTTTGGCGAGTGGTTGCGCTACTGACATTTTTGAAATCTTATTTTGCCTAATCTCATTTTGCCCCCTATCTAAAGGAAATGTAAATAATGTCGTAAATGTTATGCTCTCCAGAATCTATACTTTGCTGCACGTTGGCACCTGCTTTATTGGTTTCCAGATGAAGTATCAGTATAGCGCCGTGGAGTTTTTACTCCATCACAATAATGTCTGTGTTAATTACACCAGAGTGTCCCAAGTGCGTGGATAAGCTGGGAACAAGGGCGCACAAAGGCTCAAGGTCAGTGATGAATATCCACAGCAGCTGCACGGTATTAATAAGGCACTGTTAAAAAAAAAGTAATAATAATAATAATAACAACAGCATCAACTGCAAGAAAATGTGCGAGCAGTTGTGTGGTAATAGTAATAGGGGGGTATTTCGCAAAACGTTTCAATACCCTCTCCACCATCTCAACTTGGATGCAGCCTTGTGATAATGGCGTGAGTGAGGTGATGGTTATTCATGATTGCTGGACTGGGAAGGTCTCTCTGTCTCTCTCCCCCAGTCACAGCCCATTCTCTCCTCTGTGGTGGGAACGCTAGCAGATGGGGTTAGGGGGAATGGGCTGGGCTCAAGGACAGCTAGCAGCCAGATTAACACATAGAAAATCACATGGACCCTTAGCATCAGGCTGCCTCCATTCCCCCTGAGAAATGGGCCCTATACACAGGAAAGCAGTCCTCTGAGATGGGTTATTTGTGTTGGGGCTGGGCTTGGGTAGGGCGGGGGTGCATCAATATGATTCAGCAGATGACGAACCAGCTCAAATAGTAGAGTCTTTTTTTCTTATGCTAATGAGCCGGAGCCCCACCTCCACCAACTCCCCTAGTTTTGTTTTCTGGTGGAAATGCTCTGTGAGCTATAATTAAGATCCCCCCCCCCCCCCCCTCTCCAAAGCTAACAGAAATAAATAATTCCATAATAAGATCTGTGAAGTGAAGAGGCTTAATGTACTCATTGTGTTCATCCTTGTTTTCCCTCTTGGATGTTTTCTATTAATTAGACGCGAGCAATTTGTGATCTCTGACGAGCAATCAATTTGCATCATGTTTTCCTATTCCTTGTGAGGTGGGTAAAATGTTCTCTCCAACTTTTCCTGACTGCATGTTCACACATACACGTCTCTTATGATGAAAGGAAAAGAAACGCCTTTTGAACTTTTGAAAGGAAAGCTTTGGTGAGATACAGTATAGTCATTTATATGGATATATTTATTGCGTCTCTGATGTGATTTTATTACAGAGAATGATTTACATGATCGCCCCCTGAGAGCAAAGAATCGTGAACGCATCGACCAAGGTGGACAGAGTGGGTCTGGCAGCTTTTCCTACAGAGCGCTCGGAAAACTACACTCAAAGGTAAATATCCTCAAACAAAAAGGTGAGATGCAAAGAGGGTGGTTGGCTTTCTAAATATTAAGTGGTGATATCTTCCCATTACGCGGTACCAAAATAACATTGTTGCTATTAAAAAAAAGAAAGTCTACGAGATCAATTATTGTGTAACAGTGTTTTGGATAATGTTTAGTGGTGGAGTGTCGATGCTCCTTTGACCATGGTGATCACAAACTGAGATTGCTTTTTACTTATGCAGAGCTGTGGGTGGCTGCTGGATATAATACACTCTGGGAGTCATACTGCTGAGTCTGCTGTTTCTAAAGTGATGATGGCCTTTAGTTGTCAGGTAGTCTTCTCTGGGTCGACTTTCTAACGCGCAGAAGGTAGTCTCTGATTCTGAGACCTTCTCACCCTCTAATACAAAAGTTTAGATTACCATAATTCTCCCTGCATCTACTGATTACAACGCCTTTAGCTGGAATAGCAAGGATTTTTTTCTCTGTAACAGTGATACTTTACAGTGGCCTTTTTCCAGTCCAGGGTATTACTGTTTCCTAATTAATCTGTGGCAAAGTGATGTTCCAACATCCATCCCCCCATTGTTTCCTTACTAAATAGTTTTAGGCAACGAACTGGCAGCTACACACAATTTGAAACACAGAGAAAACACGCCAAGATAGCTCAGGAAACGGAATACTGTGGGAAAAACATATTGCCTTCGCACTCAGTGAGACACAACATACTGACATCGCATGATTTCAGTAAAGAAAACAAGAGGGGGGGGGGGACCTTGTAACATCACTCAACAACACTTCAAATTTCGTATTTTATTATATTATGTTTGAATACTTTATATTTTGTTGGTACAGCCTTGGAAATAGATTGTGTAGGAGGGATATTTTCTACTAACAGACTATCGTTGTGTACTTACTTTTCAATAGGTTAATAGGTTCATTCACTGGAATATAGCCATTGTAAAGTAAAGAGTTGCCCATTTTCTATTCCCACCACTTTATACGACCTATAGGTACGAGAAATGTATTATATTGATCCATGTGTAAGTTCTCGGCCAGATTGTGAAGCGAATATGGAATAGAAGCTCCCATTCGACCCTGAATGCATCTCCACTGTATTTGTTCTGCTTTTGTAAACACTCTGCGTCATACAATCTGTCCATGTTGCCATGTCAAGAGCACCTCTTATCACACCACAAGCGTCTATTCGGGCCTTTCCTTATTGTCCCGTTACTTGTGATGCCTTGTTTTAGAAAGGAGACGTAGCCTTTGATTTGTCAAGAGCCTTCAATAGCTGTGGTCGTCACAATGTCAAAAGTGCCTGTGTGCTGCCTACGCCCCCTTAGGAGCAGAGACGCGGCGTTTACATAAGAAAGGTTTCATTTTGCTTGTCAGACTCAGGCTCGCAGGATGTGTCAAAAATATCAGTGAACATTAGTTAAACATGCACCCTAATCACCTTCAAAACCATTAAAAAAAAATCAAGAGTTTTGATATCTGTTTCATCAGACTCAATTTGCAACCTTTTCACATTTTAAAGGCTATATTGATTCGTGTAGCATCAGGGGTTATCTTTTTAAATGAATTTCAGCAGTTCTGTTGTCATTAAAAACATATTAACTACAATATATCACAGTAAATGTAAAAAAACACACACAATAAAAAAATAAAAAAACGATTAGTCCCGTGTAGTAAGTGAAAAAAAAAAAACTTTTACGAGAAAATACTTGACAGTGTTTTTAAAACAAGTGGATTTCCATAATGAGAAGTGCTTGGATACCCCATGGGTAATGTACAGTGAGTCAGTGGCGATATTTAGATAAGCACGCCGGCAACATAATTTGAATTCTGATTAATTTCCACGCACGTAAGTGCAATATTTTACTTTTTTTCACTCTCCTTTTCTCGAGAACAGCACATTTATACCAACCCATGCAAAAAAAAAAATATTGAAGCATGTCTGTGTGTGCAAAAGTGTTGCGAGCTAATGAGGTACATTAGTTTTTACAGAATGTAATCTATAGTGTTTGGGAGTTGTTTGTCTCAATAGGCTCTAGTAATCAAAAGTAATGAACCTATTATGAGCAGGACCTCCGAGGGCCCGGCGTGGCATTAAGAGTGTGCCACATAAAAGGTTTATTAAAGGAGATTAAGGTCCATCACTGCCACACCTGCTCCCCTATTATAAATGTATGACAGGTCAGTGCCTTCAATCACAACAGCAAACCAGAGAGAGGAGTCATGTTTCCCATTACCAGGGAAAAGTAACAGCATATCCTATGACTCACACATTTCACTGGCCTGTGACCACTATACGCCACCATCAGCCTGGAATAATTATGTTTAATAGGTTTTATTTGGGATCCACAAGCAACGGCCAGCGAGAGTGGATGGATTTTAGCAACTATTTGTGTCTAAACACACACCGCGAGGTGCTGTCGCCACTTTAATGTCATTATTTTCTATCATTATGGGGGGTTTTTTCTCACCTTTGGAAGTTTGTTTTTGTTTTTTTTGTTTTGTTTTGTTGTTCTAACATCACATATGTTTGCACATTGTTGGATTTGGGTAGCACTTTTTGTAATAGGGCTGGGTGATATGGTTGAAATCGATATCACGATAGTCACGATGACTCGCGTATGCACGATGGCTCGCGTATGCAAATTCTCATTAAGTCCGGTTGAACTGAATGGTAATGTTAGTCAGGTGTGATGTCAAACAAAATAGAAATATTCAAATAATATTCCTTTAAAAATGTTCCATCCTTCATTTTGTGTAAAAGAAAATAAGTGTTTTGAGTAAAATTTGCTTCTTATCATCAATTTAGACGGCAGAATTGTGTGTCACGATATCCCAAAATTGCCATATCATCACAATATGATTCCTCTGAAAGACGATAAACGATAATATAGAATTATCGCCCAGCCATCGTTTGTACTGTTCTCATGCAAACGCATTGATATAACGCCCTCTGGGTGACTCTGGCATTTTTGACGTAATCACTAATAATAATAAGGCCGTGTCCAAATCTAAGTACTGTAATTAAAAGAAAAGAAAAGAATCCAGAAATCAATTATTGGGTGACGTGTGTGCTCTGCATGCTTTATCTACAGATGGACTCCGAGGGCGAGGAGCAAACTCTGCAAACATGCAACAGTAGCCCCGGTGAGTACAGCAGCTATCACTTTTTTGCTTGCTTTTTAACCACACACACACACACACACATGCACACACACACACACACACACACACACACACACACACACACACACACACACACACACACACACACACACACACACACACACACACACACACACACACACACACACACACACACACACACACCATCCACTTATCACTATGGTTTAAGGGTATCAGTTCAACAATCCAACTTTGTGCCTGTCAGTTATATATATTATCTTACCAGTTTGAAGAGCACTGCACTACCATTTCATTATTCAGAGGGGGATAACTTCATTAAATGGGAACATTGGCTCAAATTAGTTAAGGAGTGTGTAGATATTGTGTGATTGAAAACCTCTAGACTGGATATGTCATTATGCGGGTGTTCAGGGCCTGCGTGGAGCGATTACTATGCCTGGGAAATCCATGGAAGTGTTATTATTGGTCGTGCTTCATGGAGTATAGGGGGGAACTTGTGAATGAGATTTGCATGGGTCTCTGGGAAAATTGATTTAGCCTTTTAGATCATGTTGTCAACACTGTCAAAGGATGAGCTACTGTCGGTCTCCCAGAGAATAAGCAGATTGAATTTCAAGCTTTGCAGATCAATGGAGAAAGCACTTCCCCATCCTTACACTGATTACATCTGATGGCTTTGTAAAAGAGAATACAAGCTTTATGCTAAAGGTGGATAAAACAATTTTAGCCAAGGCGGTAAAATCAACCCCTAAAAAATATTTTGTTCAATATTATTCATAAAATAAACATGTACATTGTATAATTTTGTGAGCGATTGTCCAAAATTAATAGCCTGGACCTTTGCTCAGGAGTGTGTCTGTGTTGACAGATGAAGGGCCTGAGGCAGCCACAGTAGTGGAAATGCAAACATGACTATTTACCTGTCTTTTCTTGCTCTTTATTTACAGTGCTGGCTGACTGCATCACCGAGACTCCCAGGTAAAAAGTTGATGACGTCTTTGTAAAAATGAACACTTCGAATTTCAACAGAAAATACTTACAAGAATGAAAAGAAAATAGGCTAACACTTTCTATGAAGGTCATGATGTCTATAATGCATTATTATTAGTAAGACGTTCCCTGACCACGGATATGATCCAGTAAGATCTTGGTTTGTATCCTCACTAGTGTGGAGACTCTGGAGACTGACAGCGCCACAGACAGACAGACACCACCACCACCACAGAGCCCACTTAGCCAATTCTAGTGTCCTCTAGAGAGAGAGTGGCGTCAGCGCAGGACCAAAATGCGAGACTCATTAGCCAATGAACAGCCAGGAATGGGTCTCGCGCTACTTTTGCATACTAAAATAAAGCTGATAATGTACAATTTGATTCAAGGGGGGGGAAACCCTTTCAGAGTACAACACAAACTGTCTATTTTGCTGCAACTCGACAGTGCTGCTTAATCCAGGACCTTACTTCCTGGAACTCTTGAGAGTAAATAACTGGTCCATTGGAGTGAATGGAGATGTCGGGACTCTTCTATCTACATGGCTCTGGCCAATTCTAACACTGATGACATCAGAGTTGCTCGAGTGACATCACTGATGACATCACAAGAGAACTAGAACTAGAACTCAATCCACTTTATTGTAACGATAATTAACCTTAGAGGAGGAGTCAACAAACAGCCAAACTGCATACTTTCTATTTATTTGCCTAGTTAGGACAAAAGACTAATGGTGTTCTGGCAATGCAGTAATCTCACATAGCCAGACTTCTCTCCACACTTTGCTTTAGCGCTGTGCCAGTGCTGCAGAAAGTAATGCAGTAACTTGAAGTTACTTGGATTAGTAACTGTATTATTATTACTGCTTTGGAAGTTGTAATCCCTTATGCTACTTGTTAGAGTGTATTACAGTAGTAATATTACTGCCAGTAATATTACTACTGTAATAAACTTTACTGCCCAACACTGCTCATAATGTAAGTGAATGGATTGATCTGTTCATATATCCTCTGTTTTTAAATACATCACTATGGTTTTCAGTTTAGTAAGCAGCACTGTAGTTTTATCAAAGCCCTCACTTTTTGATGGCTGGAACTTTCAAACGAGCCGAGTGTGAGCCAGACGACCCGCGGAGGCCTCTGTTGACCCCGACTGTGCCTTTTTTGTCCGTCCCCCTCCTCCCTCCTCCCCACCCCCCCTCCTCCCTGCAGCCCGTACGGGTCCACGGCTCGCAAGAGGAGCGCCCAGGACGGGGTGCAGGGCGCCCCCGTCAACAAGAGGAAGTCCCTGCTGATGAAGCCGCGCCACTACAGCCCCAACAGCCCCAACAGCCCCAACAGCCCGGCCTGTGAGGAGAGCGAGGACCTGGCACCGCCGCGGCACAAAGACGCGCCGAGGAACACTCACACTCCAGCAGGTAAACAGATGTCCTGTTGTTTTCTCTGTTTTGATGAACAATTGACGCTGAATTTTAAAATCCCATCTGTTGCATTCATATCTCTCTCCCCTCCCTCTGCTGGCCGCCAGCAGCCGCACTCTTTGTGCGCTGGAAGTGAAAGACTATAGCACTGCTGGGTCCACATTAGCTGTGTCTCCTCACGTCCGCAAATTGAAGTTTTTGACAGCTGATCTGCCATGATGTTTTTTGGCATGGTCTCGCCCCCCCGTTTGATGAGGCCAGATTTCAGACCTCTCATTTGTTTTCTGAATAGCCATTCCAAATCCATTGAATCCATAGAATGACTCAACTGAATGGGTGAGTGCACCGGCTCACTTTGATTTCAATTAAAGTTCCATTTTCTTCAATAGATTTTGATTGAAGTTGCACATTGTGTGAAGCAAATGGGTTGCGGGTGAGGAGGACATTTCCTTTGCCTGATGTTCCACTATTTTCCTACTAGTAGTGTTTTACTCAGACACAGAACCATTTCATGAACAACAGTTGAAAATTGTTTATTTTCGCTTAAACTACTGGCTTTTTCACGGGCAAGCGTGTGTTTTTTCTTTCTTTCTTTTTTCTTTTTTTTTTGGGTCTAATGAATTGAATTTTGTGCATTTTGGCAACAATACCCGTGGTTTACATGTGCATTCTCACCCACTATAATCTGCAGTGATTTGGTATATTTTTAACGATGTAACTAAGCAACAAACGTAATTGTCCCTTTCAAAAGCTTTTGTTAGGCCCTCTAACACAGTCTAATACATAATTAGGCATAATGTCTACAGCTCATTATAGTACACATGTGTGTAGTTAAATGGACCAGGAGAGTAGCTCACTGAATTGTGTGGATTCATTGGAAATATAATTTATTTGTTTCCTGGGTTCATATTACATTACAATTATCCTAGTAATTCACTGTGCCCCCATCAGTTTTTCCTTTGTTGTTATTTTTTTTATATATACCTTTTCTTTTTCTTTTATCAACCAACATTGATTGACTACATATTTATTTATTAACTCGCCTTAAAACAAAATGAAAAATGGCATGTATTGACAGTATAATGTCAAGTTGTAATGCCTGAAGCGTGTCAAATGGACACATGGATATTGATAAAACGTTGTCAGAACATATTTTGTCGTCAGATTTTTGGGGGGTTATTTTCTGCAGAAACAGGATGATGGGATTGGAAGCGGTAAGAATTGAGCAGTGGGAGGCTGCTCGTCATATCTGCATTTGAACAAAAAGAGAGAGAGAGAAATAAGCCTCTGGTTTGGTCGAGCCACACTGCGTTCAGCTGCAGCCAACTCCAGCCCTGCTGCAGAGTGCCGGTAATGGCTATTCTGGAGTACAAACTGTTCACCTGTTCCAACACACAAGCCAGCCTCACAGCCAAGTTTTCCCCCCTCTGTCTTTTCCCTTTTTTCCACCTCACGTCTGTGCGTGTGTGTGTGTGTGTGTGTGTGTGTGTGTGTGTGTGTGCACGTGCGTGTGTGCGTGCGTGTGTGCGGCACTGTGCGTGTGTACGCGCGTGTGTGTGTGTGTGTGCGTGTGTGCGCGTGACTGTCTGTGGCTGTCAGGCCTGGGAATCCATCTGGATGAAAAACAAGTGCCTGTCTGGTAAATGTAACTAAGTGAATGTAACTAAGCGAATGTAACTAAGTGTAACTGACTTCAATTTCTCATTGAGCAGGGTTTATCTCCTCTATTCAAAAAAAAAAAAAAATACCCAGCATGGAATTGATACTAACACATTTGACCTTGTTCAGAATACATTGCTGTTGAACGTAGTAGTGTTGTCAAATCAAATGGCTTAACAAGGCTAAATAAAGTAGATGTCAAATTCCATTGTGCACAATAGGCAACAGAGCCATATTTCCAAAGACAGCATGCTATTTTATCAGTGGCACACAATTTATGCCATAGATTTTCAGTCTTTTGGTGCAGATAAAAAGAATGGTGCTGTGCCCATTAATAACTACAGTAGTAGCTGTCTGCTTGTGCCTGTATCTGTATCAACAGTGTGTGATCTGATTCTCAAAATCTATCTTAGTCTGTCTTCTCAACCTATTGAATTCCACTTTTGGTTTTGTCTGTGACGTGCAGCCACTTAAGAGGATAGATAGACCTATAGCCTAGGCCTACTAAAACTAAAAATCCTCAGTCCATAAGAGCCTTAATAAAACATATGTTTGAATGGTTTTGGAGGATCAAGAGAGATTTTGTTGAATCAATCCAGATGATAGCTTTCCATTAATTATTGACCATAACGTAATAATCAGTGTTAATAAAGTGTAGTTTCAGATGCATTTGGAGGGATAAAACTCCCCCTTTGTCTCTTCCAGACAGTGATCAGCCTTTCCTGCATGATGCTTCACCACAGTCTTGTGGCTTGTAGGACTTCTAGATTTCCACTAAACAATATAAGGTCAAAGGTCAATGCAAATTAGATTATTGAGAGCACTCAGCAAAGTAAATCAGAGCAAAGAGATTATACCAAATTATTATTATTTTTTTTTTTTTGCAATTTGGAATAAGTATAGTATAGTTCATAGCCTCTATCTCACTAGAGCTGGGTCAAAAGGCTTAAAAAGAACAGCACAAGTAATGAGCTGTATATTGTAGTTTCATCATCAAGTCATACATCTGCAAGATAAAAAGTTCAAATATGCAAAATAGTCTTTGTTAAAAAAAGAAAGATATTTAAAAAGAATGATTGGAAAATTATTGCAGAGCTTTTAAGTCCTAACTTTGTCTGCCAAGCCTCTCCTGCAGCATCTTGCAATTTAAATGGTCCATATTGGGTTTTTAAGAATTATTCAGTTTTTTTCCTTTACCCTGAAATAATAGAATGTCTATTGAAGCTGGATGAGTAAAACCCACAAACTCTTACTCTGCAGATACTATAGTGAACTTGACATTTTTAGTAGCCAATCATGTAGTACACATTAGAACACAGTTAGTGATAGTAAAACCTGATTTGATACCCTAGAACAGTGGTTAGGGGTCCTTGAGGGAGTTCCAGGGGTCTCCAGCAAAAAGGGTAATGATTCATTTTCACTATAATTCCAACCATAAGTAACACAATGACAGAATGACTATTTTGGCCATGGGTTTCGTACACTTTCTGTAATAAAAAGTGTGACGACCCTCCCACTCTCCTGTCCCGAGCCTGGTGTTGGGGTCGTTAGGCTGATTGGATACACCTGGGCCCGGTGAAGACCTTGAGACCATTCACTCTCTCGCCCTCCTTAGTCCTCACCTATATAGCACCTTTTGTTGTTCGTTTGTTTAATGTAGTTTGTGTTGTCTAGTTATTTTCCCAGAGTTTTAGAAAATAAAAAATATAAAAAATATATATTATTGTTTTAACTTTTACTTTGGTGTATGACTCCTCATTTCTTACTTCCTTGAGCCAGGTTGTAGCATATGAGGGGAGTCATACACCAAAGTAAAAGTCAAAATAATTATTAACTCAAACTAAGGGGACATAACGAGACAACACAAACTACATTAAATGAACAGAACAAAAGGTGCATCGGTGTGGAGGGAGAGAGACTGAATGGTTTGAAGGTCTTCTTAAGCCCAAGGAGTACACCGGGCCCAGGTGTACCCAATCAGCCTAACGACCCCAACACCAGGCTCCTGCAAGCCAGGGCCAGGAGAGTGGGAGGGTCGTCACACTTTTTATTTTTTCCGTGGTCTAATTTGTGTCTGTGTTGGGGTCCTTGATGTGAAAAAGTTTGAGAATCACTGCCCTAGCAAACATTTTGATGCTTACTTGAATCAGTTCTGAATCTTATCCACCACATACTGAGCAGCAAAGTTTGGTACTTTGGTTTTCAATTTAGTTTGACAACCAATGCAGTAAATATTGTGATAACCATTCTTCCCCCCCCCCCAGATACTCACTAAAAAAGGACAACTTAATTAAAGAATGACAATTTTAAATTAAGCCGATTACTTGTGTTGTATCTTTCAGCCTTTGTAGCTTGTTTTTGCTAAGAACGGCAATTATTTGGAGGAAACTATTGGCTTTTATGCTCCCAACACATTTTTCTAACAACATTATCTTCATATTTGATGACTGAAGTGCATGATTGGCTTCTCTTAAACCAAAGTTCTGCCACAGGGGTAAAATGTTCATCGAATCAGACTAGTTACTAGCAGAATCAGGCTAGACTAGCAGAATCAGGCTAGACTAGGAGAATCAGACTCGTTTCTAGCAGAATCAGACTAGACTAGCAGAATCAGGCTAGACTAGCAGAATCAGGCTAGACTAGCAGAATCAGACTAATTTCTAGCAGAATCAGACTAGACTAGCAGAATCAGGCTAGACTAGCAGAATCAGGCTAGACTAGCAGAATCAGACTAGACTAGCAGAATCAGGCTAGACTAGCAGAATCAGACTAGACTAGCAGAATCAGACTAGACTAGCAGAATCAGACTAGACTAGCAGAATCAGACTAGACTAGCAGAATCAGGCTAGACTAGCAGAATCAGACTAGTTACTAGCAGAATCAGACTAGTTACTAGCAGAATCAGGCTAGACTAGCAGAATCAGACTCATTTCTAGCAGAATCAGACTAGACTAGCAGAATCAGGCTAGACTAGCAGAATCAGACTAGACTAGCAGAATCAGACTAGACTAGCAGAATCAGACTAGACTAGCAGAATCAGGCTAGACTAGCAGAATCAGACTAGTTACTAGCAGAATCAGGCTAGACTAGCAGAATCAGGCTAGACTAGCAGAATCAGGCTAGACTAGCAGAATCAGGCTAGACTAGCAGAATCAGGCTAGACTAGCAGAATCAGGCTAGACAAGCAGAATCAGGCTAGACTAGCAGAATCAGGCTAGACTAGCAGAATCAGACTAGTTACTAGCAGAATCAGACTAGACTAGCAGAATCAGACTAGACTAGCAGAATCAGGCTAGACTAGCAGAATCAGGCTAGACTAGCAGAATCAGGCTATACTAGCAGAATCAGACTAGACTAGCAGAATCAGGCTAGACTAGCAGAATCAGACTAGACTAGCAGAATCAGATTCATTTCTAGCAGAATCAGACTAGACTAGCAGAATCAGGCTAGACTAGCAGAATCAGGCTAGACTAGCAGAATCAGACTAGACTAGCAGAATCAGGCTAGACTAGCAGAATCAGGCTAGACTAGCAGAATCAGACTAGACTAGCAGAATCAGGCTAGACTAGCAGAATCAGACTAGACTAGCAGAATCAGACTACCGTAGACTAGCAGAATCAGACTAGACTAGCAGAATCAGACTAGTTACTAGCAGAATCAGACTAGACTAGCAGAATCAGACTAGACTAGCAGAATCAGACTAGACTAGCAGAGCCACAGCAGCAGCTGACAGAGATTGTTTTCTTGTTCTATCCTTATTTGCGTTGCTTTCTCCATCTGTGTCTTGAGGAATCCTCTCCACTTTCCTCGCTCTTATCCCTAGAAACAAATATGTGTTTACAAACAAGTTTTTTGTTCTAGTGACTTCATGTTACTGCTTGGCTTACACTTAACATAACCAATTAAAAACTGATGTTCACTGTCCACAGCAGTGTAGATGCGTCCATAATCTTGTCCTAAATTTATATTTGCTCGTTGCTCTGATTGGAGACATTTAGCAAAAAGAAAACAATTGCGTTCCTCATCCCCAGGTCTCATGTTCAATTAGCAAAAAACGAGGGTCATACAGTATTATCTCAACTATACTTGAGGAATTTATTTGAAAACTGCTGCTTTTATGATTACCATTTCCACTGCAGCATCTGTTCTTACAAATCCTCTCGATGGTAAAAAAAAAAAAAAAAAAAAAAGTGTTTTTCTCAAGATATTATTCATGAAAAAGTGACACAAAATCTAAAACCTTCAATGGATTTGGAGAAGATTACCAAGGACATACAATTCTTATCCTGCATGTGACTGAGGGGTCACAAAATAGCATGTCTGCCAAGTGTTGAGGCTTGAAAGCACATAGAATAATAACAAGTGTTTTCTTCTTCTTTTTTAGATGGAAACTTGAACACAATCAATGGAGTGGCCTACAGAAATGGGTGCCACGATGCAGCAGCGAAGTCCTATGATTCCCATGGATGGTCGGAAGTCACATCGGATGCCTCCCCGCTGCATGAGGCAGAACCATCTGAACCTCTGATGGATGAAGATGAGGAAGATCTCATCGATGAAGAGGAAGACCAAAGTCAGGACAGGATGAGTGTTGCGTGTACGTTACCTCCGCAAAGTCCGTACGGAG
Organism: Poromitra crassiceps; assembly: GCF_964638095.1. Taxonomy (NCBI): domain Eukaryota; kingdom Metazoa; phylum Chordata; class Actinopteri; order Beryciformes; family Melamphaidae; genus Poromitra; species Poromitra crassiceps. The sequence goes on along the minus strand of NC_139635.1, from coordinate 30,029,288 downwards.
ACAGCGGAGAAGCGGAGTGGGAGCCTCTGTCTCTGTCCATCAAGGTCAACGGGTCCAACTGCAGTCCTTCTCGAGCCTCGGAAGACCTTTCGGGCAGGAACGGCCACATGAGAGAAGACCTTACGGTCAGGAACGGCCACATGAGAGAAGACCTGGACTCAGAATTATGCGGTCCGATGATGGGAACCGGCGTTTTTCAGGCCGAGGCGCTGCGGTTCAGGCCGCTCCCCGCAGAGGACAGCGGGGTGGAAGCGGAGGCGGAGAGGCCACAGCGGCTGGAGGGCTGGGCGCTGGGTCTCCAGGAGAGAGGCCTGGAGATGGGCCGGGGGAGAGTGGACCTCAGCCTGTTAGAGCAGGCCATCGCCCTGCAGTCAGAGCAGAGACAGGTGCTGCACCACGCCTACAGGGAGATGGACCGTTTCCTCATGGAGCAGATGAGCCAGGAGAGAAGGCACCACAGAATGATGGAGATGGACAGCAGACTGGCCTATCATGGAGGAAAAGGTGCTCATACTTCATAGATTGCTAGAAGTTGGGTGTCTGGGTAGTGCAGCAGTAGATTCCTTCCCTACCAACACGAGGGTTGCAGGTTCGAGCCCCCGTGTTACCTCCGGCTTGGTCGGGCGTCCATATATGCACAATTGGCCGTGGTGGGAAGTCGGATTAAGGGTATGTGTCCCGGTCGCTGCACTAGTGCCTCCTCTGGTCGATCGGGGTGCTTGTACGCGGGGAGGGGAACTGGGGGCATAGCATGATTCTCGCACGCGCCATGTCCTGCCTGTGAAATCCCTCGCTGTCAGGTGTAAAGAAACGGCTGGCGACTGCACGTGTATTGGAGGAAGCATGTGTTATTCTACAACTCCCCCCAGATCGGCAGAGGGGGTGCAGCAACGACCGGGAAAACCTAACAGGGAATTGGCCAAGTACAATTGGGGAGAAAGGGAGGGGGGAGATCCGGAAAAAAAAGAAGCTAGATTGCTAGAATTTCAGTAGTGATGTTGATGTATTGAGGTATTCTGTTATCTTTTGGACCATGACTGTTATGTGAAGTTGATCTGAATTCAAAGAGACAGTCATAAGAATGAACAGTTATCATTGTTTCAATTCAGGCATGAACCCTGTGTGTGTTTATCCAGTATAAATCAGACAAGACATTGGGTGCTCAACAACATTAAAGGAATAAAAGAACCATACTCATGGGTAAATCAGATACAGGAAATCCTCTTAAGTAATAAAAAAAAACATTTTGGCAACAAGTGAAGTAATAAAATAACCAGACTAAAATGAAATAAAAAAGAACAAAATTTTCTGATGGAATTGCTATTACTCAGAATATTGGATTTTGGTAGGAATCAACTGGATATTTAACCATGACCATAAGTCTTAAATCCTCCTAAAGTACCTCTCATGTTTTCCTCTGATTCTTCAACTGACTGCAGCTAAATGTGTAATCCTAGATGTAATCTTTCCATGGATGGGCATTAAGAAGTGAATGTTCTGTGTTTAACTGCAGCCTTAACTAAAATGACAGATTACTAGATGCATTTCATTAAAAAAAAAAAGTGTCTGGCTTTGCATGATATTGCAATCTGTATGGACTTACAGTATGTACAATGTGTTCCATACTGCAACGAATAGAGCACAATGACAATACAAGTGCATTGAAATATTTTCCCTAACTACATTTCTTGACAGAGTGCATACAAATTGAACCTAGGTTCAAGCAGAAGTACAGTCCGATCTCGTTATTATTTGTATCAAGCGCTCATTAAATGCAATGGGATATTCTTTTTATCGTGTCCACAGATTCCCCTCGGACAGATAAGAAGGATATAAGGTGTCCAACTCCGGGCTGTGATGGCACTGGACACGTGACTGGCCTGTACCCTCACCACAGGAGTCTGTCTGGGTGTCCGCATAAAGTCCGAGTTCCCCCAGAGAGTAAGTCTGGATATGTATTATGGTGGATAATATAGTGTTTTATAACATATAACATTATAACATTTACAAACTTATTGAAATCCTCTTAGCACCGTCACAAATACCAAAAAAAAAAACTTGCTTATACTCTACTCTCAGTTCAATTCAGTGATGTGTAGGAAACTTCACAAATCAACTTTCAAATTTCCCCCACTTCGTAATGTGTTGTAATGTGTGAATATTGAATGCTTTGCTTCTCTCAAATTGGCGATTGTTAAGTCATTTCAATATAACTCAACAAACATTCAACATTAAACAGTAATGTTATAAAAGGAACAGGAAAAGTAATTAACTTGTTCAAAAACCCGCGTGCTCTTAGACTGCAGGCAGTATTTTGCAAATCAAAGGGCTAGCTAACGCAGTATTCAAAAAATAAATAGACAACTCCAACAAACTAATTGGCGAATACGCACAGAAGAGAAGTTTCTAAGGATACAGAGCTTTACCAGCGTGGATGTTTTGAAGAATATAATCAGCTGTCTTGTTATATTCCTCTTTGCACTAAGCTATTTACATTTCAGGCTACCAATGCAGCATTTTTCTATAGCTCTGTCATGTACAATACTTACATAAATCATCATTAAATGGATGGGTAGGTGGTGTGCATTTTTTCCAAAATCATAAATATTCACCTCTTGGTTTAGTTTGACCATAGAGTGTTTCAACTTGATTATGTTGGACCTGTCATACACATGTTGAATCATTCAGTCATACAGTACAAGGCTACTGTCTTAGCGTATCTCCTCTCTGTCTGTCTTTGTGTCCACAGTCCTGGCCATGCATGAGAACGTCCTCAAGTGCCCCACACCCGGGTGCACAGGGAGAGGCCATGTCAACAGCAACCGTAGCACCCACCGGAGGTACATCCACAGGAGCGAAGCCATTAGAAACCTGCACGCTGTTCATAGATGAGTTACAGTATTAGGCTCTAATGTGTTTGATTTCCTCCCGCCCAACTAGTCTCTCGGGCTGCCCCATCGCCGCTGCAGTCAAAGTCTCCAAACCTCAGGACGAGAGCCCCAAATGCAGACAGACACCCGAGCGCTCGCCGAGGTATGATGACGCCAGATAACAGTTAGAGGCTTTCCTGGAAAGTCAGCCCCGCTATCAATACGGTGACACGTGCAGAAACATAATTACAAAAAGACTATAGCAGAACAGAAGCCATACGTGACTCCGCCGGTAAGCTCAAGTTCTAAAAGGCATAATTAAGGTTATGTAAGAAAAGCAAATGCTATTATTGTCAAAGGGAATATGGGGTATTTTTATTCACTGATCCCGACAGAACGCACATTCTATTTCAAGCTTTTCAAGCAAGACTTCTCCGTTCTGACTCAAAGCGACGGTTGTTGTTGGTCCTGTGAGTGCCTTTCTATTAGAGATGATAAAAGAGCAGAACTCCTTGTTCCCTGTGGATATATCACGGGCAGCATGCCCACTCCTACTATATTAATTAGTCTGGCAACCTGGTCTGTGGATCTCCAACACACACATCACATCCCAGACTCAATGGAGACAAAGACATTGGCATCCCCCCGAATGATTCTCAAACAATGTCTATTACTTTTCTAGCCCCTTCTATTGACTTGTTTGACACTTCATTTTTGTGCTATTCTTGCATGCTATAAAACAAAATCTTCTTTCTTTCCTGATTTGTTGTCTCCTAGAGCCATCGGCCTGATAAAGAAGTTTGAGATGAACCAGTTAAACTATAGACTGTCCCATCCAGTAGCGGCCTCCTTGCAAACGAACCTCACCAAGGACATGGACAAGTACAGCAAACTCCGCTTTGATTACGCCAGCTTTGACGCACAGGTCTTCGGCAAACAGCCTCTGATGGGAGCCGACCAGGACCAGGACATCTCTTCACCTTTCCCTGATTGTGAGTTTGAGACATTTTACAAGGCTCAAAGGAATAAGTCATTTGTTCCATAACAATGTGTTGTGGAAGGTAGAGATATGTGTGGAGTATGGAGCATTGTAGTTGATGTTTATGTACATTTTCAGCCACACAGTGGCAGGTGGGGCACAGACTCAAGCAAGGGTGGCACTGAGTGCGCCATTTAGGAAGGATGTAGACCGGTCCCAGGTCAGAATTCTGACTTTAAACTCCCAATTCTGACTTTATTCTCAGAATTCTGAGATTAATCTCAGAATTTAAATAAATTTTTCAAGGAGCCTAGTTTTAGAAAAAGAAATGAACTGGCTCGATGGTCCCGCCTCTAACATGGCCATCAACCATTCCTAACTCAGGATTTGGGGGTGACACCTGGGGTGGCCAATCAGATTTCAGGGGCCACCCCCCTAGACACGCCCTTATTAGTTTTATCAGTTTTAGCAGGCCGACATTGTAAATAAGAATTTTGTTCTTAATTGTCTCGCCTGGTAAAATAAAGGTAAAATAAATACCGTAAATCAGTGTCGATCTATCAGTGGTCACAGATAAATATCACCTTGCAACTTGCTCCCTGTGTATCATGAAATCATCTCGTTTCTCAGTAAGCAAATTATTTGGTGATTATTTGTCTTTTAGCAGCTCAGCAGTATCCTGGCTTCCTTGGTGCTGCAGGTGGCCGGCTGCCCACCTCTGGTCAGCACAGCCCAGCGAGTCAATTCAGAAAAGGAGAGAGTCTCCAAGCCACCGCAGCGACCGCCGCCATCCTTAACCTCTCCACCCGCTACCACAAGAACATGGAGGCTGTTACCGGCCGGCCCTTGGCAACCTCCACAAAGGTAATCAAATTAGGCCACTTGGAAAGGTATTTAATGTGGTCATTCTAAAGGAACTCTGGTTTGTGGATAAAAAGGAAAAACATCAAAAGACAGTATTTGGCAAAGGGAGCTTGTCTCTCTGGTGGCAGAAAAACAAGGAGGGTTCTGCTCCATATAACACTTTAATGTACACAAAAGAACATTTGTGTAATCACATCAAAAGAAGGAATACAATCAGCCTTCTTTCCCAATTACAACTACTCATCTTTTATTTTGTCAAACATGTGGTATTGTATTTTGTTTCGACATTGGCTGGCACGTACTAAAGCTCTGAACTGTTGTGTGAAACTGCATCTTGCGTGCTGCAGATGGTAGAGGATATTTTGTCGAGTTATATGATCCAGCATAGCCTGTGTCGACACCAGATAGTCTGTAAAGGCCTTTTCATGGATTAAACCAATCAGCTAAAGGAGTTATTATCTGAAATATTTCATTCACTCAAAATGCAAACTGTTCGGAGCATCCGGGTAGTGCAGCGGTAGATTCCCTGCCTACCAACCAACACGAGGGTCACAGGTTCGAGGCCCCGTCTTACCTCCGGCTCGGTCGCTCGTCCATACAGGCACAATTGGCCGTGTCTGCAGGTGGGAGGGTATGTGCCCTGGTCGCTGCACCAGCACCTCCTCTGGTCAGGTGGGGTGCCTGTTTGGGGAGGAGGGGAACTGGGGGAAATAGCGTGATTCTCCCATGCGCTATGCCCTGCCAGTGAAACGCCTCGCTGACAGGTGACAAGAAGTGGCTGGCGACTGCACATGTATCGGAGGAAGCATGTGCTAGTCTACAACTCTTCCCAGATCGGCAGAGGGGGTGGAGCAACGACCGGGACAGCAGGGGGAATTAGCCAAGTACATTTTTGGAGTGGGAAGGGGGGTCTGAAAATATTTGATTAAAAAAAATCTCTTCTTCGTCTGAGATGTCTGTATTGCTTTAAAACCTTAAAGATCCTAAATCTTTTCTGCAAACATTGGTATTGTATCAAAGTTTTTCTCAACTATGTCATAGGTTATTCTTATTTATTCGCATTTATTCATCAATCCATAATATTGATGACATTCTGTGGGTGATGTATAGGTGCACACTGTACTGTAGATGATTCCAGGTTTCCACACCTACACAGCACAGATTTGTGTCTCCCAGCTTGTGGAGCTGAGAACGTGGCCCTGTACCAGGTACCAGCCCACTGAATGAATAAAACAGTGTTAGCAATTTCTCATCTGTTCTCATTTATAGCTTAGTTGTCTTGGAAAAATGGACCAAAAAATGGACAGCTTAGTTGTCTTGGAAAAATGGACAAAATAAAGAACAGCTTTCAAGTCTGCAAAAAAAAGGCCATATTTGTGTGGTGGCCTGCAGAGACCCTTCACATGTTGCTGCTACACATTGTTGGTAATGAGCCAAAGAAGGTTGAAAATGACTTTAGCAGCTATTTTGATATTTTTGCGTGATTTGGTTACTTTCATATCTGTAGTACATCATGGCGGGTAAATATTTTCATAAAACAAAGGGGAAAGTATTTATTTTTATGGTTTTGGTGGAATGCCACTGTAGAAAATACAATGTTGTGGAATGTTTAAAGCCATTTTTCTCACGTTTTGCTTTTAGACACATAACAGATTAAAATACTCATAACTTTTGATGTGACAGAGCTATCTCAGTCATTCAAAAGGTTATATATAGAGAAGAGTTTCTAATTTATGGAAATGTCAAAACATTAAAATGTCAAATTCCCACCATGTGAAGGGTTTTTGCAGGCCACCACACATTTACAGTAGAGTGTTATCTGTAGTTGAATGATTTAACGTCTCTGTATGTTACACTTGGAAATATGACACACAAACACACACCGAAAACCACTAAACACACAAAAACACAGCTTTGCTGAACTTGAATACAAGAGTACTCTACTTTACAGTATCGACAGTGGAAGAGGCCTAAATGAGATCATTAATTAATCGGTAATAGCAAAACCCCCATAAGTCGTAAGTTGTAATGCGTAACAAAGGTTTTGGGTTGCAGCTTTGGACGTTAAGTAGTTAACAAATCACAAAATGAGAGAGAGAATGAGTCTGGCACGGCCTGTAGTTTTACAGTGGTGTTATTTTGATTAGGTACACACACATCATCAAATGGCTGCATAATTAAAGTAGACAGACACACGCGATGTTCATGAAAATCATCCCCTTTAATTAATTTGAAAGGCTCCCCTTTGTTACAAAAAATACTGATGTATAGCGTTTAATGAGACATATGTGTCGAATAATTGGTTTCGTTTCTAGAAAGGATTTCAACATTTAACGAGGTAGAACTTTTAATACCATAAAGCAGCCATAAGTCGTCATGCTATTGCATTTCAGCACAAAACCAGTAACACATCTGTCAGTGAGGGAACTTATGCCACATTAAGCCTTTTAATTTTTGTTATAATAATGATGACCTAAAACCAGAAGCCCCCAGCTGCCATCTTGGTTGTGTGTGTCCTAGAAAACAGATGACACAGCTGTCACTGAAAAACTACACACCAGTGATTTCTTTTTGTTTGTGTGTGTGGGTGTGTGCGTGCGTGCATCAGAATTAACACTGGCTTAGTTTAGCACTTGGTACTGTGTTGGATAATAATCACTGTATGTATTATTTATATATACACTGATTCTTTATTGTGTATTTCAATTCATTTTTCATGTTAATAGAGAAAGTTGTGTTTTATCGTAGCAATGGGGCCATTTTAATGAGATGTGTGCATTGTTTTATTTACATTAAAATAAGAATACATCATATTGTCATATTCAAACGTGTCAAATAATTTAGGGTTCATACAGTAGCACTGACTGGAATCACGTCTATGTTATGTTGTAACCTGCACTGATGCCAGGATTCTGCCTCTTCACCTTCAGGACATGCTCATAGAGGTGGATGAAAACGGCACCCTGGACTTGAGTATGAAGAAGTGCAAGGAGAACGTCAAAGCCCAGTCGAAGGTGCCTTCAGAAGAGCCGCTGTCTCCTCCTGAGTCGGCTATGGCCCAAGGCGGGAGTGTGCTCATTAACCCCGCCTTTTACCAGCCGCTGTGTGACAGGGACAGCTGGGACACGCCCATCCCCATCAACTTCAGCAAAGCATCCGTTCTACTGGACGAGGTAAACTTTAAACCACGCCACTTCATGAACAACCAGCACGTTGAGAAGAATGCAGAATTGGGTGTCCGGGTAGTGCAGCGGTAGATTCCCTTCCTACCAACATGAGGGTCACAGGTTCGAGCTCCCGTGTTAAGTAATAAAAATAGAGTCCGCACACTGGCAGCTGCTCCCAAATATTTATTTGACCACAAAAAAGTGACGTTTCGGGCAAGGCCCTTCCTCAGACATAAATGAAGTGTAGGGACACACCCCTTAAGTACCCTCGCAGGGGTCACCTGACACATCATGTGATACATAAATTTAAACATACAGTGCACTTGTTCACATAATCAAATGGAAACTGGCAATATCAAAACATAATTGTCTCAAAGGACAGTAATGGAAGTATTCAGAACAACTTGAATATCACATAAACTGGGGTTATCAGGCGTAAACCGTCATAATGAAATGTAATATTTAAGAAGAAAGTGTTTTTTCGAGCTCCTGTGTTGCCTCCGGCTAGGTCGGGCTTCCATACAGACACAATTGGCTGTGTCTGCGGGTGGGAAGCCAGATTAAGGGTATGTGTCCTGGTCGCTGCACTAGTCCCTCCTCTGGTCGGTCGGGGCGCCTGTTCGGGGGGGGGGGAGGGAAGGAACTGGGGCGAATAGCGTGATCCTCCCGTGCGCTACGTCCTGCCGGTGAAACGCCTCGCTGTCAGGTGAAAAGAAGTGGCTGGCGGCTGCACATCTATCGGAGGAAGCGTGTGATAGTCTACAACTCTTCCCAGATCAGAACAGGGAGTGGACCGGGACAGCAGGGGGAAATGGCCAAGTACGATTGGGGAGAAAATTCAGGGAAAACTTGATTGATTGATTGATTGATTGATTGATTGATTGATTGATTGATTGATTGATTGATTGATTGATTGATAAATAAATAACTAAATAACTAAATAAATATTTCGGGCCCATCTGCCTTTCCCCCGTTAGGGAAGCTAAAACTTACCCAAATAAGTTCTCAGAGCACAATGTTACTGCACTTTATATAAATAGTTTCCTTGGTATGAAGTATGAACATTTCATCACCCAAGAAATGGCATTCATCAACTACATATTTTCATTGGTACAGCAACTACATACACTTACAGTATCTGACACTTATGTAACAAAATTCTACATGAAAACAACGCGGTGAGGGAAGGCAGCGGCGTCTGCTCTCAGATCTTGTAAACCTATCAAATCTGTTAAATACATTTACATCGGGAATAAGGGCTAATCTGGTCTCCACAGAACGCGCTCGCCCAGAGGGCCACGGGAATCTTAATCTGGGCTGGGGGGTTGGGGGGGGAGGGTTTTCCTTTCTTTCACAGGTGGTATTCTTTTGTAGTTGATATGAAGAGGCCTCACATTTGACCTGCTTCTCAGTCATACGCAACATCTGGTGGTTACTTGTCTTTGGGGGGAAAAGTATACATCATAAACACTGTGCGGATTAAGTATGACTTTAAATGGATGTATGGTTTTCCTATAGTAAAGTATCCTTAAGCATAATCGCTTGGCCTTGCTCTCTAACCCCGGGGCTTGTGTGTTTTAAGAGTATTACGTGTGGGGCTTTTGATTGATTATTCACGTTCAGGTCATTGCAGATGGTGGTCCGCTCTGACATTTTGAGCAGGGTGTGTGTGTGTGTGTGACCGTTAAGGACATGTCTCCCCCTTGTTGTCCCTCAGCAGGAGGATTTGGACGAGGTCTCCCTGGAGGACCAACACTATCAAGGGGACGCCGGCATGATGAGCCCCAAAACCAAGCTGCTATTACGGGACTCCAAGAAGGAGCTGATGAGGTACATTGCGTTAAAAAACGCCGGGGTCGTTTCAAACGGGGGAGGAGTGCACATCTTGAAGGCATCTTTGCTCGGTCATCTGTGCACAATGTGAGTTTCCTTTTAAAAGGGTCAGTGGACAGATGGCCAGGACTAATCACAAAAGTGTCATTACCAGAACAGACCTTTGCTTAAATAGGACAGTATAATATACAAGTGAGTCCAATCGCACTGAAACTCACTGTCCATGTTCTGTCCCATCATCATTAGCTATCCCTATTATCCGTGATCTATCACATATCGCTGTGACTGGTATGCCTGCAGGTACATGTGGAGAAGAAATGTATCTATATGAAAGTGAGTTTTTTTTTTATGTGTATGTCCTGTACAAGCGTACAACTCTTGACTCTTGACTCTTGACTCTTGACTCTTGTAGTTAGAGTGCATGCACTGCTGGGGTTCCTCTTAAAACCCTCACGCCGCCCCCCACCCCCACATGAGAACGTAGGATTATCTAGTTCCCACAGCACACCTACGATTTCTTCAAAAACGACATTCGGAGATATCGTTAAATTGAATCTCCGATATAACAATTATCTACTAAATTTCCCGCTGTACTAACTCATTTTCCGTGACAAGGTCTCAGTGCAAGCTTAGCAAGTGTGCGCGAGGTAATCTGCGTATTAAACGCTTTCTGCTCTCTGCAGCTGTCCGACGCCAGGCTGTGACGGCAGCGGCCATGTGACAGGAAATTATGCCTCACATCGAAGGTACCTCATTAATTACACTCCCATTAGCGCCAGCTAGGAGATATATGGGCGAGGGGAAACAATGTTGATTGTTTAATTGTGATGATCGTTACAATTTAAAACGTGTGGAGTAGCCTGTAAGATTAGATATTATAGGCTCTGTCATTTTTTTATTTTATTTTATTGTTGACATGGGGAGGATTTATGAAGAGTGAGTGGAAGTGTGGAAGTTGCGCTTGAGACTAATCTGTATAAATATGTATTGTGACATTGTTGCATTGTACTAAGATCACCCTCAGTTTTGAATGCAGCCGTGATCAAAGAGTGCATTGAGATGACTGTTAGCTCTTTATCCTCTCTAGTGTGTCTGGATGTCCCCTGGCTGACAAGACACTCAAATCTCTGATGGCAGCCAACTCTCAGGAACTAAAGTATGTGTTTTGAACATGCACGTGTGAAATATTTAGTGTTACTTTCCTGGGTATTAGCCGTGAAGCCATTGGCCCCCGGTCTTTGCTGTAAAAAGCACCTGCTCTCTGTGTCTGTCACCCTGCAGGTGCCCAACACCTGGTTGTGATGGATCTGGACATGTGACTGGAAACTACGCTTCACACAGAAGGTAGAAACACACACATCGCAACTGAGCTGGGATTACATTTGTCACATTTTGTTATACTGCCTGTCTGTTTGTATCTATCTGTCTGTCTGTGTGTCTGTCTGTATGTCTGTCTGTCTGTCTGTTTTTTAATTGATTGATCTATCTATGTATTTAATTGTTTGGTTATTCATTTATTTGTTGTTTTTCAATCTAAATGATGCTCACTTTCCAACCACTGAATGCACATACACATTGTTTTTTTTTTACACATTATTATATCAATACAGCTATTTAATACCGCATTACAGCCAAACGGATGGGTTGCTATTTGCTAATTCGGGTATGGTAGGTAACGGTTACGAGGATTAACACTGTTTTTTTTTAGGTTGCTGTAGAAACTCTATAACCTCCACACCTGACACCGAGATATATTTTAGCGTCAGCCCTGAATAGTATTGAATAATGTTCATCCATATTTTCTCCCAATCTTTTATTTTTATTTCGTCTAGTTTGTCAGGATGTCCACGTGCCAGAAAGGGAGGCCTGAAGCTCACACCAAACAAGGATGAAAAAGATGAGCAAGACATTAAGTAAGCTAGTCTTCTCAGCCCATGCTGTCAACGTTTTGTGGAATTCAAAAATCAAGTGGAGAGAGTATCATGAAACTGTGTCATCATGGGTTTGTGCAGAAGGGCATTATATCTGGAAGCCATTAAGTTAAACAAAGAAAATAACATTTCTCTCGTCGCAACATTAGTGAATTATTTTTTCCAAGGATTAGCAACATGTTTACGGGGGATATTTCCGGCTTTTGTAATTTTTCGCTATTGTCTGAATGGAAATATCTGGCTTATCACTCGTCACTGAGTGCTTTCTTGGTAATTACACTATATGAAGAAAATGTTCCGTTGCTCTATGTCTATGCCATTGCGCTCAGTTGAAGCGTAATCATTCTAGACTCTCTCAAAGTGTTATTGGGGGGGAAATAATGTGATTGATTTGCTGCTTAAATCCGAAGTCCGATATATGAGCCCTTGTTTACTTATACATCTGGACACTGATTATTTTTTTCTTTTTAATTACTAATGCAAGGGCATGAGCTTAGGAATTAGACTGGAATAGATCTCATACACATTAAGAGAGAAGGGGGGGGGGGGGGGGGTGCGGAGAGTGGGGGGGGGGGGGGGGGTAAATGTCCCTAGATTATTGTAAATATTGAGCCATATGGCATCATGCCTCCATTGTCCTGGTGCCTTGCATCAAGCTCCCTACCTGGGCTACATGTAAGTAATGGGGCTGTTTTGTCCTCTAAGTGCTGCTGTTCTGTGGACAAGCAAAATGCTGAAACAGGCTTTTTGCAGCAGCACTCCACAGTGTGTGTGTGTGTGTGTGTGTGTGTGTGTGTGTGTGTGTGTGTGTGCCATTTGTATCATCTCAGGTGACCTTTCACCTTTATCAATAAGGGAAGGGGTCAGCAACCTCAAAATTACATTCTTTCACATGAGAGGAAACATGACAATTATCTGTAATTCATGTCACTCCATTACTGACCTGCAGAAAACAGGCCTGGGGATGCGACTGACAAACTCTTAATGACATTCAGCAAGAGTTGTGCTTATGTTTTCAAGCACAAACATCTGTAGGCTAAGCTCCAAATGTATACATTCAACACAACATTCATTCTACTGCAATTCTACCTGAAGTTTGACTGGATTAGTAACTTATTATATTTGAGCCCATTTCTAGTTTTGGTGACTTCATTTTTAATCAACATTTGGCTGGATTAATCAACGTAATGGTTAAACAAATCTTCCGGTCTAGTTACTGAGAGGTGTTCTCACAGAATGATTTGGCTTCAGCATTTTTTCCTTTACTTTCTTTGTTGTTTAAAACTTAAATAATTGTCATTTTTATGTGCAGTTAAATTTCTTTGCTCAGTCTGTGGCATGGGAACAGTGCGTTTTTTCAGTGTTATTTAGACGCAGGATACTTTGCGATGCCAGTTAGTGACACAAACATTTTCCCTGTATGTAGTCTAAGAGGGTGGTTCTCAAAGTGGGGTCCGGGGATAATTTATTTTCTCTATAATACATCCATAAGTAACACAATGACAGAATGTATGACTGTTTTGGCCATGGGTTTCATACACTATCTGTAAAACATCTAAAAGCAAAGATGGTATCAGATGGGGACCCTGGGACTACATATCATCAACTGGGGGTCCGTTTAATCTCATTTGTGTCAGTTGAGGGGTCCTTGATGCGGACAAGTTTGAGAACCACTGAGCAAAGTGACAAGTCACTTGACATCATCCTAGTGTGAATCAACCCAAACACACTTAGCCTGCATAATATACAACAAAACATACCAAATGTGTTTGTCTGTCTCTGTGGCAGGTGTCCAGTAATTGGATGTGACGGGCAGGGGCATATATCGGGGAAATACACGTCCCATCGCAGCGCGGGCAGTTGTCCACTCGCTGCCAAGAGACAGAAGGAGTCGTCCATCAACGGGCTGCCCTTTGCCTGGAAGGCCAATAAGCAGGAACTGCCCCACTGCCCCTTGCCTGGCTGCAACGGCCTGGGACATGCCAACAATGTGTTTGTCACTCACAGAAGGTGAGACCACTTGTTTTCCATTCTATCTCCAGTCTAAACAATACCGCATTTTATTCCCGTTCACCAGCTCTCTTGATCCTCAAGTTTGTTGTCATATTCTCCCCCACTAAGATTGCCATCTATTGACTTTTCAACTAGCTTGTCTGGTTGCCCGCTGAACGCACAGAGCATCAAGAAGAAGCACTCAGGAGAGGAGATGATGACTATCAAACTGAAAGCCAGTAGTGGTAAGCTACTCTGACATAGTGTATGGCAGTGGTTCTCAACGTGGGGTCCGGAGACCACCTGGGGGTCCTCGAGGGGGTTCCAAGAGGTTCCCAGCAAATTGATTGTTTGATTCGATTTTTTATTATTATTATTGTTATTCAAAAAAATAAAACAGTTATCTAATTCTGGACATCATATCTGACAATACAAAAATGTTTCATCAAATGGGGGTCCGTGGCTCCAAGGTGGACTAAATCAGGGGTCCTTGATATGAAAAAGGTTGAGAATCACTGATGTATGGTGTGAGTTGAGTGTTTTACTGTACAGCGTATGGTAATTCATTTCACCGGAAACGTTTATCTTGGCATCCCAAAGTGGAATTCAGCTGTTGATTCTCAGTAATGAGTCCACAGATTTGTTTTCCGGTTTTAAACGTTATAAACTTTTTAAAACCGATCTCTCCCTTTTAACCCTCCAAAGGTGTTGAAAACAAAGATGACGTCCAACACTTGGATCACGAAATAAACGAACTGAACGAGTCCAACCTGAAAATAGAAGCAGACATGATGCAGCTCCAAACCCAGGTAAGGATCTAGACTGAGACGTTTGTTTGAAACACCGCGGGCGGCTTTGATTGAGATGTGACGAGTTCCTTTCCTATCCGAAAGCAGATCTCATCTATGGAATGTAACCTGAAGACCATTGAAGAGGAGAACAAGATGATCGAACAGCACAACGACAGCCTTCTGAAGGAGCTGGCCCGCCTTAGCCAAGCTCTCATGAACAGTCTAACAGACATTCAGCTGCCTCAAATGGTACAGTAAGCCTTGACCACGGTCCCCACTTTCCATTCATTTCTCAGCTTTCCTGAACGAAATCAACATGTTCTATCAATTGCCATTTTGCTGTGCTTGTTTACTAATAGCCAAACGTGTTTTTGTTGCAGGGACCCATCAGTGAGCATAATTTTGAAGCCTATGTGAACACGTTAACTGATATGTACAACAACTCGGAGCATGAATACTCTCCAGAGTGCAAGGCCCTCTTGGATAATATCAAACAGGCTATTAAGGGCATCCATGTCTAAGCTGTAGAGCTACCAAGAGGTTTCTTTGACTTGAGATAATGGGACTAGATAGCTCTATTTTCCTGAAGAGTGCTGGCTTGGCTGCATGTGTAAGACAAGGCTTTGGAAATGTGTCTCTCCCCCCCCCCCCTCCGTAAATACACTGCACTGAGAAAATTACCAGCCAGATTTGTAATGCTTTTACCGTTTCTGCATTCACTTGATATGTTTATCCCGGTGAGATTTTTACCCCTCTCTTGCACTTAATTATTTTGTATTGGTTTGCTTGATTTGAATCTGTATGTGTTCATGTCATTATGATATTATCGCTATTTATTATATTTGTTCATCAGTGTATTTATTCCTTGATTTTTTTATTTTTTTCTATGATTGTAAATGCTTAATATTGATAAATCTGTTGACGTTCTGCACATTGTAAATGACATAGAAGCACATTCCAATTTCATGGCATACTCTCGCCATCTAGTGTTGAAAAACCGATATCAGACGATGAGTAGGATCTCCCTTCAAAGTAAAAACCTACCAAAACTACCAAGCATAAATATTTTTTAAGCATTGCTTTTGCTTTCTATTCTTTATTGGAAACTGAATGTATGGTAAGACAAAGTGAACACGGAGATCAAAAAATGCAAAGCACCTGTACTGTACATTTTTCTTCACCAGTAATGTTAAAGGCTGAATGCAACCAGGAAGTGTGACACTGAGCAGAATGCAACGTCATTCAGTGACAATTTCTTTCAGTGAACTGAATGCCAGATTCTGATTTCCATAACGTGTCGCTAGAACGAAGAAAATCAAAATTCACTTTGTCAAGATGTCTTTCTTTTTCTTGAAATATATAGATATTAAACTGCCTTCTGTGCACACACCTGAGAGTGTGCATAATAGTATGTGCCTAAATGTATATGAATCCATAAAAATATACGAGTACTATGTTTTGTGGTAGGACAGTATTATGTGGATGGTGTCTAATTTATTATACAGTACAATTATTTTCATAGGAGGAAATGTTCCTGATGACTGTTTGAATTCCATTGTCTCAGTAGCTGTAATCTCAAAGTCAGGTTTTGAAATATCACAGTTGAGATTGAAAAGTGGTGTTTATTTAAACTTTTGTTCGCATGGAGGAAAAAAAGCAAGGAGTGAATTATAAGAAAACTCACCCCACCATACAAAAACATCTATTCCTATGTTTTAATATTTTGCTCCTGTTTATCTTAAATTGCTCATTAAGCCTTTACATTTCAATAAGTCTTACAGTGTGATAATTACTGTAAAACGTAGGCAGATTTAAAAAGTAGCTATTTGAAAACCTGAGCTGACTGCCACTACAACTTGCAAATCAGTTTCAATCATTTAATGAAAATAATAATAATTAAAAGACAAGTGATATTTGTTGGCTAATCAGTTATTTGTTTGCATCGATTGCACTTTTGTATTTAAATTATTTTGTATTTTAGTTCACCACATTGCCCTAGACTTCAACAACAACAAAAAACAAGGAAATGGGACATTGTATTCATATCACTGTACTTTACATGTCTCAGTTTCACACGAGGTTAACTCCAAGAAGAAGAAAAATATATGGTAATTCATTTTAGCAATATATTTCAATCTCATTCTGCAAAGGAAATCAAAGACATGTAGCCTACCATTAAGAAGAAAAAATGTAACAGCAAAAGAGCCAAATTACAGAAAATGTAAGACCCTGTGTTTTATCCAAATAGTCAATATGTTTTAAAGAATTTTAATCTTTTAAAAATTGAATCAAACATTCTTTAAGCCTAATAATCCTTATAATAATTTCTTATATTTAATTCTTATACCACACATTGTTTGCTCAGGAAGTTTGTGAATAATATTTATTTTTTCCCTGTTAGTATTTGATGTTTTGTAATGTGTTTTCTTTTCTTTCTTCTTTTGTGTGGGACGATATTAGTATGATATGATGAAATTGTATTGTATTTTCTTTTACATTAAAATGTAATGCTTTTTCAGTTCAAGTAGTTTGTAAATTGAAACTTCCTATTACTTTTACTATTTCATAATAAGCAGATATGCGCTGTGTTGTACAGTTTGTGTATGGTAGAAATAAACTTTTCAAATGGTTGCTGTGTGGTTTCTTTCTCACCAAACCTCATTATAGTCAACAAGGAATGTACACGCATAAGCTTTCCTTAGGCGTTACTACCACCTGGTGGTGAAGGTTAGGTATTACATCAAAGAAACCAGACAGCTACAGTACAGACCCAAGAGCTGTTTGAGGACAGGAATCAAAATACAGTATTATATTTAGAAATACAGTATGTGTCTCTTAGACATAGACTATTTTAAAATATTCTATTTATGTAGGCTAATGTTACAACACTAGTGAATGCAGATGCAAATAAAAAGGTTGTGATCTCCAGCCCAGTCAGTGATACTGACTGTAGGCCCAAGAATAAACAAACATAGATATGTTCTGTAAAAAACTACTGGTTATATTTGTCCTTGAAAGACCTTATCTTAATGTAACTTCCACCAGTTTGATACTATTAACAATGATGTAATTCATGCGGTTCAGATTCAGTCAGTCTAAAGTAGGCTAAGCAAGCTATTTAGGTGGTTTAGGTTAGGTTCAGCCTCCACTGAAAGACATGTTTTTGCACATGTTCTGGATGTGGTTTGAACTTTTCCACATGACGTTGAACAGCATTTAAGTGAAAATGAGTTCAAGGTGGCACTAGCCATGAAGTGAAACAAAGGTAGTTTATCAGTTAAACCGAGGCTCAGTTTGTGGAGGGGAACAGACACAGCAAATCACTTACTTTCATTGTCAAAATGTGAGACTGTTGGCTGACACACAATCTGCACTCTCTGCTTCCTGTCATGTCACACAGGGTATCCACATTCAATGGATGCTGTGCGTGGGTGAGTGTGGTCGGTGTGTGTGTGTGTGTGTGTGTGTGTGGGGGGGGGGGGGGGGGGGGTTGCAGATATACAGATATATAAAGTTGCTTGACAGCCTCATACACAGTCTTGGGTTCTGGACTCAGCTAACCTCCATCTAGTGGTGTGTTAGTATCAGACCACTATAGCTGGAGAGAGATAGCAGGGTTAGCTGAGGCAAGAACCCATGCGATCTCTCTCCAGCTAGTGGTTTAACTATCAGAACCAACAGCGGCCAAATCAAGGATCCTGTTTTTATGTGAAGTGCAGAGTAGCTGAAATACTAATGTCACATATTATATTAGCCTACATAGCCTAGTATTGATTTTTGATGCTGCAGCAACCGTTAATTGGATAGGAGTAAGTGCTGGTCTTGTTGATATCAAGTTGTTTATGGTCATGACCGAGTAACATCTTTCATTAGCAGGTAGCCTATCCCTAGGCCTACTCTTAACTTGAATGAACTCAGATGAGTCTCCATACAGTATAATTGAGTTCTTGATCGGTTGCATAATCAAAGACCTTTTGAACAACATTAGACTTGGGGTCTCAATACACTACCTCAATGTTGACGTGATTAATCTATCCTACCCATTAGTGAGGAACAAGGTAAAAAAGAATCTTGATAAAGTCAAGAAGCAAGCCTCAGGCTTACACTGCAAAAAGTGCTTACATATTTGCTACCTAGAAGAGTGTGACATCAACAAGTCACTGGATGAATTTTGTTTGTAAGTTTGGTAAGTGTGTTGACTCATCCACTTTGGCAGCTAACCACTCTGGCTCTTGTCTATTCTAAAAAGCAATTTGACTGGTGGAAAGGTAAAGGTAACTCTTGAATTTTGGAATCCAACATCCACAAAAGTGCTGTGGATGAAAATATTACTGCCCTAGCTATGAATGTGCAAAAGCATGTGTTCAATTTGGAGCGTATAATTGCATTTCTGGGGCACAGATTGAATTGTTCAATTGTTAATTCAACTGTTAATTGTTCAATCGTTGCCTTGATTGATTCCAGGATGAAAATACATAATTAGCTTGAATTGTGTATTTTGTACAACCCTTTTCACTAAAAGTAGGTGACTGTCTATCTTAAGATGAGGTGAAGCAAGTGGTATTTTCCTGTAACATGAGGTGAAGCGAGCTCACTGAAAGGTAACTATATAGCCACTGATGAAACTTGCAAATACATGTAGCCTACCGGTACTCCAAAAATACAACCTTGTTGACAGAAACTATAGCCTTGACCTGCTTATATCTGCTGGCTGCTTCCCGGTAAAAACTTGTGATGCTTTCCTTCCTAAACTTTCCTGGAAACTCTGCAGGCCAAATTGAGGATTTGCCTATAGGGAAGAATGTGCAAGGTTAAGGAGTTCTCCAGGAGCCTTATAATTTAATTAGCGGGTTAAGGCAAAGTTAAGGCTGATAATGAGCAGACTTTTCACAGTGGGCCTGTCAGATTATTACACAGAAAGAGGATGCCATTTATTGCCTCTGGTGATTTGTCAAGCATCAGGTTTATCAATTGAGCTGCCAATGAAGGGATAGATAGATAGATAGATAGATAGATAGATAGATAGATAGATAGATAGATAGATAGATAGATAGATAGATAGATAGATAGATAGATAGATAGATAGATAGATAGTTAGATAGTTAGATAGATAGATAGATAGATAGATACTGTAGATAGATAGATAGATAGATAGATAGACAGACAGCTTGCAGTAGCCTATGTGTGCAACAGCGCTTCCTCCCATCAACATTTTGCACACCACCCACGTGACCTGTGTTTACATCCTCTCTCAGCTGTTCTTTCTTCTTCCACTTCAGCAGCGTCAAGACAGCAGCTCGTCATTAGTTTGTCTTTTCACCCCAAATAATTATAGTTAGCACTTAACCAGATCACAAGGCTGTTTGCCACCCGCTGTCACTGACCATCGTTGCATCCGAACCGAAGTGCATCCAGTCGGGACTGAGTTGATGCGACACGGCGTTGTGAGCATTTTATTTGTCTTTTTGTTAAGTGACGTTCTGTTTAGCGTTAGGCAATTTATTTTCGCAAGGGCATATTGACAATTTGTGTTAGCTAGCTAACGTTAGCGTGTCGTATTGTAGTAACGCTAGTTAACATATGGCTTGCGGGCTGGCTAGCGTTAGTTAACATGATACATCCAGCTTGCCTAACCTGCTTTGTCTCTGTTTTGATGATGGCGCACTCGGGCCCGCACAAGCTAACGCTAACTTGTTCAAGACACTGCGAGCAGTAACCAGTCACTTATCTAACCTTAACGTTAGTTGGCTCGGGGTTTAACGTGACGTTACATACATTATGTCACTTAACATCGTTTTTGCACAATTTCCATATTTTATGTGCGTCTTCTCCTTTGATGTGTGTGATGTTGTTTAGCCTCGGGGGAGTTTCACGTTACACGCGGGGGGGGACAGTGTTGTTTTTGTGCTGTTTTGTGGCTCTGGCTAGCAGAATTAACGTTAGTGAAACCGAAGATACTTGGCGAAACCATGCCGTGCTGACATTCCACCCTGTGGTTTATCTAGCTGGCTAACGTTACTGCTAAAGATTGAGGTTAATCGCGCTGCAGCGAGAGCTGACCAGCAACTGTTTTGGTTGACTAAACGTTAACGTGGTGACTGAGAACAAAAGCTGGTTTAAAAGGCACACACATTCTCATTGTTTGTCATTTTGTCAAACTAAAGATACCGTGAATTGCCATGTGTTTCTAATACATGATACGGTCAGTGCCGATTAAGAAACAGCCATGAGCCTATAACGTTTCATAACAACATTTCATAAGAAAAAAAACATGTTTTTGTTTTGTTTCTGTCGTCGCACGCAGCGAAGAAAGTGTGCAGCAAGCCGATTGGCTGAGAGCCTCCTGTCTGTGTGGCAACTGCAGCACATGATCAGCTGATAAGCTCATTGGCTTCATGAACTGTCAGTTGTGGGAATGAAGAACGAAGTAACATCTGTGAAAGCCAGCCCATTACATACAATGAAGAACACTGTGTGCACTTCCTTGTTAGTTACTCTGAGAGAGAGAGAGAGAGAGAGAGAGAGAGAGAAAATCCGCACAGAGCAATGCTCTGCTGTGTTTGAATTCAGCACCAGATCCTTTCCTGAAAATACTGGAAAGAAGCCCTAATAAACTATTAATTTAACTGGGTTAATGCAAATCATCATAACCTTCTTGATCATCAGTTTGCCTCAAACTGCCCATTGATGCATAGCAGTGTGCTTCTTGGAGTCGTATCAAGAGATCAGGCCCTTGTTATTGAATTTCAGCAGTGTGTACTTGGGTCTTGTGTTGCCTGAGGATCTGTTACGTGTTCCGTCATGCAGCAGGTTCAGTGAGGTGTCCCTATCCAGTTCATAGCCACAGCCAGTCGGTCATGTCCTGAGATGGCACATGGCTACTCATTCCATATGTGGGGTCAACCCAGGCCACCCCACGGATTGTAAATATAGCCTCATGTTTAGGAAGCTGCATTTTGCCCTGTGACACAGTAGCCTACTAGCCTGGCTTCACCTTGTGTCACAGCTCTCTACAGCAGTCGTTTTCATATCGAGGAGCCCTCATTTACTATACATTAGATCCAAAGATCCCATTTGATGAGATTTGGCCTCCCTGACCCAAATCTGATAATCCTAATAAGAATGTGAAGCCTCTGTGAGTGTGTGAGTGAGCAGAAATTGTGTGCTTCAGCCACAGCTATTTTATGGGCGATCACGCTGAATCTTTCAGGAAGTGAAAGATCCACAGGGCTGTGGGTGACCTAACAGAGCCGGATCTTTGAATGAGGTACTGTAATTACTAGGGCAGACTAAATGGGCAAAAAAAAAGGCTATTTAGTATGGAATTATAATAGAATCTATATTCAAGAGGGTGTTCAAGAAATTTGAGAGCATTATTTATCAATTTCACGTTCATATTTTCGACCCTTGGACTCAAAAAGCCCCTGCGTGTGCTCAGATTTACTCTGCTTGTCCTCAAACTATACGCTCGCGCTCAAAACTTTACACTCGCGCTCAAAACTTTACGCTCGCGCTCAAAACTTTTCTTTATGGACAGATTTCATGCACTCACATTCAAATATCATGTCCTCGGACTTCGATTTTGTCTGCTTGTGCTCTCAGTCTATGCTCCCATTCAAATTGAGTGTGCTCTCTCTTGGAATTTCTCCTCTTGGATTTTCTCTTTGCTCTTGGATTTAGAGCGAAACATCAGTATCAAAAAGATAAACCAATAGAAAGCCAGTATAATGTTGACCAATCAAATATCCCTGGGTGGTTTCTGGGTGCATTTGTTTTAGTTTTAGGCTGTCCCGTGTGGGCGGTTTTCTAAACTCCAGTAGGTGGCGGTAATGCACATACATATGTTTGCCAACCGCCATCAAACTCCAAAAAAGAAGAAGAAGAAGGTTTTTTCTACCAACACGCAAACAGTTCATGTTAGCAGGTATCGTTACATTTGTTTATAGTCACGTTATTAGTGTTTAGACATTTGGTAGATGTGGTTTTTAATCGCTATAGTATGACTAGCTCTATAGCCTGGTTGAAACAGGACACCCGGTTTAACGCTATCAGGTTATCAATGTGTTTTACTGTCAATGGTATTTACTGTCGATACTGGCTAACGCAAGACCAGCGATTAATGTTAGTTAGTCGGTATTTTGAGTGTTTATTTTATGTTTCATCGTGGCATTCCTGTTCACTAACGTTACAATTGCTAGCTTTAACGTTAGCTATTGTTAGCTAACTAGTCGTAAACATTAGCTTGCTACCTCCGATTGGAACTGTCTTTCGGCTAGCTATGCTAACCTAGAAAGAGGTCTTTCTCTTTCTAGGTTAGCATAGCTATTAGTTGGCATGCTTTATCAAGGTGAATGCGCTGGGCAATGTTACCATCCATGGCATAATGTGTTGATAAATTATACTGTCGATCGATGGTTCAACCAGCAAATGCATGAGGCCAGACATTAATGTTCGTTTATTACAGTCGGGCGCCGGTGGCATTTTGTTAGCTAGCGGTATACTCTCATGAGGCATTCCTGTTGTTAGCTACAAGCTCACGTTCTTTTCATTAGTTTTGTTAAACTAACAAGAGCAATGCCGATTGCCGAATCACTTATGTGGCAAACACATGCATTTAAATCCCTTATGTAACTTTCCTAACGACGTTAAATGAGCCACTAGCCAGCTCGGTTCAGGGCTTTATGTATCACGTTAACGTTAAGCCTAGCTTAGCCTGATCGTTACGCGATACACTTATCGTAATGCTATGACATATTATCAGAGCCATTCATAAATCCATCTGGTTATTTGGCATCACTACTGTAACGGACTGTTCAGTGTTGTGATCTATTTGCGTTTGTATGTGAGGCTCTGTTTAGTGTTCACTCAAGGGTTGTTGTGGTCCTGCTGTGGTATTCGGATAATAAAGTCAAGCCTTTTATAACGTTACAGCCTGACTACCGTTTATTTTCTTAACAAAGTGTGAATAGGCGGACCCGAATACACGGCTACATTGGTATCAGCGGTGGGATTATTCACAGTTTTGTTTATTTGTGACGTTAAAGTGCGGAGGAGCCGTGTTAGTGCATTTAGCTTAGCTGCAACAGTATAGCCAGACTGTTCAACACTGAACAGTCTGTTACAATACTAATTTGATTGTTGATTGTGTGTGTGTGTGTGTGTGTGTGTGTGTGTGAGAGAGAGAGAGAGAGAGAGCAGATCTAGGTTTTTCTGTCATCTGTCTGTCTGACTGAGGAGCCCAGATCAGAAACGCCATCGAGCAACGACCTCTGAATAATGTAAGTTATGCTATCCTTCAAATGTAAATATAGGGGACTGGTAACTGTAGTAGTTTTTATTAAGTTTACACAAATACACATTCCATCCTAAAAGTATAAATTCCATCGCTACATGTAGGTGTGTTTGCATAGCACATTTTTTAAATCAGATTTCCACAGAGAGGAACATATTAATCTACTAGGAATCTCGCGATTCCAAGGCTCGCCCGCTGCGCAGCTTCGCCCACGCTGCTGGCTGCCGAGCTGGCCTGCAGCTCGCATGCGCAGCTCAGCCACTGCGTGGCCTCGCCCACCCTGCAGCTCGACCACTGTATGGGCTCACCTGCTCTTATGACATCACTGATGATGTCACAACTTCATCGCTGATGGCATCACAATTGCTCTTATGGCATCACTGATGATGTCACAACTTCACATCTGATGACATCAACAGTCTTATGACATCATCGGTGATGGGGGAATTGAAACAGGGAAACAACAAACATTGCCCACATGTTCCCTTTTATAGATAATAAGATAGATAGATAGATAGATAGATAGATAGATAGATAGATAGATAGATAGACTGATGGATCATCACTGACAGTCCTGGAAAATGATCTAGAAAAGAACCCTGAAGTAGAGAGTCACTAACTCCACCCTCCTCTCTCCTCCCAGTTCGAGTACGGCCGGACTCCCAGCCTGAGGACGTCAACATGAACAGCTGATCTTCCTCATGTCCACTGAAGCGTCCCAAAACGTCACTGCAAGAACAGCGTCATTCACCAACGCCACTTCACCAGGACGCATTGACACCGCCTCCTCCTCCACTCCGGACCCCTCTGGAGCCCGACCCTCCTGGCGAGACTGCAGCTGACTGCATGCATGCATGCAGTCAGCTGAACGCAGCCAGGACGCTGTGGGCTCCCAGCCTTCTCCTCGAGGCCTGATGGCCGTCTGCACAAGCCACACAACAGCTCTGGGGCTGGTAAGCAGTGCTGGAAGCATTGTAATAGACTAACTGTCCATTAATCTCCTTATCAGGCACCCAGAAGTAACAGGACTAATTTTAGTGTTTTCTTCCAATTTGGGCCAGTAGGCTAGTGTCGGCCAAATTGGAATTTTTTGTATTTTCATTCCTTTCATTCCTTTCATGTTTTTTGTCCTGTCTAGTGTGTCTCCTGTTTCCTGCAATCAGCATAATTATATTTTATATATATATATTTATATTTTATTACCCATAGGTTCCCCAAGGTATTAACTTGCCCAAACTAATCTTTTACGGCCTAGTGGTGTGCTGTGCTTCGACCCCTGAACAGATGGGTGAAATGATTTGGCTTGACGTGCTTTAGCCTATCTCTTAGACCAGTGGTTCTCAACTGGTGTAGCCTCAGGACCCACTATTTTCCTTGTCATGAAGTCGCGACCCAAGTTTCAGATTTTTTTTTAAACCACTCAAATTTATTGCACAAAAAATAGCGCATTAATTTAATACACAATGCCTTCATGCACTGTTATAAACCTCAAATGAACAAAAAAGTGCAACAGAAGTGCAACTAGGGCTAAAAACCAATTGAAATAAGGCAGACTTGAATTACAGGCCTATATGTTTTTAAATTTAAACAAGTCAAACTGGTCATGCTCAGAAAGTCTTATTTGAACTGTATGAAATATGAAATAAAAGGCAGACTTATCTTGAATTACATGCCTATATGTTTTTAAACAAGTTAATAATAATAATAATAATAATAATAATAAAACAAGTTAACCTGGTCATGCTAATCCAGTTTCAATAGTCTGAATTTAACTAATATGAAATAAAAAGGAATCACAGGCAGGCTATATGCTTTTTAGTTAAACTGGTCATAACTTTTAATTAAACTGGGGCCATGCTAATCCAGTTTCAATCATCTGAATTGAACTAAAATTAAATATGAAATGAAAAGGCAGACTTAAAAAAAAAAAAAAAAATTGGCCAATGTCCACGACCCAATCAAAACGGCGTCGTGACCCACCAGTTGAGAAACGCTGTCTTAGACGGTCTTGAATTGTGTGGTTTGGTTTTACCCATGTTAAATTATGAGCTTGATCTTATGCATGTGTGCCCAAATGTTTGCTGAATTGCAGTGTCCTCTGGAATGGAGTGTAATATGAAACTGGCCTAACAAGTATTGGTTGTGGCAGTTTGATCTAGTGGGACAAGCTACTGGGAAGAGGGGAGCTGATTTAATCTGCAGAAAACAAAGTATTTTGTATGTTAATGATTTATTCCTAAACTAAATGTTAATAAATGGAAATGTATAAAGTTTACTCCGTCTCTGTGTGTGTGTCTTGGGGATTGAAATAGGTGGTGTCAATTCAAGTGGGCCAGTTGCCCCAGAAATTGTTCAAGTGTGACAAATACATTTCAAATGTGCAATACTTATTGCACTTTTATTTTATTTCATTCTGTTCAGTTGCGCTTAAATTTTGTTTTAGTCTTCAGTGATACAGTTGCACTTTGAATCCTTTTGGGCAAATACGGTTATAATAATACATTTGAATGAAATTTGTGAATGACAGTTTTGAGTCAATTTGTCCACTGTTATTTTCTTCTTCTGGCGTTTGTTCTTAGACTTTCAGCTCCGTTGAGGCGAGCCAGACCACTGTGTCATCGTCCAGGGCAATTAAGCCATGATCACCGTTTGGTGGCCGGTGTTTTGGGCAGCTATTCATTATGTGCTCCACAGTCAGTGATGGGTCCCCACATTCACACTGGGCGCTGTCCGCGAGGCCCCACCTCAGCATGTCTGCCCCGAAACGCCCCACGCCTGTCCTCAGGCGGTTGAGAGTCGACCATTGGTTTCGGGGCAGGTGCTGGCCAGGAACGTCCGTGGGGTCCTTGATGTAGCGGTGGAGCCTAGATGGTTCGGCTGACGTCCACTGGTCCCTCCATCTTGCCTTGACCCATGAGGGCTTAGGGATGTCGGCTGGTGTTATCAATATAATGTGATGTACATATTATTACACTACAAGGGTGGCACACAGCAAGTTGTACTTTCAGCTCTGTTAAAATGTTTAGTACATTATGTATACTAGAGTATTGCAATATATCGCATTCTGCATTTTTTTATTGAGTGCTTCAGAATGTTATTGCTGTTTGATGTCAGAATATTTTTTGTAAAGCCTGTGTGTATCTGAGCAGTTCCCAAATGATGGGAGAGTACATGAGTTGCCTACACAGTATATGGCAAGAGGAAAGATTCAGAGGGACAAATGCTGTTGTGCTAGCAAGTGCTATTGAACACTAACCAGTAGTTTTATGCTTTTATGCACCTGGATTTTAACTGTCAAATATAAGTGTTGGGTAGGTTATAGAACTTTTCACTGTAATTCTGTTGCTTAACAGTTTCTTTGGATACAGTGGTTCTCAAACCTTTTCACGTCAAGGACGCCTAAACGGACACAAATTAGACCATGGATCCCCCATTTGATAAGATTTTGGCCCAGGGTCCCCCATCTGATAGGATTTTTGCTTTTAAATGGTTTAGTACAGAAACGGAAGCCCTTGACCAAAAGTCATTCAAGTCATCAAATTATGTCACTGTTACTTATGGAAATTGTTATAGTGAAAATAAATTATCCCCCGTTTTGCTGGGGACCCCCTGCAAACCCCTCAAGGATCCCTGGGGATCCCCAGAGCCCACTGAGAACTACTTGGATAGAGGAAGACTACAGGATTGGTGACTGGTCTGCATGTCTTTTGAATGTACAATTTACCTTTGTGCTATTCAATATAAACACCACTATACCAGTCTAGCAGAAAGGGCCCTCAGATTTTGAGATACACCCCTACCCGAGGTAGAACAAAACCCAACAATGATTTTCTTAT
Source organism: Poromitra crassiceps (assembly GCF_964638095.1). NCBI lineage: Eukaryota > Metazoa > Chordata > Actinopteri > Beryciformes > Melamphaidae > Poromitra > Poromitra crassiceps. The sequence goes on along the minus strand of NC_139635.1, from coordinate 30,001,733 downwards.
ATTTAGGGTCTCCCATTAATTAAATTGATTGTCACGGGGGGACTTTTTGTTGGTGTTGTTCTTTAGAACTACCCCAATCCTACTTCACCAAATAGTCAAATGATTTACCTAAAACAAAAATTGAATTATAGTCCTGTAAACATAGCTTTAGTTTAGGCGGAAATTGTACTTTGTGGTGATAGGAACATAGGACTCCATCACTTTTCTCTCATCAGAAAAACAGAAATCCCTAAAAAATAGACCATTACTTCATTGTCTAGGGTGCTATTGAACACTAACCAGGATGGACCCATCACAGACTGTGGAGCACATAATGAATAGCTGCCCAAAACACTGGCCACCAAACGGTGATCATGGCTTAATTGCCCTGGACGATGACACAGTGGTCTGGCTCGCCTCAACGGAGCTGAAAGTCTATCCTGGTCCATCTAACCAGGATGGAGATATCTGGTAGTTTTATTGCACATTAGATTTCTTTAGACATAGGCCTACTACCTCTTCTCTGAAACAGTGAAATTATGTAATTCCAAATGGGGGATAAGTGGCATAATAGCCTATAAGTTAAGAATGCTCACTCTGATGGTCATCATATTTGGAAAGGGAAATACCAGGTGGCTGAACTACATCACCAAATAGTCAGAATGTGGGTAACACAATAAAATAAAGTTAATGTACATTTTGCAAGTTTTATTGAAACTGGAACATTAATCCAAACTATATAAATCAGTAGTATCTCCTGTCTTGACATGACAAAATAATACAATTATAATAGTAATAATAATACATTTGTTTTATGGTAGCCCCAAATCTCAGTGCTTCATTTCATTTCATAAACAGAAACGGACTAGAAAACAAATTAACCAAGCAAAAACAAAACAGACGAATAAAAAGTGGCTGCTCATTTGATCTGGTATATGGACACTTGTTTCCCATCCCTTGCCGATAGGAATGTCTCTGTCAATGTACCTACTGATTGTAAAGCGCTTTGGATAAAAGCACTATATAAATGCAGGCCATTTACCACTTACCATAACAAGGGTTTGGGCATGTGACTGTGACACACCATATCGCTGTCTGATACATTGCTCTTTGGACATGTTGTTCAAATGCATCCTCTGTTGGTGGCAGATTTGCAGAGACTGTTTTTTTTTTTTTGGGGGGGGGGGGGGGGGGGAGGGACAGTGCATATTAATGAACAGTACAAACAGTACATGTAAATATGCCAGATTATAGCCTGAAGGCTAGTTTCCGTCTGCAGTCCCTTGGCCGGTTGATGCAACCCAGAAAACAAGCACAGTGACAGAGAAAACTCATAAAATACATGGGAAATATACAATCCTAGCAATACAGTACAATTAGTAAAGAGAGAGAAGAGGAAAATTCAATTATTAATGGTGAAAGGTAATACAAGTGTGAGCATCCTGCAAGGTCACACATGGTCGCAGGACTGGTTCAGTCTCAGCCACGCTTTTAGATGGCCCTTGAAGGTGACCAGACTGGAGCTTTCCCTTATGGAAGGGGGTAGGCTGTTCCATACCGTGCATCCTCTAAAGGACAGCACATTCTGACCAAACAAGGTTCTTCTTAGTGGAACCTCACAGTCTCCGTTCGTGACGGCTCTGGTGGATCGAGTCGAGTTGGACATTGCTCTGTATTTAATGAAGGTGTTAAGAGGAGGTGGCGCAAGGCCATGAAGGATTTTGTAAATTAGACAAGCGGAGGTGAATTTTTCTGAAATCGTCAAAACTTAGCATGTTGTACTTGGTTAGAATATTGCAGTGGTGGTAAGTGAAAGGTTTTTTTATCCAGAATTTTCAATGCTTTTTTATAGAGTATCTCAATTGGCTTAAGGATTGTTGGGCCTGTCATAGACCAGCTGGTCAAACAGTAGCTCAAATGTGACAGTATCATAGAATGCAGGAACATCATGGCAGCACTATCCGATAAGGAACACCGTATTTGCCTAAAGTTATGTAGATGGGATTTTATTGTTTTCGACACCATTTTAACATGGCTCCTGAAGGAGAGTGGAATCTAGCATAACACCTAAATATTTGAACTCCTTAACAACATTGATTTCCTCAGTTCCTAAGAATACGTTGGAATGTGTAAGAGTTGTAGCTTGCTTCAAGAAAAACATACAAACAGTTTTTTTTGCGTTCAGTAGGAGACAGGACCTGGTGAGCCAGGCCTACACATGGGTCAATGTCAACATGGTTGACAGTGTCGAACGCCCTTTTTAAATCTAAAAATACAGTGCCTACACAGCCCTTTCTATCTAATAGGCTTTTACATTTTTCAATGAGTGTGACCAAGGCAGACTCTGTAGAGTGGTCTGGTCGGAAACTGAACTGCATGGGCTGCAGGGGGGTTTGACTATTACCAAGAAATTCCATTATTTGTTTGGCAATCCATTTTTCATCATTTTAGAGATGATGGGCAAGATGTTGATCGGTCTATAATTATTCAGGTTGGAGCGTCTCCTGCTTTAAAAGTGGGGGTGATTGAGGCCAGTTTCCACGCCCCAGGAACCACCGAGTGCCTAATGGACAGGTTAACAAGGTGCATGATTGGGGACGCCAGCGCCTCCTTGTGTGTTTTCAGAAAGCTGGTGTCGAGACCGTAGACATCCTTGGCTTTTGAATTGTTTAGAGAGCACTGATGATATTGATGACTTCTGTCTCAGAAATGTCTTGGATGCAGAATTGTAGTGGTGGGTTGTCTGCTGTTCTATTTACTGGTCTGTCAGGATGCAGGGATGAGGTGAACTGTTTAGAAATGTCTTCGATGGATTTTATAAAAAAAAAATGTAATTCCTGTGCCAGGATAACAGGGTCTCGGCACAAGCTGGTTGTAAATTTTTAATTCCAGGCCTTTGATATCCTTCTTGTATTGTCTCCCTGTTAATTTGTTTATGTTCTGCCATATTTTCTTACTATTCCCCGTTCACAATAATTTGAATCCAAAAGTTTGCTTTGGCCTTTCGCAGCTCCAGTGTCACTTTATTTCTGGCTGTTGTAAAGTTGTACCTGTCGATGCTTAATCCAGATTTAATGGATTTTTTTAAGTTGATTTTGTTGATGCATTTATGAAACTCAGTCCATCCAAGTTTGTGCACATCAGTCCATTTTCCTTTTTTCCGTAAAGCACTACTTAACTTATAGGCTATTATGCCACTTAACCCCCATTAGGAATGACCTAATTTGACTGTTCAGAGAATAGGTAGGCCTATGTCTAAAGGAATCTCATTTGCAATAGAACTGTGCCAGATATCTCCATAAAACTACTGGTTAGTGTTCAATAGCACTTGCTAGCACAACAGCATTTGTCCCTCTGAATCTTTCCTCTTGCCATATACTGTAGGCAACTCATGTACTCTCCCATCATTTGGGAACTGCTCAGATACACACAGGCTTTACAAAAAATATTCTGACATCAAACAGCAATAACATTCTGAAGCACTCAATAAAAAAATGCAGAATGCGATATATTGCAATACTCTAGTATACATAATGTACTAAACATTTTAACAGAGCTGAAAGTACAACTTGCTGTGTGCCACCCTTGTAGTGTACATCACATTATATTGATAACACCAGCCGACATCCCTAAGCCCTCATGGGTCAAGGCAAGATGGAGGGACCAGTGGACGTCAGCCGAACCATCTAGGGTCCACCGCTACATCAAGGACCCCACGGACGTTCCTGGCCAGCACCTGCCCCGAAACCAATATGTCGACTCTCAACCGCCTGAGGACAGGCGTGGGGCGTTTCGGGGCAGACATGCTGAGGTGGGGCCTCGCGGACAGCGCCCAGTGTGAATGTGGGGACCCATCACAGACTGTGGAGCACATAATGAATAGCTGCCCAAAACACCGGCCACCAAACGGTGATCATGGCTTAATTGCCCTGGACGATGACACAGTGGTCTGGCTCGCCTCAACGGAGCTGAAAGTCTAAGAACAAACGCCAGAAGAAGAAAATAACAGTGGACAAATTGACTCAAAACTGTCATTCACAAATTTCATTCAAATGTATTATTATAACCGTATTTGCCCAAAAGGATTCAAAGTGCAACTGTATCACTGAAGACTAAAACAAAATTTAAGCGCAACTGAACAGAATGAAATAAAATAAAAGTGCAATAAGTATTGCACATTTGAAATGTATTTGTCACACTTGAACAATTTCTGGGGCAACTGGCCCACTTGAATTGACACCACCTATTTCAATCCCCAAGACACACACACAGAGACGGAGTAAACTTTATACATTTCCATTTATTAACATTTAGTTTAGGAATAAATCATTAACATACAAAATACTGTTTTCTGCAGATTAAATCAGCTCCCCTCTTCCCAGTAGCTTGTCCCACTAGATCAAACTGCCACAACCAATACTTGTTAGGCCAGTTTCATATTACACTCCATTCCAGAGGACACTGCAATTCAGCAAACATTTGGGCACACATGCATAAGATCAAGCTCATAATTTAACAACATGGGTAAAACCAAACCACACCACACAATTCAAGACCGTCTAAGAGATAGGCTAAAGCACGTCAAGCCAAATCATTTCACCCATCTGTTCAGGGGTCGAAGCACAGCACACCACTAGGCCGTAAAAGATTAGTTTAGTTAGTTAATACCTTGGGGAACCTATGGGTAATAAAATATAAATATATATATATAAAATATAATTATGCTGATTGCAGGAAACAGGAGACACCCTAGACAGGACAAAAAACATGAAAGGAATGAAAATACAAAAAATTCCAATATGGCCGACACTAGCCTACTGGCCCAAATTGGAAGAAAACACTAAAATTAGTCCCGTTACTTCTGGGTGCCTGATAAGGAGATTAATGGACAGTTAGTCTATTACAATGCTTCCAGCACTGCTTACCAGCCCCAGAGCTGTTGTGTGGCTTGTGCAGACGGCCATCAGGCCTCGAGGAGAAGGCTGGGAGCCCACAGCGTCCTGGCTGCGTTCAGCTGACTGCATGCATGCATGCATGCATGCGCGCGCGCTGTCCCGGTCTCGCCAGGAGGGTCGGGCTCCAGAGGGGTCCGGAGTGGAGGAGGAGGCGGCGTCAATGCGTCCTGTGGAAGTGGCGTTGGTGAATGACGCTGTTCTTGCAGTGACGTTTTGGGACGCTTCAGTGGACATGAGGAAGATCAGCTGTTCATGTAGACGTCCTCAGGCTGGGAGTCCGGCCGTACTCGAACTGGGAGGAGAGAGGAGGGTGGAGTTAGTGACTCTCTACTTCAGGGTTCTTTTCTAGAGATCATTTTCCAGGACTGTCAGTGATGATCCATCAGTCTATCTATCTATCTATCTATCTATCTATCTATCTATCTATCTATCTTATTATCTATAAAAGGGAACATGTGGGCAATGTTTGTTGTTTCCTAGACTCAGCCCTCAGTCTTAATCCGTTTCACTCCTGTAAGACTGAGAATATTACTATTTAAATCTTTGCATAACGTTAGGTGGCGCTGTTGGAAACCTTGCATCGGAGAACCAATCATGAGTGTTGTGGGCGGGCCTGCTTTCTGGGCGCAGTGACGCTCATGCAGAACCAGTGTCTCGCAAAACATTGCAGCGTTTGCGGAGAAACATATTAATCACTTAGAAACAAACATAACCTGTTAATAGGACGTGTTTCATCCGGCCCCGGCGGCTAGAGGTCTTTTCCCCAGCGATAAGACAGACTCCCGAGGCTAACGTTACAGAGCCTGCTGATGACTCACAGTAGCAAGCGGACCACTTCCGGGTAGGAAACATTATTGTAAAATAAACAACAGCTATAAATTTTGTTTGGAGCATATCAGCTTCATGCTCTGTGTTAGGACTATGATAAATGGCATTGCCGCTACCAAATAAAATTATAATAATAAATGTAGGCGTGTCTGCTGCCGGCCGTTCTCGCCGGGCTCGGACAGACAGTTTCTGGCAGTGAAATTCCCAGACGTTTGGTGGCGCAGCTCACCAAACCTCTGGGAGCAGAGACTAGTTGTTTCCCTGTTTCAATTACCCCCATCACCGATGATGTCATAAGACTGTTGATGTCATCAGTGATGTCATCAGATGTGAAGTTGTGACATCATCAGTGATGCCATAAGAGCAATTGTGATGCCATCAGCGATGAAGTTGTGACATCATCAGTGATGTCATAAGAGCAGGTGAGCCCATACGGTGGGCGAGGCCGCGCAGTGGCTGAGCTGCGCATGCGAGCTGCAGGCCAGCTCGGCAGCCAGCAGCGTGGGCGAGGCCGCGCAGCGGGCGAGCCTTGGAATCGCGAGATTCCTAGTAGATTAATATGTTCCTCTCTGTGGAAATCTGATTTAAAAAATGTGCTATGCAAACACACCTACATGTAGCGATGGAATTTATACTTTTAGGATGGAATGTGTATTTGTGTAAACTTAATAAAAACTACTACAGTTACCAGTCCCCTATATTTACATTTGAAGGATAGCATAACTTACATTATTCAGAGGTCGTTGCTCGATGGCGTTTCTGATCTGGGCTCCTCAGTCAGACAGACAGATGACAGAAAAACCTAGATCTGCTCTCTCTCTCACACACACACACACACACACACACACACACACACACAATCAACAATCAAATTAGTATTGTAACAGACTGTTCAGTGTTGAACAGTCTGGCTATACTGTTGCAGCTAAGCTAAATGCACTAACACGGCTCCTCCGCACTTTAACGTCACAAATAAACAAAACTGTGAATAATCCCACCGCTGATACCAATGTAGCCGTGTATTCGGGTCCGCCTATTCACACTTTGTTAAGAAAATAAACGGTAGTCAGGCTGTAACGTTATAAAAGGCTTGACTTTATTATCCGAATACCACAGCAGGACCACAACAACCCTTGAGTGAACACTAAACAGAGCCTCACATACAAACGCAAATAGATCACAACACTGAACAGTCCGTTACAGTAGCCAAATAACCAGATGGATTTATGAATGGCTCTGATAATATGTCATAGCATTACGATAAGTGTATCGCGTAACGATCAGGCTAAGCTAGGCTTAACGTTAACGTGATACATAAAGCCCTGAACCGAGCTGGCTAGTGGCTCATTTAACGTCGTTAGGAAAGTTACATAAGGGATTTAAATGCATGTGTTTGCCACATAAGTGATTCGGCAATCGGCATTGCTCTTGTTAGTTTAACAAAACTAATGAAAAGAACGTGAGCTTGTAGCTAACAACAGGAATGCCTCATGAGAGTATACCGCTAGCTAACAAAATGCCACCGGCGGCCCGACTGTAATAAACGAACATTAATGTCTGGCCTCATGCATTTGCTGGTTGAACCATCGATCGACAGTATAATTTATCAACACATTATGCCATGGATGGTAACATTGCCCAGCGCATTCAGCTTGATAAAGCATGCCAACTAATAGCTATGCTAACCTAGAAAGAGAAAGATCTCTTTCTAGGTTAGCATAGCTAGCCGAAAGACAGTTCCAATCGGAGGTAGCAAGCTAATGTTTACGACTAGTTAGCTAACAATAGCTAACGTTAAAGCTAGCAATTGTAACGTTAGTGAACAGGAATGCCACGATGAAACATAAAATAAACACTCAAAATACCGACTAACTAACATTAATCGCTGGTCTTGCGTTAGCCAGTATCGACAGTAAATACCATTGACAGTAAAACACATTGATAACCTGATAGCGTTAAACCGGGTGTCCTGTTTCAACCAGGCTATAGAGCTAGTCATACTATAGCGATTAAAAACCACATCTACCAAATGTCTAAACACTAATAACGTGACTATAAACAAATGTAACGATACCTGCTAACATGAACTGTTTGCGTGTTGGTAGAAAAAACCTTCTTCTTCTTCTTTTTTGGAGTTTGATGGCGGTTGGCAAACATATGTATGTGCATTACCGCCACCTACTGGAGTTTAGAAAACCGCCCACACGGGACAGCCTAAAACTAAAACAAATGCACCCAGAAACCACCCAGGGATATTTGATTGGTCAACATTATACTGGCTTTCTATTGGTTTATCTTTTTGATACTGATGTTTCGCTCTAAATCCAAGAGCAAAGAGAAAATCCAAGAGGAGAAATTCCAAGAGAGAGCACACTCAATTTGAATGGGAGCATAGACTGAGAGCACAAGCAGACAAAATCGAAGTCCGAGGACATGATATTTGAATGTGAGTGCATGAAATCTGTCCATAAAGAAAAGTTTTGAGCGCGAGCGTAAAGTTTTGAGCGCGAGTGTAAAGTTTTGAGCGCGAGCGTATAGTTTGAGGACAAGCAGAGTAAATCTGAGCACACGCAGGGGCTTTTTGAGTCCAAGGGTCGAAAATATGAACGTGAAATTGATAAATAATGCTCTCAAATTTCTTGAACACCCTCTTGAATATAGATTCTATTATAATTCCATAATTTAGTGGCCAAAATGAGTGAACACAGGTTCAGCACCATGGAGAGCTCCATTCCTTCACTAGCGATGGAAGACACCCGAGTGGAGGAGCACAGCTGAGCGGAGTTGAAATCAGCCACGGAAGTGGACTATGAAAACCCTCTGGGGAGACAGAGGAGAGGCTGCATGCCACCTCTTTGACCGACACCTGACTAAATTGCCAGTCACCCAGGGACGGGTATTCTGCTAGTATTTTAATACCTCCACCAAGGAAAAAGGGGGGTAGCTAGGGATAGGAAGGTCGTAGAGAGTCGGGGTTTGAGGGGTGGGTACCTGGGGGAGTGGTTAAGTGTATCTGAGTGGTGCGATGGGGTGTCATCAGGAAAGGGGGCGGGGCTATGGAAAAGAGGTCATAGCTCGGGATAGGAAGGTTGTAAAGAATCAGGGTTTGAGGGGTGGGTAGGGGGAGTGGCCGGGGGTGGGTCAGGGTTAGGGACAGTATTGGCCTTGGCGGAGGTCTGCACTCTCAGAGTGCACTTCTAGTTAGATATGATTTTGTCCAGAATTGTATGACTGTGTTTGTACAGTAGGTAGAGAGATAACATAAACTATGATCAAAACAGTCATTCTTCTTCTACATTCTGTAGCCCTGGTGGTCCCCGGACCCCACGTTGAGAACCACTGCTCTACAGACTCTGTGGACAGCAGTGGTGGGAGGGACGTGGTCAGGAAAGGGGCGGTGCTAGGAACAAGGGCCCTGGTTTTCCTTACTGTGCAGTTTGTCTTCCAGTGCTGGCTTGTGGTTCCGGTTTATGTTGGAGTGTTATTGCAATTTTTTAGGGTTTTAGTCCATTTTATTTTTAGCTGTGACCAGCAGCGACTGGTGCGTCGCTCTGTCAGTTGGTTGGTTGGTCGGTTGGCCTCAGACTTGGAAAAACCCCGCTTGGTGTGACCAAGTGAAACCATTTTTATAAGCATTTGAGATGTCTATGGAAATCCCTTGGTGCGTATGCCGCCGAATCCGTAAGAGGGCGTGACTTTGGCCCTCTATAAGCTAGTTGTTTTGGATGAATGAGTGAATTGGTGTAAGTGTACTGCAGTGCATTTCCCTGGCTTCTATTTCCTTCCGCTGCAGGAAACTCAAAGGACTATGTATTACAGGGAGGTCAGAGGAGGGGAAAAAATAGGACAAAAACAAACAAACAGCGCTCTACTATCACTGCTGGTGAGCGAATCAATGGTTGTTTTGCCTGCGAGAAAGAGCCAATGGAAAATCAGCTCAGCGGGGCCCCACCACCACTACAAAGTCACCTCTGAATTGAATCTTTATTAGCTGAGTCAGATGTGGAGATGCTGAGGAGGCACAAGGCAGAGAGGGGACTCAACGCTCGTCTCCCTCAGCTGCATCTCCAGCCGTACCATTCATCTGACTCTGTCCCGTTCATCTGACTCTGTCCCGTTCATCTGACTCTGTCCTGTTCATCTGACTCTGTCCTGTTCATCTAACCCTGTGGTCGTGCTGGAGACTTTTGATCAAACCATCTGTCAAATGTTTAAAAAGCAGCAGGTTAAGGCCATTCCTCCAATTTTTTTTTACTTTGATATGGATTTTATAGTGAGGTGTTTCACAGTTGCTTATTACACACAAGTGAGTTGAATCTGTCAGAGAGGTTCACAGCTTATATATATATATATATATATATGTATGCCTATCCACCTTATTTCTAGCTGCCATGATGCCTTCTGTGAAATATGGGTGCTTCTTCTGGTGTAATCCTCCCAGCCCCCCTCACCATTACGTTGTTGACACGGACACAATATAGCCCGTCTGTAAATGATGTTTCAAAGCTGCAGGCGAACCGCGAACGGAGCAAATCACATCCAGCTTGGCCAAAAATCTCGCCGTTAAATATCCAGAGTAGTTCAAAGAGCAACAGAAATAGTGGATGTGAATGATAGATAACATTATTACATTCCCTCAAATAAGTCATCAAACGAGTGTTGTGACAAGCAACTTTATTTTCCAGCGTCTGAGTTTTGAGGAAATGCGCCAGCTGCAACAAACAGTCACGTTCTAGACTGGACCTTGCTTGCACCCATAATTGTTTTACAGCGGGGCATTCAAAAATAAGGTGGATATGTGTTCAGTTCCATAAAGCACAATTTTTCTCAAAGCTAAATATATATTTTTTCGATGGGCCATAGTATATTTAATTAAATAAAAAGGGGGGATGGGGGGTTATACCGTGAAATACGTATACCGACATTTTGGTAGATATACCCTATCATACTGTATGGACAGTACATGGAATACAGAACTATAAGTATGTTTTGGGTGGAGTGCTGAAGTTAAGCCAAAATAAAGTACATGTTTTCCTAAAGGATTGCTCAATATATTGTATCGACTGTAATTAGATATTGTTTGTAGGCATTTCCTTCAGCTTCACACGAGGGAGTTGCAAAACTGGACGTCACGGCGGGCTGACATTTGAATCCTGACTAAAAACAACATGGAACAAAACACCCATCTGTTTTTCTGACATTTGTGAAAAATCGAAAAAAATACTATCCTCAGTTGTGGAAGAAAAGTGATGATGTCAGCAGCACTCTACTTGTCGATCTATCTAACCAGATAGTGTATCTCTCTCCCAGGCTTATGGCCATAACGTGTTCATATGTTGTCTTTGTCAGCTCCCTGGGTGCCTGGACGTGGCCATGGTCTGAACTGAGCCGCAGCGGCAGGACCGTTCATCTCCATGCCTCTCTGAGAAAGACACCGCTCGTCCCCGAGTTAAGAGTTCTGCCCTCGCGTTGCCCTTTTCTTCTTGGCCATGGGGGGAGCTGTGAGCGCAGGCGAGGACAACGACGACCTGATCGACAACCTGAAGGAGGCGCAGTACATCCGGACAGACAAAGTGGAGCAGGCTTTCCGGGCCATAGACCGGGGCGACTACTACCTGGACGACTACCGGGACAATGCCTACAAAGACCTGGCGTGGAAGCACGGTAACATCCACCTGTCCGCCCCCTGCATATACTCTGAGGTGATGGAGGCCCTCAAGCTGCAGCCGGGACTCTCCTTTCTCAACCTGGGCAGCGGCACCGGCTACCTGAGCACCATGGTTGGCCTCATCGTAGGTGAGCCAGAGACGTCCGCTTTTTTGGGGGTTTTCCGTGTGTGGAAAGTGGAAATGAAGTGGAAACTGATAGGCGGTGTTAGGACATGTCACGTGTAATGTATGGTTGATTTTAAACAAGAATGTTTTTGTTTTGTTTCTCTTTCAAGGGCCATTCGGTGTGAACCATGGAGTTGAGCTCCATAAGGATGTGGTAGAATATGCAAGAGAGAAACTGGAGGATTTCATAAAGAATAGTGACAGCTTTGATAAGTGAGTAGTACATGCTTCATGACATACATATTTCAGTTGACAGTGGAGTACATGCATTCAAATCATTCAGATCTACAAGTGCTAGTCACAATTTCGCCTGCCAATTTTCAAATATTTTACTCCCGTTTGCCTCGAGACATTGTCTTGCAAATTAAATACATCTGACTGCATTTAATTTTGTTGATTTTGTTTTGCATAATTTGCTCACAGTTCACTTCATGCGGCGATGAGCCCGCGAGGGGAAGATATTTCCCGTGGTTGTTTGATGTGTTTTGTTTGGCTCCGCAGGTTTGAGTTCTGTGAACCTGTCTTCGTGGTGGGGAATTGCCTTGAAATCTCAACAGACAGTCACCAATATGATCGCATTTACTGCGGTGCAGGAGTGCAGAAGGATCATGAAAATTACATGAAAGTACTGCTCAAAGTCGGAGGCATTCTGGTGATGCCTATAGAGGATCAGGTGAGTGGCTCAATCAATCAATCAATCAACCAATCAAAGTTCTATTTATATAGCGCCAAATCACAACAAGAGTTATCTCAAGCTGCTTTAAAAATAGTGCAGGCAGAAGACCAGGCTTTTTATAAAGCTTAAAGCATCAGAATGACACACAGTACACACCATGATTGATATTCATAATGAGCTGCAAGACTTGTTAGGCAACATTCACATGTATTATTGAGCCACAGTCGAAGGACATTATGCTGTATGAAAAATACATTTTATAGAAACTTAAACGGCAATTGATTAATTGATTAAGAATTTAATCGATCAAATATAACAGATTAATCGACAATACAGGCTATGTGCAATTTTTTTCTTTTATGAAATGATTTACCACCACAAGGGGGCGCAATTTAACTTTCACCGCTTTTGCAGAGGACAAATAAAGCCAAGCAAGCAGGCAAAAAGTCCACTGTGGGAGAAATGTCTCAAAAAGACATTATTCATTCATTGTAAGCATTGTAATACAATGTTGAAATACAGCACAAGTTTGCTTGGATGACGAACTTGATGAGTAGGCCTAACGACGGGTGTAAAACCCCCATTTGTGTTTTCTAATTTCTATGGCAAAAGCTGTTTTTATTTAATTAACATAATCGGTCGATAAGGAAATGGATTAAAATTTGCATCCCTAATGGAGATACTGTGGGCCATGTATGACGGCGTGTGGAAAATGTGGGTACGTTGGTAAAGAAAATACTTTGCAAGAGCAGGAAACATCCTGAAAGGAGGGTAAAGATTGTGACGGATTCAGGGTCGAGGATTTTGGGCAACTCAAGGCAGCTGAAAACTGAAGCAAAACTCTGGTCAGATGTTGTCGCCCATCTCATCTGTCTGTCTGCCAGCGTGGCATTACGCTCTCTGAGGTGGCACAGGCGCCAAACACATTGACAGCTTATTGTGGCAGGATTTAATTCTTCATCATGACTGGGTGTCTGGTTCAGTTGATGTGAAGCTGTTTGTCCGTGTGTGTGTGCTGTCAGCTGACCCAGATAACCAGGACCGGCCAGTGCTCCTGGGACAGTAAAAACATCTTGGCCGTGTCCTTCGCCCCCCTGGTCCAGCAGAGCAGAGCGGATGGAGACAAGCCCGATGCCGTCCAGCTGCGTAAGTCCCACACAATATTCACAGGGATGTGAGACGCCCATTCTAAAGCCACATCTGCCACTTGCCAGCCCTGCAGCTTCACAATTCCAATTATTTCCTCTCCTTGAAATAGTAAGATGCAATTTTTCCTTTTTTAAAGCTCGATTGCGTAACTTTTACATAGAAATGAACGTCCGTTACGTTCAAGACATTGCCAAACGAGTTCCGACAATGCTGATTAAGCCTATCACTGAGATAGACTTCTGGCCGGCCTAGCCGGCTAATTTCCCTTCGGCTAACTTGAATGGGGATAAAAATAATTCAGCCGTGCGGCTCTTTTAGACTTTCCACATGTTATTGGACCGAATGTGTCCATTTCTGAAGTGAAACGAGTCATTTGGCAGGGCTGTGTGACGTTCAAAACCATCCACTTTTACAGCCCCGACGGAGTAGGCTACAGTGAATGCTGCCTTCAAGTGCTGCTCGGATTGTCCCATTTCCAGGAAGTTGTTCTTCCTCAGTCTATTCTTTTAAATGGTAATGGGGGAAACTATTCCCAAGCCCAATTCCAATCCGCCTCCTAAAGACTCAAGCCCTGTTCCCTCACTCCCTCTAATGGCCGCCATCTGAAAGTGGTTGAGTCATCAAGTGTGGAAGGGATCCACATTGGATAAGTAGGAGGATTGGGACAGCAGAGCCCTTTGCACTTGACAAGATGATGTTGACTCTGGCAGGTTTGGGGCTCGCTATATATTGTTTATTGTCAAGACGCCTAAGGTGTTTGAGGGATAGACTGATGAGTCTGTTCTCATCCAGGCTCTGGCTCTACAGAGTGGACAACAGGTCATTTAAAAATAATAAATGTAGCCTACTGCAAAATCTGCAATTGATAACTCTGTAATTATAATTAAAATAAGCTTAATAATGACATGTCACCCAACATTATACACAATGTCAATACTGTGCAATACAGATTCGGTAAAACTATTTCTCATTCATCAAAAAAGTTGTGGATTGCAATTGTAATAGAAATGGTCGATGATTATACTAGGATTGTGTAATATAACTACTTGCATTCCTCTGATATAATATTTTTGTCTAATCTGAAATGCCTATTAATGTAATGTTTCATTGTCAATTTACGCATTCCAGCGCACCCCGTACACGCGGCTCCTCGGTCTCCTCGTTCATTTCGCGCGTGTGTTCTTTTCTTTTTTTAACAGATATTTGCGGAATTCCCCGGTAACCCCGTTTTATACGTCACAACGCTATGCATTGTGGGCAATTCCCTTTCCGTAAGTGGCCACAGCTGCTCCCTTACGGTAAGCGGGCAGAAAGGGCTCACTTCGAGCCCTCATTCACTTTGCGATTTCACCGTGGGACATCCCTAAGCCCTCACTCCCTTCACGTGAACGCGCCTCTAAGGGGGTGAGTCAGTAAGGGGGCAAATTGGAATTGGGCTAAAGATTCTGCACTACAAAAGTTACACACTCCAGCCTTTTTTAAGTACTAGGCATCTCGTATGCTCGATTCCTAGGCTCGGTAGCGCGGCCTCGTCCGCCCTGCAGCTCGCCGAGCTGGCCCTGCAGCTCGCATACACAGCTCGGCCATGCTGCGTGGCCTCGCCTGCTCTATTGGCATGCGCAAGCGCACAATTGCCCCCCCCCCCAAAAAAATAAAATAAAAAATAAAATAGGCAGTGCTGTTAAAAAGGTCAACCGGATGTGACAGATAAACAAGTTTAAAAATGCATTTGGGAGAAGTAGAGAATTTGTTGACATTAGTCTTGGTACTGTGTGGAAAACATAACTGAATTTTCCAGAAAATGTCACATACGCTTATTCTTTTGAGTTCAGCCCATCATAACTCAAGGAACCTATAACTGAAAGGCTCTAAACACATGTTGATAACACTGGTAAACATCAAGTGTGTTCAGCAGGCTTATTTATGCCAGGCAGCAACAATATTACAGACGTCTGTAACAACATAAGACACATGCACTGTAGAACTGAAGAGAAGTCCTTCATCTGAACAAAACACATGTTTAACCTTTGACCAACTGCTTAACATTCACACACTTTGCAAGTAGAACAGGTTGCAAAACAATTCAGTTCAGTTGTCTATGACCCATGTAAATGACCAGGCAAACCATTTCCCCCCCAATATTTATATATATTCATAGAACAATACACAAACAAGAGAAACAAACAGGCTCAGACACAGGAAAAGAAGAGAGAAAAAAAATACATAAATCTTTGACATTTAGCATTGTAACGTGGTGCTGCCAGCCACATAAGCTGCTTGTACGAGATATTGTGCATGGGATCCTACGCAAGGGCTCCATGGGAAACCAGCCAGGCAGGCCGTCCATCACCCCTAGCCTCAGTCACTAGTCACTCTTAACCTCGTCAAAGTGGCCAAAAACAGGTCCCAGATAGTTGAGAACCTTCTAAGCGAGTTGGCTCTCAGGAACCTCAGTCTTTCGATGTGTAAAATAGAGATCATGTCCATCAGCCACACCTGAAAAGAAGGTGAAGAGGAGGAATTCCATTCCTTCAAAATCTCTTGGACAGTTGTCCCCAGCGTCAGAGATTGCTTGCACGGCTGTAGGGAAGTTCAGAGAGGACTCCGAGCAGCCGAAGATGGCGATTCTGCCTCCGGCTGCAGGGTTATTTTGTAGGCTACCAGGCAAACCAGTTAATTAGAACACATTACCAGTCAACTCTCTTAATTGGGTTAAGGCAATTAACTGTATTGTAGTGAATAGGTTTCAGTGCCTTTGAGGCCTCTGAAAAGGGTCGTACCGCTGGCAGTTAACTGTTAATGGTTATACAGCTGCAAAACCCACACGTGAAACTGAACTGATTTGCGTTTCAGTGCCAACTTGTAGTTTTATGTAAGAGTCCCAAAAGAAGGAAGGAAAAAACAAAGCAGTATGAAGCCAGGCAAACTGATCGGAGAGTGGCACACCGATTTTAAAGTTAGCATCTTCCAACATGCAGAGACACAGCAAAATAACCCAGTTAAATAACCTCGAGCTGCTCTGCATGTCAGTTAAATAACCTCGAGCTGCTCTGCATGTCAGTTAAATAACCTTGAGCTGCTCTGCATGTCAGTTAAATAACCTCGAGCTGCTCTGCATGTCAGTTAAATAACCTCGAGCTGCTCTGCATGTCAGTTAAATAACCTCGAGCTGCTCTGCATGTCAGTTAAATAACCTTGAGCTGCTCTGCATGTCAAGTCAAGTTTCCAATCAAGTGAAGCTTATTTATTTACTGTATACAGCCCATCAACAAAAGCATCTTTCAAAAGGACTTTATAGCAACAATCATCAAAATGAGGCAATACAGTGTTGTTGCTGTTGCTATTATTAGCATCTAGCCTAGCCTACTTGGCAGCACCAACCTTAGAGCCTCAGTGAATTCAAGGAAAACTCCACCCCATAAACCTTGTACTGAGGGGAAAAGTAAATAAATAAAAATGAAGAAAACCTTGGGTCAATTAAAAGTGTGCAATAGGTCCCAAAAAATGGACAAACTCACAAATCAAACGTCTTCTTATTAATCAGGGCAAAAGAAATGAGAGTTTTGATTTGTGTGCTGGTTTTATGCTTGTTTTGATCTTTCTTGCAAACATGCACCTGATAGCTACAGTGTACAGATGGGAGTTCAGGCAGTGCCTTTGTTCACTGTCAGGTGAAGTCAGCTTGTGTAACAGGTGAAAGACACATGTTCATGCTGTCTAGGGCCAACAATTAATCTTGTTTTTTTAAACAATAATCGATTAATCATATTGTCTCCCAATTCCCCCCCGGGGATTATTAAAGTCTTTCTGATTCTGATTCTGATTGTCTATAAAATGTCAAAAATAATGACAAATGGCCTTCGTGTTACCAGAGCCCAAAGACTATAAAGTGATTCATTTAGTATGACCAGCAGGAGCACCATCTTTTTTCACAGCAAATGTGAAGCTGTAACCAGTAAATATTTTGTATTTTAACTTGGTGAAATGAATAAAACAATTAATTATTATCAAAATTATAATAGATTTGTTGAGGAGATCCGTCCGGGCGCCTTGGGCCCGGAGCATAATCTGACCTCGCGGGGAAGGGGGGGGGGGGGGGTTGAAGAACCAATCATCTCCTCTTGTAGGTATGAGCTTGGCGCGTTGTCTATAGCTTGCATTGTCATAGAGGCATGCCAATTATGGCACGTTGGAGGGCCTGGACACCGGCTTGGGGTGACGCCCAGAGGAGAGCTACAGTATGTAGCTCGTCGTCGTCCATAGAATCATTACTCATGCATGCGTTGTTGATGTAGCATAACATCTCAACTCTGATGATGTCATTTTGCTGTTTGGTGTTTCGTCTGATGATGATGTCACATCTGATGTCATAGTGCTGTCGATGGATATGACATCGGTCGGGAAACATCACATGATGTCATAGGTCCCATTGTGATGTCATCGGTGATGATGTCATCACTCTCGATAGATCCAGGAATAGTTGCAGAATGCAGGGATAATGGGTTGTGCAAATTGTCAGGACGCGGGCTGACTGAGGTTAAGCAATGACAAGGACGCTTATGGGGTTATATGCAAATTGCCCAGGCATGGGCGCCGAACGGGGATTGGGAGAGAAGACCACCACCAACGAAATGCATTAATGCTTCCTACCAATCATGGAAGGAGGGATCTTTGGGCTGATAATATAGCAGCTTGCCCTGGATGGATGTAGGACGCATACGCTGATGAAGACCAGCGGCCCAGTTGTTGAAGGGAGGACCCCCCAAAAGAAAACCTATGACATCATCAGTGCATATGACATCATCAGTGATGTCATAAGATGATTTTGGTCAATAATGATGTCATCACTGATGATGTCCAGTGGGACAAAAATTGAAACAAACAGTGCCCACTTGCTCCCTTTTTATATAATCGCAATCTCTCACGCTACGCGCGCTCGATTCCCAGACTCAAAATGGGTTGTGCCTGTGGGTGGACCGCGGGTTGACTCCGGGGGAGATAAAATTGAAACAAAACAGACGATTGCCCACTTGCCCCTTTTATATATATATATATATATATATATATATATATATATATATATATATATATATATATATATATACAGTAGATGTTTATTTGTTTTCAGAGGGACAGACAATTACTCTAGCGAGCAAGATAAAAAAATATGTAGTACTACCCGTACCCACTTATCCACTACTCCAAACACATTCTCCACACATAATAGAACACACACACACACACACACACACACACACACACACACACACACACACACACACACACACACACACACACACACACACACACACACTGTTTTCTGTTAAAATAACAGAAAACAGAGACAAAGCACCAAGAGAGAAGGTTAATACAATTAAGTATAACAGGGTAATCATCAGACATAATGAGGGGATAATGGCATATCACATATTAGGACCTACAGAGATGTCAGTCCATGCTAAGTCCATGCTAGTCCATACTCCTTAGAGACCATCAGAAGGGGCTAGTCCATACTCCTTAGAGACCATCAGAAGGGGCTGGGCCCTGTCCTCTCCAATATAGTCCAGAAAGGGGTCCAAAACCTGAAAAACTTAAATGCTTTATCCTTGAAGCTTATGTGTGATGGCCTGCAAAAACCCTTCAAATGGTGACCCCCCCCCCCCCCCATAAATTAGAATATCATATTAACTTTTTGAATTACTCAGATGGCTCTCTCAGATTAAAAGTTATGATTGTTTTAATCTGTTGTGTCTAAATGTGTCTAAAAGTAAAATGTGAGAAAAATGGCTTTAAACAGACATTCCACAGCATCCTATTTTCTACTGTGGCATTCCACCAAAACCATACAAATTAAATAATTCCTGCCCCCCCCTGAAAATAATTATTCACCATGATGTACTATGAAGATGAAATGTAACCAAATCACTCAAAACCTCAAAAATAACTGCAAAACCCATTTGTCAACAATGTGTGCCAGCGACATGTGAAAGGTTCTCCCAGACCACCACACATATCTTCTAAAGGGATAGGTTCCAATCCATAATCCATCTCCTTGCAGTAAAAAGAAGCACCTTAAGCAGCTTCAGTGAAGAGGGGCTAAGTTAAGGTTGCTGCTGTATGTATTCCCAGAATGCAGGAAATAGGCTCAAGGGCCAGTTTCCCCACACTATTCTTTAACCTCACATGTTTATTCTGACCCAGTTGAAGGACTGATACAGTTGTTTGGATTATTCTTATCTCTCTCCTTTTTAATGTGATGCCCTGAAGGTCTGCGTGATCTTTGTTTGTCCTCAGCTCCTGTGGCTGTGCGGAGCCTTCAGGATCTGTCGCGGGTCTACATCCGCCGCACGCTCCGAAACCTGACCAGCGAGGACAGTCCGGACACGGGGCCGGTGCAAAGAGTCCCCCAGAAGCGCAAACGCAGGCGCTGCCGCCGGCGACGCATCAATACCTACGTTTTTGTAGGTAACCAGCTGATACCCCAAACTGTGGAGAGCGAGGAGGAAGAGCCGCCCGAAGAAGAGCACAAGGAGGTGCAGGAGGAAGAGGAGAGGGACATTGTCGACGTTGAAATCCTTAAGCAAGTGAACGTGTTGAGAGACCAAATCATGGCGTTGCCTCTGCCTGAGTCGCTGAAGGCGTACTTGCTGTATTACAGAGAGAAATGACTGATCCACTGGGTATCCATTCTCCATGGGTGCAGCACCTGCTGAAATGCTTTTCTGTATCTTCACCCTTTTCAGTACAAATGTAGCATTATTTCCATTTAATCTTGATGGCAAAACTGTACTGGAGAGAGACTTCATAGAAAATATTGGATAATGTTATGATTGTCATGGCAAAGTTTCTTTATTAGTTTGTGTTGACATTTTTGATTTGTATATCAAAAACCTTGTATGTAAGAAGTCTACTAAATGGAAATCCTTTCTGAAGCCCGTTTTGAGAGTCCGATTTTATGACGGTGTCGATACCTCTGCACAAGTGTTGCAGATAAAGAATTGTATAAAAAAAACACGTAAAAAAAAAAGTTCTTACTATATTTGTTCAAAAAAATATGATCATGCAAAGATCAAAACTTTTACTGCACCTTTTCTAGAAGCTTTAAACTAACATCAATATCTGGCAATTTCCTGATGCTGAATGGCCACTGAAAGACAGATGGAGCCATTTGAGTTCAAGACTTAAGCTAAGACGTCTTAGCATAATCATGAATGGAGCACTTCTGTCCTTCGTCTTCTTGATGTTCTGTTTGAAGTCAGAGTATTTTTTTTTATACCTACTAGAGATCAGTGAGAGAAGAGATTGTTTTATAATTTCCTCTGCAGGGCATCTTTAAGTGTAACTGCAGCGTTTCTGTAGGATGGGAACATAAGTTAAGTAGCTGACATTAGGCTTTATATGATAAGGCGTTTTAATTTGATTAGTAGTTTTTCAGCCCTTGAATGCCCATCCTTAAGAAATACCCCTTCCCTCTGCGTTTCCTTTATTTCCCTTTGCTGACACACGTAATAATGGTTTAATCCTATCGGAGGGTTCGAGTCATGATGAGGCTGCGTTATTAGGATGTTTAATGGTGACTTAACACTTTCACAGCTTTTTTTTTTTAGAGGGAACCGGGAGTTGTTTCAGGGAGGGACTTCACGTCAATAATAACGATTCTGCACTTGTGACTATAGAAGTCTTAGGTGTTGCTCACTTTGGGTCACATCCCATCATTGATCGCTGGAGGTGATGTCCCAGGTGATCGGGGGAAAACTTAAGTGAACAAATGTTTTGAAGGACTTTAATGAATTTGAGGGCCTTGAGACAAAAAAAGAAAAGTAAACCCCCTCTCAAATTCTATAGTACATTTTTTTATTCACAGCAATGCAAAATCAGTCAGGATTTTGAAGCCTTTTGTATTCTGGACTGTAGAAGTGTCCCCACAAAGCACCTTAGTCTGCAGTCCTTGATTGGAAAAAAGAAGTGCATTTTTTTATTTTATTTGTTGGCTTAATTTGTATTGTGGACTGGATATGCGATGATATCAAAGTACAAATTGCTTACAGAACTTCCATACTGGTGATGGCTTTTAAGTGCCAACATACCCCATCACATAAGGAATTCTGTGAGCTTTTCTCTGGCACAGTAAATTTTCCCAAAACAATGGTATGTTTCTAAAGTACATTCCGCAAGTAAAAAAAGAAAAGCACGCCATTGATAGATGTCACTTTTTTGTTTATTACAACTGTCACAGAGTTGGAATTTTCTTCATCTTACTTTGAATGCATAATTTAGAATTCCAAAAGCGGAGTTGAATGTCGTTGATATTAATTATATTCAATATAAAAGTGATATATATGTATGATTATCATGTTGGTTATGCATAAAGGTTTAATTTACAGTTGGTCTTTTGTAGCGCCCTCTTGCTGTACTGTATCTTGACACTGGGAACTCTGTAGATCAAATCTCCACTGCTGTCTGTTAAATAGATATACATGTTAGCGCTCTAGGTCTTCATTTTGTTCAGGTGTAATGTAAAATATGTTTTAAAATGGGGTTGATTATTCTATTGGTTGTTTTTGTGTGTGAAGAGGTAACATTTATTTTCTGTAGGTTTTTACACTCAGTGGAAAGCTTTTCAAGTCGGCAATAATGGCAGTAATTTCCCTGCTAATAATTACCAGTTAACAACTTGGTCCCATTTGATATGTACAGTATCCATAAAAAATTCAGAAGACAAATTATTGGCACGTAACCATTGTCGCAAATATAATTGCTAACTAGAGAGCACATTAGGAATTGAAAGCAGGGGGCCTTCAACCTAGACGCTCAGGTCATGCCAAGTTGCACCAAAGTTAGCGGGACTGTTATGACTACAGTAATGTGGATAGCATTGATTACAAAAATGGCACCCAGTAAAGACCAATTCACGACCAATTTTATGGTCTTCTATTCAGTTAATTTGTAAAGAGCCAAAACTATTCTGTTGCTATTTATCAGGCCTATGTTGATTTCTCAGTGTGTGCAGTTCATTTTGAAAATGTGTCGTTCCTCCGTAAATGTTTGGCACAAAAATAAAGGTCACAGTCACATTCTGCCTTTTTAATCATTGTAACTTGAAGGGATACACCACCTTTTTGGAAGTTTAGCTCATTTGCCACATCCCCCCCACGTAACCAAGATACACCATGCCTTACCGGCACTGTCCGCTCAGTTTACAGTGAGCTACAGTCGTGAAGTTAGTAATCATCTCCATAGAATGGAGGCTATAATGGTACAAATGGTATAATGGTAGAAATCTGTCAAAACACACATCTCACAGTGCCAAAATACATGTTGTGCTTTGGGTACTCACCACACGATGAAATGTTAATGGTCTTTTTGGAAGGAAAAGAGGTCGGCGGCCATGTTTGGAAAGTAGTGCCGGCTACCTCTTTTCCTTCCAAAAAGACTAATTATGTGCATTTTGGATTAATATTTCATTGTGTGGTGAGTACCCGAAGCACAACATGTATTTTGGCGCCGTGAGATGTGTGTTTTGGCAGATTTTTAACAGCTGTACCATTAGCAGGCTGGTTAGCTCAGGTAGTAGGGAACTAGACTTAAAATCTTGGGGCAGAGGGTTCAAATCTCACCTGGAGGTGTGGCCCACTGACTTAAAGATGGATGCAGTCTGATTATTTAAACAATCTTTGAGCAACAGTTGTACCAAAACTTTGTGAAGTTGTGTTTGTGTTGTGTTGTGGAGGAATCTTACAAATTGGAACTTGATGGTATGCAAACACATGGAAAAATGCCCATGGATTCTGTTACCATTCGCCTATATGAAACAATGTAAGATAAATCAAGGTCCAAATGATTGCAGTAGCTTTGAATTTAGAAACTGAGAATCATGCAGTCTTATTGAGATTGTTTTAGACTAGGGTTCCAGCCCCGAGCACGGCCTCACCCGCAGCTCAGCTGCTGCGTGGCCTCGCCTGCTCTATTGGCATGTGCAGCACACAATTTGCCCAACTTCACAACACTGATGACATCAGTCACTGATGACATCACAATTGCTCGAGTGACATCACTGATGATGTCATAGACATTGTGACATCATCAGTGACATCATTACTGACCAAAATCATCACAAATCTCACAATGTGGGACCAAAAACGTGACCAAAATCGCAGACAGACAGACAGACAGATGCTACTTTGTCAATTTTATGTAAGATTACTTCATTCAACAGCCAATCAGAAACAATTCTCCAACAACAGACAGGTAGGTCTGTGAGTTTGTCTGTATGGTCAGTGCAGTCGTCTGTGTTCTGGTAGACCAGGGGTCAAAACCTGTTGTGCATGGGAGCTCTCCTTTGCAGTATAGTTTATTGAAGAACATTTATTTTAAGTGACAGCCAGCGGTGGAAAAAGCCCTGAGAAAACCTGTCTTAAAAAGTCTGGCCTGGTAGCACAGAGAGGTGGCTTGCTGCCTGGTAGTATTGAGGCCTCAGTCTTTTGAGCCTCGCACGTCCTAATATCGCTGTGTTGTTATTCTTCCCGGACCATAATTTTTTCCTAATATGTGCCGGGAAAACCACACCCTGAACTCACTCCTGATTGGTCGCTGCAACTGCTTCTTCCTGAAAATGAGCAGCAAGTAAAAAAAATTGGTTAGGATTAGGGTTAAGGTGTGAAAATAGTGCACTTCAAGGTATCAATGGTCTTGTGGCTTAATAGCTAAGGTGCTTGCCTTCCAATCTGTCGATCCCGGTCAAACCAAACACATTTTTATAAAACATTAGGGTTAGACATTAGGTTTAGGCAAGTACAACAATTTGGTTTGGGTTATACTAGTAAAAAATGATGGTCCTGGAACTGTACCATCACGGTGATATCAGGACGTCCTTCGAGCCTCAGTCAGTTTTGAATGGCGACAGCCAGAGGAAAGAGTGAAAAGCCCTCAGAAAACCTTCCTTAAGAAGTCTGACCTGGTGGCGCAGACAGGTGGCATCCTGCCCTGCAGTATCGAGGCCTCGGTCCCTTTTGAGGTCGTGGGTTCGAGCCTAGTAACTAACTGTACTTCTACTTAAGTAAAAAGAATGTGTGTACTTTTCCCATCTGTTTATCGATACCGTGTAAAATTTGTTCAAATGCATGTTGACAGATTACAACTGGTTAGAACTTACAACCACTAGCAATCACAGTTATCATGCCTGCTGCTCTAAAATAAACTTCTGGAATTGCTGAACTAGAAGGTTTACCACAAAGGGACTCAAAGCCTCAGTCTTCTGATCCAAAATCAGACACCTTGTCCATTAGGCCAGGTGGTTTGACTACCGGAACAGGGTAACTTCTTATTTATTTGCCACTAGAAAAAGGTTTTTGTTAAGTGTCTAAGAGCCCTTAGCCTCAGTCAAACCAGCCACACCTGAACAATCACACCCAGGTGGTGCTAATTAAGTGTCTTAAAGTGGCAATCCACAACAGCTGCGCTGCAGCGCTGGATGAGGTAATCTCATCATGAATGGAATTCATGAGGGAGAGAAGTCTTCCTCAGGAAACCTAGGTTACATCATAACCATCCGTTCATCTCTATGCAATCTAAATCCTATAGAGCTAGGCACAGTGCTTATCTCGGTAACACTTCATAATACTGTAACACAAAAAATGGGTAGTTACTGAGGAACGAGTAAGGAACGAACCATTAGTTCATGAATAGTTAATGATTAGTTAATGAGTAGTTGATAGGTAGTTCCTTAATGGTAGTTACTTAAGAACTGACCATTAGTTACCATGTTAACGAACCAGTAAGTAATGATTAGTTACTTCCCTAAAAAAAACTTTTTTTCATTTGTTTTCATTCACTAGTTCATTAATAGTTAATCGGTAGTTCCTTAAAGATCCTTAATGGTAGTTACTTAAGAACTGACCATTAGTTCCCATGGTAGTTACTTAAGAACTGACCGAGTAGTTACCATGTTAACGAACCAGTAAGTAATGATTACTTCCTTAATTTTTTTTTTATATTTCACTAGTTGTTAAGTAATGGTAAAGTAAGCAGGAAGTAATGGTGCATTCCTTACTAACAACTCGGTAAGATGTACTGCTTTACTTGAGGGGGCACAAACATGGGAACTAATGGTAAAGTAAGCAGGAAGTAATGGTGTATCCCTTAGTAACAACTCAGGAAGATGTACTGCTTTACTTGAGGGGTCACACACATGTTAAGTAATGGTAAAGTAAGCAGGAAGTAATGGTGTATTCCTATAGTATATACCGAGCTGTTAGTAAGGAATGCACCATTACTTCTTGCTTACTTTACCATTACTTAACATGTGTGTGACCCCTCAAGTAAAGCAGTCTTCCTGAGTTGTTACTAAGGGATACATCATTACTTCCTGCTTACTTTACCATTAGTTCCCATGTTTGTGCCCCCTCAAGTAAAGCAGTACATCTTACCGAGTTGTTAGTAAGGAATGCACCATTACTTCCTGCTTACTTTACCATTACTTAACATGTTTGTGCCCCCTCAAATAAAGCAGTACATCTTACTGAGTAGTTACTAAGGAATACACCATTACTTCCTGCTTACTTTACCATTACTTAACAACTAGTGAAATATATATTTAAAAAAAAGGAAGTAATCATTACTTACTGGTTCCTTAACATGGTAACTAATGGTCAGTTCTTAAGTAACTACCATGGGAACTAATGGTCAGTTCTTAAGTAACTACCATTAAGGATCTTTAAGGAACTACCGATTAACTATTAATGAACTAGTGAATGAAAACAAATGAAAAAAAGTTTTTTTTAGGGAAGTAATCATTACTTACTGGTTCGTTAACATGGTAACTAATGGTCAGTTCTTAAGTAACTACCATTAAGGAACTACCTATCAACTACTCATTAACTAATCATTAACTATTCATGAACTAATGGTTCGTTCCTTACTCGTTCCTCAGTAACTACCCATTTTTTGTGTTACAGTATTATGAAGTGTTACCCTTATCTCTATGCAATCTAAATCCCATAGAGATAAACACAGTGTTATTCTATAAAGTCTTGCCCACTGACTTAAAGATGGATGCAGTCAGATTATTTAAACAATTTTTTAGCAACAGTTGTACCAAAGGTCTGTGGCTTTGTTGTTATTATTGTGGAGGAATCTTACAAATTGGAACTTGATGGTATGCAAACACGTGGAAAAATGCCCATGGATTCTGTTACCATTAGCCTACATGAAACAATGTAAGATAAATCAAGGTCCAAATGATTGCAGTAGCTTTGAATTTAGAAACTGAGAATCATGCAGTCTTATTGAGATTGTTTTAGACTAGGGTTCCAGTTTCCCGCAGGTTTTCTCAGGGATTTAAATCACTCTTTCATCTGCTCTGGCTGTCGACATTCAAAACTGACTGAGGCTTGAACCCACGACTTCAAAATTGACTCAGCTTTCACGCATTATGTGCACCTTTTTTGTGGGGGGAAAACATACACAAATTATGAATCAAAGTATAGTCTTTATGCATCTTAAAATATGTTTTGAAGGGATCTTTTAAGTTTAATAGTATTTGAATTATATGAGTTTCTATTCACCTTGCACAGAAAATACTTTTTACTTTTTACATTTCAGAGCCTGTACTTTTTTACTTTTACTTGAGTAATTTAGTTGAATCAGTACTTTTACCAGAATCTTTTTTACACAATTAACTACTTAAGTAAAGAAAGTGTCTACTTTTCCCATCTCTGCTGTAATATGTCTCCTCCATCGGGAACAGAACCAATAATCCACCTGTCAGGTAGCGACACAGACACAGTGACTGATCCGGGCGAGCTATGAACTGTTAAGAGTTCACCTACTGAATTCTACACACTGTGTTTACACTGACAACAACACAGAGCATAAAGAGTGAGATAGGTTGGAATTGAACGAGTGAGCAGCTGTTTATCTGACTGAGCTAGAGTGAGAGACTGACTAGACCCCTACATCAGCTTATTTCTATCAGTGTTCAAACTACTGATGATAAAAAAGAGGGCATCACAGGTGCTGCCTGAGGCAGGAATTGAACCAACAACCTTTGAACATCACACAACATCCACGTTTATCTGAGTGAGCTACAGCCCACTTCCTCTTGCAATGCTTTCATATTGTAGCTTTAAACCTTTATCTGTGACTGTTGAAGTAGGTCTGACAAGAAGGAGATAAGAGAGGAATATGAGTATGTGATTTTAGATAGGACAATAGGCAGACAGGAAAGGTGAGGATAGAGAGAGAGGGGATGACATGCGGCAAACAACCTCGGGTCAGATTCGGACCCGAGCCTCCGTCGTATGTGCTACCAGGTGAGCCTAGTAGACTGCAGGAGTATCCTGCAGTCTTTGATATGTCACCTGGACCAGACAGTGTGTGGTCTGTTGATCCAGTTGAAGATTTACTAGAATTAGTAACAGGCTGTTTGCAAGGAATGAACCAATAAATTACACTTGCATATTATCTACTTACTGGTTGCCAGTTACCAAAAGTTCCCACTTCCCCCTGTAATCCAGGTGTTTATTCATAATGATGATCAAAATGACAAGGCAGTTAGAAACAGGCCATACAGAAATACAGAAAGGGCTCTTATTTCATCTGCACATCAAAACCAGTGTCTAGTCTCCTATCTAAAGACCTCAGGCTTTGACTACAGGTGCAATGAGAATATCATGTCTGTATGGTGCATGTTTTGATGGTTACAAAAGGTAAAAATGAAGAACTGTTGACCATGCTTTCTTTTTTAAACAGGCGTTAATGTGCAAAATATGAAAACCTGCCAGTCTACAAGCTACTATTTGAGACCATACATTCATAAAGGCTCAGTGGTAGAGCTGTCACCTCACAGTCAGAAGGTCCTGGGTTCGATTCTCGCCTGGGACACTGTGGGCGCTGTGGTTGTGTGTTCCCCCCCATCTCGTCGTATCTCGGGGTATCTCGTCGTAAGGGCCTTTCTCTCTGCGTGGAGTTTGCATGTTCTCCCCGTGCTCCCCCAGGGGGTTCCTCCGTATATAACCCCCCCACTAAAAACATGCAGAAGATCAGATCGTCATCATCATCCGACCAATGACGACAACATCCGAAGTTGGTCCCCGGGCGCTGTATGAGAAAGTGACCACTGCTCCTGGCCTGGACCCGGAGGAAAGGACATGCCTGGATGGGTTAAATGCAGAGGACACTTTTCACCGGCCACCGTCAGCATGAGTGTGTTGTGGTGTTCGTGTGACAATAAAAGACGGGGCTTGTCCCGTTACGAGAGTTTTTTTTTAACGAGAGATATAAAAACAAAATAAAGTTAATCACAAGTAAGCCATGTTATAAAAGGTCTTATTTATTAATTTATTATTACACAGCGTATTTGTTAATAAATCCTCTGCAAAAAAATAAAATAAAACTCGCTCTCTAGATCTTGTTATAAGGGTATGCGACTAAGATAATTTAAAGCACAGATGCACCACTCAGACTTTCTTTGCATAGACCGCACCACCGTTACTTTCGCTGTGACACTAGTCACCCCATTTCATTTTCTATCCTCTTGAGTTCACTTAGCTACCCATCACGGCCCTTTCACTCTACTTTGGAAATGCAAGGTAAGAGCCTGACTACAGTAATTGCAATAATTGACCTGGAGTCTTTTAGAGCATAAATCCCAAAGAATGCTCTCAAAGAAAGTGAAACGGTTGACAAAACAACTCTGCAACATTTCTGCAACAGTTTTAGCGCAGTGTGACGGCAAACTTCAAAGGGGCATCTCGAACCTTTGGAGGCTATGATGCTACACATTTCTGTTTTCTTTGCAGTGTGGTTCCTCACTGTCATGTGGACATGCCAATGTTTGTTTTTTTACCCTATTTCACTATTTACAAGCTTAATTCAAAACAATAAATATATTAAGGAAAAAAAATACACCATAGCTCATTTTATTCTTCCTAATTGGTCCATAGAGTAAATGACGATGAGAGCAAGAGGATATGAGCCATCTATTGTCTGGTGCACATCAAATTAACATATGCCATAATCCCAACAAGTAAGCCCTCAAGTAAACAAGTAATCGCCATAATCCAGTTCTTTTGAGTGCATTTGAATGTCAGTGTTTATTTACATAATCAATATTTTGGAAGGTAATGATAAGAAAAATGACAGAAAGTGTTTTTTTTCTTCCTAATCATGTTTAGAGCATGTAAGATTATGGGGGACCTGATTAAACACACCTTTCTCATCAAAGTGTCACTCTTCACCCATACCAATAACCACTACATTGACACACAGCATCTGGCCTATTATATTCAATGACACAGCATGAGGTTACTCCTTATACCCGCATAGGCGCATACACAGCTCAACCATTCATTCATCCACTATGGCTGCCAGCAAACTTCTAATTAATGTTGGGCAGAATGAAAGGAAATGTTGTTGCATTCCAAAATGAGATTGTTAGAGATTGATGTTGCCATTTAGCCTTGAAAGTGGAGCTGAATTATGTCTCATTGACAAATAATTTGTGACTCTTAATTGAAGGATAGGCTATGTGTAGGAAAGTTTTCACCTCGGCTACAGAAACATGTAAAGACAAAGACAAAGCGTGATCATACTTGCATTTGCAATATCATCAACATTAATATTCACTTAAATCTTTATGTGGAAAGAAATGGTGTCCAGAAATATTCTTTTCTTAGGGAGGTTCAAGTGACATACTGACTGATAAGGGGGGACTCTGTTTTGAGGACTCCCCCGAAGCTTTGTGATGTGTTGGTTATAAGGACGTCTCTGAGGATCATTAGAAGGAGAAATTTGATTAAAAAAAATAGAATCACACACACTTTGTGTCCGTGGGTACTGGAACATTTCAGTTGGCTACAAAGTTATTCAAAGTACAGTTTGAGGTTTACGTCCACATACTCCGGAAATCCCAGGAATAATGTCGTTAATGTGAAAATATCAAATCGTACTTCTCCAGAAGAGGTCTTCTGATGAAAACAGTTCCACTGCTGTATACAGTACAGTCGTCCTTCAGAATTTCAACTCACGTTTCACTCCAGTTCTCCTGTCCGCGATTTTAGGCCACGGTCGTGACTAAGTACAGTGTCTAGGAAGGGGGTCAGGAGGGAGCAGTACCTGTCAAGTGGCATATTTGAGTTTTGATGTCTGTGAATTACATGAGATACTGGTCAGAGACGGGATCCCAGTGGTCGACGCGCTGCCCTGGCTCTCCACAAACATCGGGTCCAGGCAAGCAACTTTGGCAGCAAAGAAAGCATGGATGCAATGGAGCACGGCGAAGAGATTCGAGAACTCCAGCTCCTGCAACAGCAAATCAATATTGATGTCGTAAGTAAGTAATTCAGTTACCTTAACCTTGTTGTTTTGAGAACCATGTTGACTAGCATTTTCCTTGGACCTACAGCATGATACATCTCTGTAAGTTGGTTACCTTGGCTTCAATAGCTTTCGAGTCTTGGTTTTGGAATAAAAATTTGATCTTGGATTTCCCGTCATCAGATGATCCTTTCAGTTGGGAGAACTTGTATCTCCATAGTACTCCCTGTGTTGCAGAGGGGTAGACATGAGGATGATTAGATCAGGGGTTCTCAACTTTATGTAACTTACTGTAAGGCCCACTTCTGGCCCAAATAAATGAGAGTGAAGCCTAGTTAAGCCGGACCCAGACTGCTGTCCACTGTTGTGCAAGTTCACACTTCCAGGTGTGAATGTGTGTGTGTGTGTGTGTGTGTGTGTGTGTGTGTGTGTGTGAATGTATGTGTGTGTGTGTGTGTGTGTGTGTGTGTGTGTGTGTGTGAGAGTGTGAGCAGGGTGCTCCTGAACAAGCGTAAAACATTTAGACCACAGCGCTTTTTCCCCCTCGCTCCCCCCCAAACACCACCCATATGCCCCTAGTCTCTAACCCTACCCACCCCTGGAATCCCAGCTCTCCATCACCTTCCTATCGCTAATACCAGCTTTAACTTACAAATATTTTCAAAGGCAAAGACCTTTCTCATTCAGATATCTTGAGGTGTGGTCAAGGGACCCCTTTGAAAATGGCCATGCCAATTTCTTCCCCTCGCCAAATTGAGCCTTGTTGGTACCAATCGATTCCTTAGGTAGTTTCATATGGTATAAGAAGCATCACGCTAGCTTTAAGCCCGCCCCGCCACAGCCTGCCAAATACTAGCCTGGCTCCAGACCTTCGAAGCCACGCCCACTCCACAGTTGTGGATTTGGCTGTTCTAGAAGAGGAAATTAGTTTACGAGTTGACAATTCAGTCTGAATATCAGGCTACTGAAATACAGTCATATTTAGCCGCTTTTTGTGTGTGTGTCAAATCCATGGCGGGCCAAAACAAATGGGAGGTGGGCCAAACTCGGTCCGCGGGCCCCAAATTGGTCAGCCATGGATTTCTCTTTCAGACTTTGAAACAACTGAATATACTGCATATCTTTCCATATTTCACTGTAATTCATGAATTTCCACTCTACAACCCTATGAATAATCCATGTTAAAATGCAGATTGTGCAAACGAGAAATGCAGATCAAGCACATACAGCTTTGCGAGACATAAACCTGTTCTATTCTATATATCTCTATATCTCAGCATCACTACTACTGCAATAATGACTGTGACACCACTCCCATTAAAGCTGCCATAATATGTCATAAATAAGACATTTGAATTGTCTTGAAGCAGAACAGCCATTCATTATAGGTTACGAGAGAGTTTTGCCACCGCTTTGCATTCACACAAAAATATTCTCCTCGACTCTCCGTTAGAGATGGGGTAATATCCCCATATCCTTCACGTCAATCACACTCACACAGCAGAGGCACTTCATATCGCGTCTGTGTGTTTGCAGGCTTCAGATGGAGCAGGGCGAGGGGGGTTGGGGGGATGCGCTTGTGCCTGTTTTGAAGTCTAACATTGTATTTGAAACTTGCCAATACAGTAGCAGCTTTACATTATCGAGTAAATGCAAGCATGTCTATTGTTTGTGATTGCAGTTTACATACAGTATATGGATTGTGTGTGTTTTTTGACTCATCTCTGTAATACACTGGCAGCATTGTCACACAGTCCATGGGGGACATTGTGGCTTCCTATTACTGGAATTAGGGGCAACATCCCAGAGAACAATATGACAGTGCTTCATCACATAATGTGTACCAGTGGAGTCGTCTGGATGGCTCTTAGACTTAGAGGAAGCCAGAAATGGACTGCAGGCAGGAGGGAGCGGTTTGAGCTGGAGGGAACCAGCCGTCAAAACAAATGTGCTCATACTTCCCATAAATGCACACAGTGCAGAAGAATAGGTTGGTACCAAAAAATAAAATAAAAATAAAATGCATGATTAGTTTAATCAGATTAGGTACAAGACTGTTTTCATGGTAGGAACGCGTTATCCCTTGAAAACAATGAGAATAACTCCCAAAGACTGTCTTGCTTACTGCTACGATTTATTAATATGACATTTCGGTCTGTCTGACCTTCATCTAGTTAGTATATGGGCAGCATCACAACATTTCCATATACACTCATTGGAGCTGCCTCCATCAACCAATCATCCAATCAGAGGGCCGCAATGTTTTTATGGATATGTTTTCCACCGACGCACCTGTCACACAGTCAGGTGTGCAGAGATTTTTTTTTTCATGAACTTCCTCTCTGAAAGGATCCATATTTTCCATATTTTGATTGACAATAAACAAGTGCTCCACTCACCTTTGAGGCAGCATCAAAGCACACAAATCCCGTGTTGAAGTCAATGGTAATTCCCATAAGGTGGCTCTCCATAATACAGGCATATGTTTTACACTGTAGGGTCGGAAAACAAGATGTTACCCCACCAGAGGAACATGGACAGAAGGCCTCTTACGCTCTACTGAACATGTCACATGAGCAAAATCAATCTCCGCACTAAAACCACCGGGCTGGAACCGCATGTCAGATTAAAAGCCTCCACAAGGTACCGACCTGTATCCTCTCCACCTCCAGGAAAGTGGCCATCTGAAAAGCCTTTTCCCAGGTCAGCAGCTCGCAGTCCAGCTCCACGCCGAAGAATATGTCCTCCCCGATCTCCGTCTGGACGCTGAAGCAGTGCTTCCTCTTGTCCAGAAGGTCATTATCCTGAGATAGTAACATAGTAAGGCTGCCATTGCTGATCAAGCACAGATGAGCAGACCCACTCAGAGATAAGGCAAAGTGACAGCAATGCAGTTTGTTACGCTCAGAGTTCAGAAGAAGCCTGCAGGCTTAGGGATGCACAATATGGGCACGTAGCGGCGTCTGGGTAGTGTGGAGGTCAAAGCATTCATTCACCTTCCATCACGGAGACCTGAAAAACATGAGCGGTACTTCCAGATGTTCCTACAGACACAATTGGCCATGTCTGCCGGTGGCAAACTGGTGGGATATGAGTCTAGTGCCTGCTCTGGTCGATCGGGGCGCCTGTTCGGGGGGGTGGGAGGGGAACTGGGGCGAATAGCGTGATCCTCCCGCGCGCTACGTCCTGCCGGTGAAACCCCTCACTGTCAGGTGAAAAGAAGCGGCTGGCGACTGCACATGTATCGGAGGAAGCGTGTGCTAGTCTACAACTCTCCCCAGATCGACAGAGGGGGTTGTGCCACGACCGGGACAGCAGGGGGAATTGGCCGAGTACAATTGGGGAGAAAATGCGAGGAAAACCGAGAAAAGTAAATAAACAAGCGCGAATTTGCAATATCTGCAACTCCATTGTGATGTCATCATCCACTCCATTGTGATGTCATCCACATCAATGCTATTGATTTTGTGAATCAACCAACATTTCTGCCAATGCGCACATATATCGGTGTCGGCAATTGGCCAAAAGAGTTGGAAAATATCAGCATATCGGATATCAGCAAAAAAAATCAAATTATTGTGCATCCCTACAGCAGACTAAAGCGTCAACATTTCAACACACTTATTTGTATACTTGTATTATGCTCAACACTTGTATGAACATAATGCATATACTGTATGCAGAACCAGACAATCTTTTTTACTCTAGCTATACTGTGGCTTTGAATCCAAATGGCACAGTATAAAAGGCACGGCTCTCTAAGGTCAACTTGTATCTGATTTACAGTCTGAATCTATATGAATGAAATTTGCCATAAGGGGACTTTGGGATAATAAATTGCAGTGAAATTCACTTTGCACAATCAAATTCAAAATGACCTAGAACTTGCAAAGAATGTAGAATACAATCTTCTCTGCAGGATTGGAGAGGAATGCATAAAGATGTGAGCTCTTCAAATTCGGTTTCTATTTGACAGTATATCATTCTCTAAAGACACCCAGACAGAGTTTCTCCCCTTAATAAATTTAAAAATATGCCTCAAGCAAAAAAGGGCTGGCCTTACCTTTAAAACCTTGGACATTATCTCATACACTGTAAAACTTTTCTCTGCTCTGGTCCAGTCCCATGTTGTCACCTGAAAAATGTTGGTGTGTGATTGAATACATTTGGTAAATATAATATAATAATACTATAATATATAAGATCATATATTGCTGAATAGCTTTGTTTTGTTACTACAAAGGAAATAAAGCAGCAGAGCTGGTACTGGCCTGAAACTATTTGGGCTTTTGGAAATATTATTTTTCAAACAAATAATTATTGATGAATGGTTGTTGAATTGCCTTAACTTTCATCCCCACACTGTAGCCAAAGCAACGTCTCATATTTCTATATCCACATTCAAGCTTTAAGTTGCACAGACAATCTCACTTGCCAATCAATCATTCCCCATCTCTAATTCAGGAACATTGATAGCTTAACCCTCTTGTCACAATCACTTCAACGGCTGGCAAAATGTAAACAGATTTAATGATCACCATCAATCAAGAGACAGATCAATGCAGCACAAATGGTTTTGTCTGAACCGCATCCATTCGCTAGCTGGAAAACATTTTGTCCATCAACAATATGGGAACACCAGTTGTGGGAGAAAACCCCTGCGGGGCCGGGCAGCAGTATCAATTCAAACAGAACTTTTGTGATTAAAAGTTGGTGTGAAACCAATAAAGATCAAATGAAAACCTACGGGAGGCGCCGAGAACTTGAAGAGAGAAGAACCCCTCAAAGCGAGGAACTTTGGTGAATACATTCGGTCCTGAACGGAGTCCTGCTCCTTCTCCTCGACCCAGCCCATGTAGATAATCTGTCAAATGGGGAAAAAAGAACGATGGGAACATAAGAGAGATGTGGCATGTAATAAGAAGGAGGTAAGAAGGTAGAAAGTTTATGTGTCCATAACTAATATTCCAGGCATCAATCATGTCACACAATCGCTACTTGTTACAGTCAGGGCGATCGCCTCGCGAGCAAAGCCTTTGCTTACTTCCCTTTGTGGACATTTTGATGGATGACAAAGCCGCTGAGTGAGAGATTCAGGGCAAGCAGTCAGTTCTAATGCAGTTTAATTGCTCACATGAAATGTCAAGAGAATTCACACCCTTGTCATGCAGCAGAAAGCAGCGGTTGAATTCATTTAAAAAAAACACCAAATTGGCGCTCCGTGTCTCGACTGTGGGATGATTTTGCCAGTTAACAATGCAGTTAACGGACTGAAGGTGCTTAAGTTGCTCTCTGATGATTTCTCAGCGGGTGGACTTCCATGATGCAAACAGTCTCCCGCTTTTGCAATAGGTGCAAGTAGAGGTGTGCCATATCCTATTGTCATCGATATATCTTTACAGTTCATATATATAATAATATTGTGGTAATTGGCAATATTCCAACTTGTTGACGTAATGACGTCACACCGTTAGGCTGCATAACCGTGTGATATATTTGCAGGCATATTTGAATATTTGAAGGCAACCTGTTACATTTATGCCGACATATAAAACGATAACACTTATTTTGTTGGAGTTGTATGTTCTTGAAATTAATAATAAAATATTTTTCAGCATTTTGTCATATTGCCAAGATTATCGTTATCACAGAAATACCCTAACATTTTGTGATAGTATTTTAGGGCCATATCGACCGACTCTAGTTGCAAGATGCAGTCCTTTTCTTTGACTGATTGACACCGTTAGTAGACTGACGTTTCATGGCATCTCAAAGTGGCGTCCGGCGACCCCCCCAGGGGTCCTTGAGGGCATTCCGGGGGGTCCCCAGCAAAATTTATTTTCACCATAATTCCATCCCTAAGTTACACAATATGACTACAGAATGTACAGTGTGACTATTTTGGTCATGGGTTTCATGCACTTTCTGTAATAAAACATCTAAAAGCTCAAATCTTATCAGATGGGGGACCCTGGGACAAAAGCCTATCAAATGGGGGGTCCGTGGTCTAAGTTGTGTCAGTGTAGGGGTCCTTGAAGTAAAAAAAAAAAAAAGTGTGAGAAGCACTGTTTTAGGGAATGCACTCATGGAAGACAGCGCAGCTTTTACACAAGCAGCATCCAACTGAAAATGAAAAAGCAAAAGAAGCAGCAGGAGCTCAGGTATTTGCTGAAACAACAACGTACCTGCTGGTTAACTGGAAAATTTCGATTTATCTTCTTCACCTGTTAAATGTAACAAGAAACATCAATAACACATTAAAATATAGCCCAGTGACAAATAGGCACAAATTACTGGCGCAGTTTAGTCGTGGGGACCCATTAGGGACACACAATCAGGCCGACGATGCTTCTAAGGACAAATAAACGACGCGACACTGCCCATCCAACAAGTCCGCGTTCCCCCACAGTGCTGAAGGAATACTGCTAAAACCACTTCATTTATTCAATGTATGCAAATGACAAAACGGGATAGAGTCATTTCCACAAGGACCTGAGGCTCCTTCCTAAAAAAAGAAAAAATCCATTTCTCTCTGTGGTAATAAACGCAAGGAAACTACTGAGGGAGCAGCCAGGCTTTAAATTAAAACATTCTGCTCTGATCACAGAGGTATCAGTCCCACCTAATCCACACCACACAATCAATATAACTCCAGAGGTATCAGTCCCACCTAATCCACACCACACAATCAATATAACTCCAGAGGTATCAGTCCGTCCTAATCCACACCACAACATCAATGGAACTCTCTTTCTAAGGGAACAGCACACCAAATGAGTTCCTGTCCTCCTATAGAAGCAAGAACCATTCACGGCGCCTTATTTTCAAATGTGACTGTGGGCCTCGGGAGGAAACAAGATGCTTTTCAGTGGGGTGCCTGAAAACGAAATAGACTGACTACTGGCAGGATATGAGGCGGATCGGGAGAATCACTGCACAGATGAGAGCGCATTTGTACAGTTTCAGCTATAGGTTGTTGTGAGCAGTCACACTGAGTTCAAGTCTGGCTGGTGTGACTGGCTGTCTACCACATATATATATATATACTATATATATATATATACCATATATATATATATATATATTCGCCCTTGTATGTATATATATATATACATATATATATACATATATATATATATATATATAATTTGCCTGTGTTCCTGTTTAAAGCTGCAATAAGTGAACTTTTCTGACCACTAGAGGGTGGCGGAAACTGCAACACATTTGTAAATAAAGCACAGCAAAGCCACTGCACGACAGAGGCCTGCTATGGACAAACACTACAAAGCACCGTGCCATAAATGCTAATAGCTAAGCTAAGGGTACAGAGAAGGCTCGCCGGTTACCAGTCTCACACAATGACAATTGAAGAGGTCGGTAGTAAGTTTATTAGTTACCTCCCCAACAGAGTTGGCCAGGCCAACGGAGATGACCGGTTATGTTTTCGACCCCGTTTGTCTGTAGGATATATCAAACAGTTATGAATGGATTGACACAAAACTTGCACAAAACCACTCGCCAAAAGGGGGCGTAGCAATGGGCGTGCCTAATCACAACAAGGCGGCTAACTTCCAAACGGATTCACGTAACACCATGAAACTGTAGAACGCTTAGTCATGGGCCAAGGACGAACTGATTAACTTTCCATGCCTACTAGCCAAAAGGGGGTGTGGCAATGGCCGTGTCCAATCACAAAAATGTGCCTAACTTCCACGGATTAACGGATTCAACCAACACCACAAAACATTGTGAAAAGGTTGGTCATGGGCCAAGGAGAATTGATGAACTTTCCACGCCCACTGGCTGAACGGTAATGGCAATCTAATGTAGGTAATGGCTGTGGCCAATCACAAACTTACTCATTTGGATTCCTAACAGCACAAAACATTGTAGAAACGCTGGTGGATTTGCCAACAAGCTTTAGAAAAGAGGTGAAAACAGCAACACAGCCGGCTGCTTTGTGGATATTGGTTTATATCAGGGGTCACAAAGGCCGTGCTGGTAGATCACGTGCCATTCATAACAATATTTTTTCCCCCGCCACATTTTGTCCGTCCTCCCAAGGTCCCAAGTCTGACACTTGATTGACATACAGATCGATCAGTCTGCTGCTGTTGAGAGCTGTGTTACATTAGGTTACCATGACGACAACTAATACCGCTTTGCATCCTGGGGCCATAAACCGTGGGGGGGGGGGGGGGGGGGGGAAGGCTGAAAAAGCAGTCAGGAGTCATTCATTCAATGCACCAACGTAGTGAAAGAATGACATTATAATGAGCGCGGGGCGGGGCCAAGTAAGAAGCCGAAAACTTTGTTTGTTTGATCTGCCATCGTTATCCTGAAGAAAGGAAATGTGGAGAGGCACTTTCGTAGTCTTCACTGTTAACATGAACACTGTTACCAATGAAAGAACACACTCGGGGTGAGGACATTTTTCAGACGTTCAAAGAAATTGACTGACAAAACGCATCTCCCAATGTCTAAGTGTTAATCACCACCGATGCTGTGCCTGCAATAGTTTCATTGCCAAATGCAACGAGGACGACGCATTTCCCCGACTTCCTTAACTATCACTGAATAATAATAATGTAGGAACCCTAACAACCATAAAACAGCCTGAGA
Organism: Poromitra crassiceps; assembly: GCF_964638095.1. NCBI lineage: Eukaryota > Metazoa > Chordata > Actinopteri > Beryciformes > Melamphaidae > Poromitra > Poromitra crassiceps. The sequence continues at coordinate 29,962,377 of NC_139635.1, read as the reverse complement.
TCTATTTCAAATGTATTGTCCTGTGGAGGCGGCTCCATGCAGTAGTGTAAGCTACATTCTTTAAATGTATTTTCAGCATTTATTTTTTGTTTTTTTGGGCTGGTCATTTTAAAAGTAGGCAAAAGAGTGTGGGCACCCCTGGTTTATATCATTACATCACAATGAAATCTCCACATAGTACACATTCGTTTCAGGATTGATAAATTTATGAGGTCTGATATCGCTTATTGCAGGTCTAATAGATAAGATATTCATTGATGTTTCAACCATTTAAGAAGGCAGATTACCTGCAGTACTTTACGAAATATATCCTTTTCTTTAGAAATCGAGGGGCCCTATCTTGGTGCAGGCGCTATCCCCTATTTGCTCTTGCGCACCTGTTTGCGTGCCTCAACGCCTGCTTTATGCTATCGTCCCTGCAGAGACGATAACAGTCCGTCATGCGCAAGTGTGCAGGTGTTATGCCGAGTTTCGCACCCCTGCCTGGCTGCTGCTAAACGCATCCCCACCTCATGGGAGCATATTCTTAATGATTTATACAGAAACGTAACTGTTTAAAAATGATATAATTGTCTGGGTAGATGTGACCTCCCTGTTTTTTAAGTTAAAACAGCCCCGAAATATGGTGGGGATGCAATTCTCGGCGGGGGTGCTGAATTGTTCACGGCACTTGCCGCACACGCAAATTGGAGGCGTGCCAGGTCATCTGTGTCCCCAAAATGCCAGCGCAAATGGGATTTGGGCGGTCTTGAGCACCAGAATTATTCACAGGTGTGGCCAGGCAATGCCTGGGCATTACATCAATCAAACCAATCAGATTCCTGTCTCGAAATCGCTGTAATACAGTTTGCGTGAGGCATGCAATATGCTGTAATTCCCTCCATGCGTAATTTGGATAGGCCTTTCTCACAATAACATCACATCATATACCTGTTAAAAACATCTGTGATTTGATGCAATTCGGGTTCTTTTGTTGACTGGAAATAACGTGTTTGCAGCAGGGAAACGGGAAGGGGGGGGGGACAAAAGAGAATATGGGAGGATTTAGAGTGGACTCAATTAAAACTCTGTGAAACAGTGAGCTGCCAAGGACAGAGAGAGATGGAGAGCTTGTCAACAGATCGTCTGTGGTGCCAACGACCCTCCGGGCTATGGGATAGGTGAAGGTGCATTGCAAGTAGGAGGATACAATGTCCAAGTTTCCTCAATTAATTTGCCATTAACCCCTCTTTGCAATGTGAATTATAGTTGATTGCCTCACTGAATAATCTGCTGGTTACCCAATTTTAGCAGCAGAATTTGATGTCGTCCGTGCGTATTGACTTATCCAAAAGGAATTCCTCTGCACTGCTCTGCGCAGCGCGGAGATTATGGTGCGCTCAAGCACAGCGGGGTATTTTTGCTTAAGAGGTGCTTTTCAAAGCTCTTAGTGCAAAGTAATTGCGCGCATGGTGACGAGAGGAGAATGCCATCTGTCCCCACATTTTGCACGGAAACGCCTGGTTTGGCATGTGGCAGGCCTACCCCATGCATGTCCATTACAATTATAGCAAGCATGCGCTTGTGCACGCCCCCAATTTGCATTGTGCGTGGCGTTAAACGAGCACAAAACAAGTGCAAACGGAAAATTACCGCTTTTGCTACGATAGGGCCCCAGATATCATAATTCCATCTAGATCTCAAGGTCGGTCACACACGTCTATAACATCTGAATTGTTCAGTCGTCCGTGTTCTGTTTAGTATGTCCCTTACTTTGCCACTCGAATTAGCCATGGCTCCATTACCCAGTGGAGACTCTCTCTCACACAGCCATCTCCCATGGCCGGATTATAATTGCAACTCCCTGTTTCTAACTGACTCTCTCTCACACACACACACACACACACACACACACACACACACACACACACACACACACACACACACACACACACACACACACACACACACACACACACACACACACACACACACACACACACACACACACACACACACACACACACACACACACACAGCCATCTCCCATGGACGGATTATAATTACAACTCCCTGTTTCTAACTGACTCTCTCTCACACACAGCCATCTCCCATGGCCGGATTATAATTACAACTCCCTGTTTCTAACTGACTCTCTCTCACACACAGCCATCTCCCATGGCCGGATTATAATTACAACTCCCTGTTTCTAACTGACTCTCTCTCACACAGCCATCTCACATGGCCGGATTATAATTACAACCCCATGTTTCTAACTGACTCTCTCACACACAGCCATCTCCCATGGCCGGATTATAATTACAACTCCCTGTTTCTAACTGACTCTCTCTCACACAGCCATCTCACATGGCCGGATTATAATTACAACTCCCTGTTTCTAACTGACTCTCTCTCACACAGCCATCTCCCATGGCCGGATTATAATTACAACTCCCTGTTTCTAACTGACTCTCTCTCACACAGCCATCTCCCATGGCCGGATTATAATTACAACTCCCTGTTTCTAACTGACTCTCTCTCACACACAGCCATCTCCCATGGCCGGATTATAATTACAACTCCCTGTTTCTAACTGACTCTCTCACACACAGCCATCTCCCATGGCCGGATTATAATTACAACTCCCTGTTTCTAACTGACTCTCTCACACACAGCCATCTCCCATGGCCGGATTATAATTACAACCCCATGTTTCTAACTGACTCTCTCTCTCACAGCCATCTCACATGGCCGGATTATAATTACAACTCCCTGTTTCTAACTGACTCTCTCACACACAGCCATCTCCCATGGCCGGATTATAATTACAACCCCATGTTTCTAACTGACTCTCTCTCTCACAGCCATCTCCCATGGCCGGATTATAATTGCAACTCCATGTTTCTAACTGACTCTCTCGCTCACAGCCATCTCACATGGCCGGATTATAATTACAACTCCCTGTTTCTAACTGACTCTCTCACACACAGCCATCTCCCATGGCCGGATTATAATTACAACCCCATGTTTCTAACTGACTCTCTCGCTCACAGCCATCTCCCATGGCCGGATTATAATTGCAACTCCATGTTTCTAACTGCTGTCTCCCATGGCCGGATTATAATTACAACTCCCTGTTTCTAACTGACACACTCACACACAGCCATCTCACATGGCCGGATTATAATTACAACTCCCTGTTTCTAACTGACTCTCTCACACACAGCCATCTCCCATGGCCGGATTATAATTACAACCCCATGTTTCTAACTGACTCTCTCGCTCACAGCCATCTCCCATGGCCGGATTATAATTGCAACTCCATGTTTCTAACTGCTGTCTCCCATGGCCGGATTATAATTACAACTCCCTGTTTCTAACTGACACACTCACACACAGCCATCTCACATGGCCGGATTATAATTACAACTCCCTGTTTCTAACTGACTCTCTCACACACAGCCATCTCCCATGGCCGGATTATAATTACAACCCCATGTTTCTAACTGACTCTCTCGCTCACAGCCATCTCCCATGGCCGGATTATAATTGCAACTCCATGTTTCTAACTGCTGTCTCCCATGGCCGGATTATAATTACAACTCCCTGTTTCTAACTGACACACTCACACACAGCCATCTCACATGGCCGGATTATAATTACAACTCCCTGTTTCTAACTGACACACTCACACACAGCCATCTCACATGGCCGGATTATAATTGCAACTCCCTGTTTCTAACTGCTGGTGGCCCTGCACCATATTCATGTCATATATGTGTATATATGTCATGAGTACGGAGGGTGGCAACAGAATTAGCTTTCTTAAAACGATATCTATATCTTATAGTGACATAAAGGTAGTATAGGAAAGGAAAGCAACACCCCCACACACGGCAATAAATATGGCCAAATGTGCCGATTTTCTCGAGTATCCTATGAGCCACTAAACAGCCGTTTGTAAGCAATCTTTGCATTTGGGCCCCACGTTGTGCACCACCACGTTGTGCACCACCACGTTGTGCACCACCCTGTGCACCACCCATCTGGAAACAAGAACAACCTGTGCTCCAGAAACTCTGGTAATTCACCAAGAGAAAATGAATGTACAATTTCTACCATGCACTCTCTCTCTCTCTCTCTCTCTCTCTCTCTCTCTCTCTCTCTCTTTGTTTGCCTGCTGCCTCTTGGCATCATCATTATATAATATATTAAGATGAATTATAGATAATACAAGTGTATGGGCTTAGCTTGAGGGAGTAAAATGTAGTCCAGCTCAAGTGCGAACACTGCTATTGCAAATGCAAGCCCAGGCTCTTTAGAAGTGTGTGAAAAGACCTTCATTTGCATGGGCTTAAAGTCGTGACATTTGCAATGGTATAGCTAGACGATGCGTACATTGAAATTCTATCCGAGCTCATTAGTTCACACGTGCGTCTACAAGCAGCAGGAGACCTAAGAGGTCAGGTGTTCCTCTGGCTCATACTTACATTGTGCTTGGTGAGGCCGGAGATGTTGTTCACTATTGCTTGAAGCCAGTCCAAGCAGTCTTCAGCGGTGAGGCATTGAATGACCCCGCTGCAAACCCCGTCCACAGCTATGACTTGAAACGCATTTTTCCTAAAAGAATCAGGACGAATCAAACGATTAGGAAAAGTGTTTCAAAAAGGTAATCCACAAGTCAGTCTCTCTCTCTCTCTCTCTCTCTCTCTCTCTCTCTCGCTCTCTCTCTCTCGGTGACATCTTATAGTGCCAAGTGGTATTTTCTTCACCCGTCACTCAAACAGTGTGTCCAGTTCTGTGACGTCTTTATACTTATATATAAGTATATTGATTATATAATTATAACAGTTGCGTGACGTCTTTATAATTGGATTTTCTCTTTTCTGAAGTCGGGAGTTTCTTTGTCTGTTCGGCCACGGTGGCTATCGCTTCTCATGCATGCTAACTGCCCACTTCTTCTTCGATTTCATCCAAACAAAGCCCCGTTGCGAGTGCTGATAATACATAATAATGAGTATTTCTCCCAGCCGTTGTGGTAAAATGTGTATACCTTAAGGAAATGAATAAATAAATAAAAAGACAAGTCGACTAACGTATAGCCTGACGACTTTCTTTACACAATCAATGGCCTCTCGTGCTTTGAGATAATGAGATCACAAACAAGTGTGAGCTCCGTTCATTGTGAGACTAGTTGGCAGGTTACTTGGTACGCTAGGGTCATCCTTTATAATTCAGTGAAATGTTTTTAACAGCTTTGTACTGCTGTTTGAAAAACCAGCAATAGGTTAACAATGTATACATCACAAAGAAACACATTTTAACGGTGCAAACCCACTGGAAACGGAAGCGACAGGGAAGCGAGGCAAAGCGTCTGGAAGAGCAGGCAGTTTCATCTCGGCGCCTTTGTTAACAGATTAGGCCCGGTCACACCGGCCGCGGCGCGGGCGGCTCCCTGGCCTGCAGCAGCGATAGTTTCCACGTCTGGTCTATTTTTGATGCGAGTTGCGAGCGATTGTGTGCTGCCAGGCAGGAAGTCAGTACAAGTTGTGACCGGCGCGGAGCAAAACACTGCGCTTCTGGTGTGAATAGCCAGGCTCCTCTTGCGCGAGCTGAATTTACACACGGCACTGCTTCCGTTTCCAGTGTGTTTGCGCCATTAGGAGAAAAACACCTTTTGGTATAACACCAAGACACAGTTACTGTACATGACACCGGGTTGAAGAAAGTAGCCCGCATGACACAGGAGAGCCTGCTCGCATGCAAAAGAAGAAGAAGAAAAAAAGTGGGAATATATATTTCCATAGTGCCCAACAAAAATGGTATAGGTATTGATTGCATTGCGGAATGTAAATAAATATGCTTGATTTTTCACATCTCACTCTTGTGCATGTCAGTATGTGGGCTTCCAATTATCATTTGCTTGTCCTACCTGACTTATAGTTTTGGTAAGCCTTTGTAAGATTTCAGTTTTGTTCTCTTGGGTGACACCTATGGGATGAGTGGTAATTGCAGGTGAGATCCAAACAGTGTTGCATAATGTGACATTAGTCATTTTGTTCGGCCATAGTAACCACCCGTAATGCTAGCAGAGACAGGAGAAAAGTAGCTTGTTATCCTACTTCACACAAGAGTTGTCGGGAACCTACAGTAACCTACTAGGTGAGTCTATTGTGTTAGCTCCGCCCACCCTGTGTCACCACAGACACCAAGTTCATAAATGCTGCAATACTGAAAATGCAAAGGCCATAGCTCAATCACCATTGTATTAACTCACTATCAGATAGATAGTGACTTAACAGACATTTACTTACATGAAAATGTATCACTTTAAGAGCGCAAACACTTCCAGTTGACTTGTGACACTCACTCACTCACCCACTCATTCACTCACACACACTTACTTAATTCAATCAATCAATCAAATCAATCAATCACAGACACTGTATTAGTGGACCCATGGGAGTTGGACCTCCCCCTGGTCTGGAACACAGTGGTCTCCAAAGCCTCCTGCTTTATTTACTAGGCATCGATTCCCAAGCTGGCCCGCTGCACGGGCTCGCTAGGCCTCGCCCGCCCTGCAGCTCGCCGAGCTGGTCCTGCAGCTCGGGGCCGTGCGGCCTCGCCCGCAGCTCGGGGCCGTGCGGCCTCGCCCGCAGCTCGGCTGCTGCGTGGCCTCGCCTGCTCTACTGGCATGTGCAGTGCACAATTGCCAACTTTGCATCACTAATGACATCACTCACTGATGACATCACAATGATGTCACAATGTCTATGACATCATCAGTGATGTCACAATTTCTCGAGTATTCACCTTATCATTTGCCCATATCAGAACGCTTCTGCATTACGTCATTTTGTAATCGTTCCGTTTTAGGCCCGGAAGTAGATTACGCCTACCTTAATCATTTTTAGACTTGCCAAAAAGCTGTTTTCAAGCAAAAAATCTGTTATAAAGTTTTAGTATTTTTTCAGATGAGAACGTAACATTCCAAATATGTGACCAGTTTATCAGAATAACGCCTATTTGGAAATATTTAACGAGCAGCGAGGACTGAGAGCGCTGGCTGTGTGATGGGTCGGACTAGCTAGTATCTGTCAACCTCTGCTGTACTGGCAGTGAGAAAACACTGTCGACGTGCTTTTGTAACTAATGTTAAATGCCGACTGGGTACAGCCATCGGCTCCTTGCAGCAGTAACGCTATGAGAGCATGTAACTGAAGTTGGCCGCAGTGTAGCTGCTGAATGTTGCCAAACTTCATTTATAGTTTACAGTTTACAATGCAACCGGCCGGCTGGCCAACGCTGAACCGGAGGAACAAATACAATTGCGTCTAACACGGAAGAGAAAAAGAGGGCGTGGCAAAAGGTGAATATATATTTCGCTCTTATGACATCACTGATGATGTCACAATGCCTATGACATACATCAACTCTGCCCAGACAATGGTTTTGAGAAAGCCGAGGCGTCCACCCCCCCGGCCGGCTCACCTGCACACGTCAGAGCCCGGGACGTGCTGCGACAGGTGCGAGTGGAGCAGAGGTATCAGACGCAGGTCCACCCATCTCTTCTCCCAGCGGAGGCCCGGGGACGCGGGCCACGACGAGCACGACAGCGTGTCCTGGAGGAGAGCAGAGAGGCAGTTTAGCAGACGAGCTCATCTGACATGTCGGGAGCTGAGTCCTGTTGCTGCAGGTGCACCGGCAGGCAGGCAGAGACGCTGATTCACCCTCCTCAAAGATAAAGATAGATTGAGCATCCTCGGCTATCAGCGCGCGCTGGCAGTCGCATACTGTAGAGACAACATCCTGCCTGGCGTCACTCGGGGATGCTGCTGCATATTTACAGCCAGGACAGTTATAGAGTCAGTCAGTGGAGAGCAGCCTGAAGGCTTTTACACACCAAGAGCGATGCCAATAAACAGCACCAAATTTGCGAGGCGGATTGTGACCCGGCCGACGGTCGGTCTGTGCACACCAGCGCGACGATGTTCGCTTGTATTCGCGTCGCTGGTCGCTTGGTGCTGCAGCTTGATTGGCTGTCTTTCGGTCTGTCTGTTTTGAATTGGTCGATTTCAAATTGGCCCCTCGTCTCGTCGCTGTTGTCCTCCGCCAGGTATCCCAGCATGCTGAGAGACAGCAGCACGTGCCCCCCGGGCAAGACGAGAGTGTGACCCACACGTCCGTTCTCCGAGGGTGGGGTGAATCTCTCCCAGGCTCCGCTGGTACAAAAATGCAATTTTTCTCAGCTTTCTGGAGACAGACGGGCGTTTTCGGTGAAAACTACCTCATTTAAGTGTCGGTTAACTAAAGAACGGATGAAGGTAGAAACAAACCTTTTTCCCTATAAAAGTAGAGGCACTCTTCTGTCTTTTGAGATATTTGGTGTTTACATAGTCATAGAAGAAAATATTCTGTGGGTCTTGGAAGATTAGTGAAAATGGTCAGAAACCCCTAGCGAGGAAAGTGTTAAAAGCCTGTAGGTTATTTTCTAACTTGAATTGAGTTTCTCTCTTGTGTTTCTGTGTTTGTACTTGAGAGATCTGCTATTTTACTGTTTCCTCCTGATCGCTTTCAGTCGTATATCGGAGCCATTCCCTGCTGTTGCTTCATATCAAAAGGCAAGCTTTCCATTGACACTCTTTATTGTGAAGAACTTACAGATACAGCTGCGACTTCAGAGAGAAAGAATTCTTGATGCTTTGGCAATATTGTTTCTGATGCATTCAGACCAATAAAGCAATTTGAATTTAAGGGAGAGAGAGAGAGAGAGAGAGAGAGAGAGAGAGAAGAAGAGACGAAACAGTGAATCATACAAAGCAGAGGCTCTGTGTATGTACAGTGTATGTGTGTGTGTGTGTGTGTGTGTGTGTGCATACGTCTACGTGATTGGTCAGTGTGACATCGGGTTGCATTCCTCGAAAGTAGGATCGCCCTGAACTTTCTTGCCGTACGATTCGCCGTCTACCCCCATTGACAATGAATGGAGCGCAGGGGGGACGGGGGGTTCAATGCCGAGGGACGTAGCGTGTGTGAATCCAGCCTAATGCATGGAGCACAGAGAGCCTACCGTGTTGTTGGGATGGTAGTTCAAGTGCAGGCCGCTATCACACAGAGGAGAGGACGTCCCACTGCTCTGATCACTGGGAATGCCTGAAAGCAGGGACACACAAAAAGCTACATCTCCAATAAAACATCAGAACCCCAGCGCATCTTCTCCCTCAATCTATTCCACGACGAGTAATTGTGATGAATTACAGTTATCAACCAAACTGTGTTACTCTGATCTGCTACATTGTATTTCTCTATTTGAATGCAGTTGACTGTAGTTGGCCTATATGCAAAGGCTTTTATGTCTAATGAGGAGCTGATGACCTCACAGGCAAGTCTAATCAATTGCAGCACAATGCAGCATGTCTGTTTTGTCCGGTTTAGTCTCCGTTTCCAGATAGTGCCTTTTGTGAAGCTGAATATAGATGTCTGTTTCTCTCAGTGTGGCTGTGCAGGGTGCAGTTTATGGTCACCACGACAACCAAACTTTGATAGCTAATAATAGACATTATAAAAACGCTGTGTTTATTCTTATTATGAATTATTTGTCACAGCAATAATGATGAATGACACAGGTCTTAAGGTCATCAAGTCCTTGGTAAGAGTTTATTTGGATAGTCCGCCTACACACAGAGTCTACATACAGTTGCCTGGGTCCAGACCTTGGAATCCGCCCACTCAGCTGAGTTGAGTGTAACGAGTTGACAGTTCAGTCTGATATCAGGCTAAGTCTACTTTGTAACATTTCAATAGCTTATTAGTTGACGTTCAACAAATCAGATGTTTCACTTTTGTCTGTAGATGTGTAACAGATTATCTATAGAGTATTATATTGTATGAAATACCTACATATTCCTAAATTTAGTTGCTCCAGGTGAGGAGAATCAGGTGCGTTGGGCGCCCGGGTAGTGCAGCCAACACTAGGGTCACAGGTGTGAGCCCCCGTGTTACCTCTGGCTTGGCCGGGCGTCCATACAGGCACAATTGGCCGTGTCTGCGGGTGGGAAGCCGGATTAAGGGTGTGTGTCCTGGTCGTTGAACTAGTCGTACATCCTCTGGTCAGTCGAGGCGCCTGTTCAAGGGGGAGGAGAACTTGGGGAATAGCGCGATCCTGCCACGCGCTACGTCCTGCCGGTGAAACCCCTCGCTGTCAGGTGAAAAGATACGGCTGGTGACTGACTGCACATGTATCGGAGGAAGCATGTGCTAGTCTATGGCTCTCCCCAGATCGTCAGAGGGGGTGGAGCCACGACCGGGACAGCAGGGAGAATTGGCCAAGTACAATTGGGAAGAGAAACAGGGGACACATGCGAAGAAAAAAAAGTTTAACATCTACAGTCAAAAGCGAAACAGTTGAATTGTTGAATCTCAACTAATAAGCTGTTGAAATGTTACAAAGTAGACTCTCTGTAGGCGGACTGTCCAAATAAAGTGTTACCAACTCCTTTAACACTGGAGTCAGTGCCGGTGGTTTCTTACATGTGCAATCCTCGGAGAGGGGCAATTTAAGAAAGGCTGGAGTCTTCTTTAGGAAAGAAACAGTAAGTGTCACTTCTTCACCAGCATTTCTCAAAACCTGGACCTGGAATCGAAAAACATATTTGCAGTTTAAAACGGCAAGAATCTGTGCTGATTGTTTGCTGTGATGTATTGGATGAGACATGGTGTGCCAGTTCCTAGCTAAGAATGGAAACCCCAGATAAGGGATTTACAGAGAATTAGAGTTAGCTCCTTACACATTGACAGAGACTTGGAGTTATGGTCCTTACACATTTTCTGTTGTTGGAACGGTTTCATTTATAAATGTAATAAAAACAGAAAATATTGGTTTCACATGTCCAAAAGATAGGAATCGGAAAGCGAGTCAAGATAAGCTGTTGGGAGAGCTCTTGCAGCCTAAGTAAAATATGAGATATCAGATGACAGCTTACCACTTCCTCGTGGCGATAGCTTCTCACATTTATTCCATTTATCTAGAAACAACAGTAATGGGGTTACTCAGAATAATAGCGTTGGCATGGCATCATAGTGTTAGATCCTCAGAATGATAATTAATGAGGCAAGCACAATAGCTGTTATGTTATCTGCACTAAAACAACAACTGTTTCTCTGTCTAACGCTAGCTTGTAAATGTTTCAGACTGCAGCGGTGCACTGCACGGCTGAGTGAGATGAGGAGTTTTTTCTGCAAGACGTATGCAACAAATAAAGGACTCGACAGTTACCTATAGAGTTAGTTTTAGCAATACAATTCTGCTGATTTATGTTGCTGGAAATATTACCTATCACATGTCAGAGGATGATGAGATGTGCAAACAAGCAGTGAAGCGACTTTTTGGTATTTTTAATCGGTTTACCTGAAGGATGCCATCGCCAATGAAAAGCAGCCCAGAGAGTTCAGCTGGCGAGAGAAAATCAATTTGGTAAAAGGGAAAAAACACACAAAGGCGTAGAAGGGGAAAGAAAAGCCTTTTATAAAAAAAAAGATGTGAGTCTACCTTTTTGCTCTTTTGATATTTTTGATATCACCACGGGGATTTTATGCTCCGCTCCACCCTGGGAGAGAAATGAAATTGAGGTAGAAACAAGAAATCACAAACACAGAGAGAAAGAATGATACTGGAGCACAGGTCTATTTTCACTGAATCTCCCCCCAAGCTATTGCTATTATTGCAGTTGGACAGACCCAAAAAGGAGCAAAGAATCAATAATCTTATAGGTGACTGTGAACTTAACGAGAAAAGTCATGACGAGCAGACTAATCAGTGGGGATCTAAATTACCTTGATGCTCAGGCCAAACCCTCCGATCGTCTGCCGTCTGATCGTTACAGTTCTCTCCTGTAAGAGGGTCAGGTAGAAGAACAAAGGAGGTTCAGGTACAGTAGAAGAACAAAAGAGCTTCAGGTAGAAGAACAAAGCAATGAGCTCAAGGTAACGCTCAAACTAAGGGCATTTTGTCGAACATATTCAACTTGAAATGAGCTGTGTTTTCTGCACACCGTCTTTGAGGAAGATTTCCAAAATAACGTCTTCTCTCAATAGCACTACTATCACAAATATTCCAATTACCCGTGACTCTTCCAACAAGCAAATTTGACCTTAGTTGTACACAGAAATGTGATCAATGAAAGGTGACACACCCTTTGTTTCTGTAAGCACATTTGAAAAGAATCATTACAGAGCCGTCTATGTTGCTGATAACAGCTATTCATCAACACTATCAAGCACTAAATGGTAACAAAGCATCACCGCAGACTATTCTTCTCATCCGCCAGTCGCCAGACAAAAAGCACTTTCAAAGGAAGACGACATTTTGCCCATGTTTTAAATAACCAGCAGTGGCGAGTAAAAGCAGGTTAAACATGGTCTCTGAAATTGATATTTTTTTTGGTGTGCCCAGAATGTACAAGGACATAATCCCGTGCTAAGGTTGTATGAGCATGTCTTCGGCCTTTACGTTAATTGCCAATTCTGTTTGAGCGGACACGAGGGGCCACCGTCGCCACTTGTCTTTGGAGACGCCCCCCCCCCCCCCCACCCCACCCCCCGTGACGTGATGAATATGACCACTTTGGGGAAGGTCAAAGGTCATGCAGCACTGAGAAAAACTTCGCTAGGGTTCATCTGAGAAACAGGCTGTTTATTTCATGTGAAGGAAAAAGTGCCGTCAGTAGTGAGACTCAAGCATCGCAAAGTACAGTATCTGTCACGTTCCAGAAAGCCAAGCGCTATTTAATAACTACGACTGAATCACAAGCTATAGATTGTCTGGAGGAGGTTTGTCACGCACACAAAGACACCATCAATATCTTTGCATAGTGTGATATCGATTTCAGTGTGTGTGTGTGTGTGTGTGTGTGTGTGTGAGAGAGAGAGAGAGAGAGAGAGAGACAGAGAGAGTATATGACATCAGCCTTGAGTACTTATCAGGCAGATTGGGTCACTCACACTGGAATAAAAAGGCTCTCCGGACACACAGATGACATCTTGCTCTTGAATGGTCAGAATGTCTCTGGCCAAGTGCAGTCGAATATTGAACGGCTCCTCATGACCTTCTTGCAGCAAATAAATCCCAGTCTTTGTCTGCGAGTAAATCAAGGAGATCAAATCATTCATCACTCCATCACGACTCGAACTAACTGGCCATGAAATGAGATGCCACGGAAAAGACGTGTTGCGTGATGAACACAGAAATTACAATACAGACTTGGGTGATGTTATTGTTAATGTTGAACAAACACTCCCATTCACGGCTCTGAGTACTACACGCACAAAGGCTGGCAAATGAATGATTTATGCGTTCAAATGAGGCCTAATCGCTCTCAAACAAGCGGTTATCTATGTTTATAGTGCGAACGTTTGTGCCCAAGGTGCGCTTCACATTTATCCAGCCTATAGAGCACCACACTGAGGGAAAAAGAATTAACGATATTGATTGCTCAAATTATATCACCTCATTTATTTCAAAGTGGACATCTGAGAATGATGCCAAATGAAGAACCTGTGGAACGACGTGATTTATATTGTGTACACTCTGTATTTGACTTTCCCAGCGTCAAGCCAGCAAGTGTGACAAATGTATGTTTCCCATGATTTATTTAAAACATGATAATCCGCAGACATTTACATTCTGCGTAGCCTTTTCTTCCCCCGGCTAATTGCAATGCCTGTCCTGCCCTTGACTCAGAAAGGTCTAAATAAAAGAACCACCTTCACCTGACAAGACTACTAATAGAAAGAAGGACCAATGTCAGCAGCCTTGTCACCTACCTAAGACACATTAGTCATCAATTAACAAGACAGGTGCACTGTTGCTATTCTTAGAAAGAGTACCTCACTGTTGCTATTCTTAGAAACATTATCTCACTGTTGCTATTCTTAGAAAGAGTATCTCACTGTTGCTATTCTTAGAAAGAGTATCTCACTGTTGCTATTCTTAGAAAGAGTATCTCACTGTTGCTATTCTTAGAAAGATATCACTGTTGCTATTCTTAGAAAGAGTATCTCACTGTTGCTATTCGTAGAACGATTATCTCACTGTTGCTATTCTTAGAAAGATTATCTCACTGTTGCTATTCTTAGAAAGATTGTCTCACTGTTGATATTCTTAGAAAGATTGTCTCACTGTTGCTATTCTTAGAAAGATTATCTCACTGTTGATATTCTTAGAAAGATTGTCTCACTGTTGATATTCTTAGAAAGATTGTCTCACTGTTGCTATTCTTAGAAAGATTATCTCACTGTTGCTATTCTTAGAAAGATTATCTCACTGTTGCTATTCTTAGAAAGAGTATCTCACTGTTGCTATTCTTAGAAAGAGTATCTCACTGTTGCTATTCTTAGAAAGAGTATCTCATTGTTGCTATTCTTAGAAAGATTATCTCACTGTTGCTATTCTTAGAAAGAGTATCTCACTGTTGCTATTCTTAGAAAGATTATCTCACTGTTGCTATTCTTAGAAAGATTATCTCACTGTTGCTATTCTTAGAAAGAGTATCTCACTGTTGCTATTCTTAGAAAGAGTATCTCACTGTTGCTATTCTTAGAAAGAGTATCTCACTGTTGCTATTCTTAGAAAGATTATCTCACTGTTGCTATTCTTAGAAAGATGATCTCAAACTATATGTGAAACTTAAATCAAAGTCAGTGGGCTTAGAACACGTTATCGTTCACCCTTAGTGAGGAATGTGTGAAGGCACCTCACTCGGGTTAAAAGATTAGCCTAAAAAATGAGCCTACGCCTGCAGCCGTACCATGAGAAATGAAATAATAGCGACATTAATTCACATTATTTGAAGAAGTGTGTGCGTGTGTGTTCCTGCGTGTGTGTCTGTGAGAGAGAGGGGGGAGAGTGTGTGTGTGCATCTGAGAGTCATTAGCCAAGCAAAATCAGGGCAGTAGTGTGCCGTAACTGTACAATGTTGCTGGGTCAGACCACGTCTCATGGGGGTGAGCATGGCTTGACCCATTGTAGCGTGCACTGTACATAATTGGCCTTATGTCTGATCCCATTTTATGTTTTACTATGACTCTCCCCCCTAATCCCCCCATTATTATCTACATCATGAGCTCCAATCTGATAAAGCGTGCATGACATTTCACACTGCCGACAGCGCCGAATTTGCACCGACGACGACGACATCTCTTTCTTCAGATATCGAATCTCATTCGACGACACTTAACGCTGTCACAGACGCTCACGCATGCCGCCACACACTCAACATGACAATGTCATCGCCGTGGCGACGAGAGGAATCGATGGAATCCTACCTCTTCATTTGAAGTCTTGAAATCCATGTGCTACTATGCAGTGAGGGGAAACTGCCATGAGGGGAAAACAAAAGTTGAGTTAGCGATCAGTGACATGGCCCTGACTTTTTTGCAGCAAAAGTGGAGAAGTGATTCCCACTTTAGACAGCGCTGTTAGCAGTATGCCTATTTTCATTAGAGTAACCGCCTTCTTATAGGAACTTGAGAGAAGGCAGAGAAAGGAATATGCGTCTTCTTAACTCAACTCGCAAAACTTGAGGCCATTAAGTGGTAATGAATAATTCATTAGCGAAGGTGAGAACCCAGGTATCCTAATAAATCTTCCAATATTGAATCCATTGCTCTCAGAAAGGAACCGCGTTACCATATCTGATACCTTGTCTGGAAGCACATTAACACTCTCAGTCAAACAAGGCTGTGGAGAACAGCAAGCCATGGTGGAAGTGCAACAGGCCTGGTAGCATGGTTGTAAAACATTAGGGAGACTAGAGTGATAAGCACCCCACACACACACGCCCGCGCGCGCGCACACACACACTTCAAATCGTTTCAGTTACTCTTCACAGATGGCTAGTAGAGCTGCAACGATTCATCAATTAATTATCATTCAACTATTACATTAATCGCCAACTATTTTAATAATCGATTAATCAGTTTGAGTAATTTTATTTTAAGAAAAACAAGTCAAAACCTCTCTGATTCCAGCTTCTTAAATGTGAATATTTTCTCCGCTATGTGAGTAAACTGAATATCTTTGGGTTGTGGACAAAGCAAGACATTTGAGGACGTCATCTTGTGCTTTAGGAAACACTCATCGACATTTTTCACCATTTTATGACATTTTCTAGATCAAGAAACAGCAAATGTGGGCATCCGGGTAGTGGAGCAGTAGATAACCTGCCTACCAACATGAGGGTCGCAGGTTCGTGCCCCCGTGTTACTTCAGGCTTGGTCGGGTGTCCATACAGGCACGATTGGCTGTGTCTGTGGGTGGGAAGCTGAATTGAGGGTATGTGTCCTGGGCACTGCATTAGCACCTCCTCTGGTCGGTCGGGGCAGCAGGGGCAAAAATTGGCCATGTACAATTGGGGAGAAAATGGGGGTGGAAATCGAAAAAATTATAGAAAAAAGAAAAGGAAAAAAGAAACGGCGAACAGATTAATCGACAATGAAAATAATCGTTAGTTGCAGCCCTAATGGCTAGTGGCAAGCAATATTTTGAGGAGCCACACACCTAATAATAATAATAATAATAATAATAATAATTGATTGGATTTACATAAACCAGTTCCACTCACAGACATGACTGCGCCTTGAAGGAGAGGGAGTCTCTTACCTCAGTAGAAAAGCCCCCAGCTCTTCCGTTAGAGAGGTCTAGCCATCGAGCAGCGAGTTGATCTCTGATCCAACCCGCAGCAGAGGACCTTCCCAGATCATGGCTGTCAGATTGGGGGGGGGGGGGGGTGGGGGGCAGTGCTGTCACCTCTCCTGGCTGGCTGTGGCTGTTGCAGGGGTACGGGGCGAGGAGTATTCCCAGCGGAGCCCTCGCTGAAGAGCAGAATGAGGCTATCCTGTAGCGAGGTTTCACTCCCGACGCTCCCTGATCGGTGGCTGTGCTGCGGCAATATGAGGAGGATGCAGCGCAGGTATTATTCCAATCCTAAATGTGGTTAAGGGTGGGATCCATTAGCAGGAGAGGAGCAGCTGAGAGGCAGCAAGAGCTGGGAAACAAACAAACGACACATTTAAAGCCTTTCCGCTTGACCAAAATACAAAGTGTAAGAAGAACAGAGCATCGCCAGTAATATACTGATACTGCTGATTGAACGCTTCTGGTTATGATTCAAAAGATCTATCCTACACGACGAGTGCAAGAAAACCGCACCATCTGTGATGTCAACTTAACTATGACTCACAGCGATGTTGAATGAGAAGCAATTCAAAGCTTTCATTTCACAAATAACAACCTTGTGCAAAGAAAGGAGATTCAAAAGTGAATTCCATCGTTTAACCCATGATGAAGGATCCCGATGCTTCACTTCTAAATAAAAACGTGTGGTTCCTCGTCGTGTATGAATGCCAAAAGACAATTAACTTATATTCTTCCATTTGCCAGCCACAAATGATTTCCAAAGTGTACACCCTTGGGAAACTCTCCTCATTAGTATGCAGTGTTGGCTGAACGCCACCTTTTTGTTGAGCTGCAGTGGCATGCGTTTCCACTATGATCATTGTTCTAGCGGATTAAAAACTTATATATGCACTTGAAGCAAAAAATGTCATGCATAAATCATTGACTTCTGATTATACAGTAAGAGTCGCCCCTAATGAAATTTGCAAATGTATTTGCCACTAGGGAAGCATCCCATCTGGAGCCAGGGCAAGGAACCAGGGCAAGTGACTCACCAGGGCAAGGAGCCAGGGCAAGTGACTCACCAGGGCAAGGAGCCAGGGCAAGTGACTCACCAGGGCAAGTGACTCACCAGGGCAAGTGACTCACCAGGGCAAGGAGCCAGGGCAAGTGACTTACCAGGGCAAGGAGCCAGGGCAAGTGACTCACCAGGGCAAGGAGCCAGGGCAAGTGACTCACCAGGACAAGTGACTCACCAGGGCAAGGAGCCAGGGCAAGTGACTCACCAGGGCAAGGAGCCAGGGCAAGTGACTCACCAGGGCAAGGAGCCAGGGCAAGTGACTCACCAGGGCAAGTGACTCACCAGGGCAAGGAGCCAGGGCAAGTGACTCACCAGGGCAAGGAGCCAGGGCAAGTGACTCACCAGGGCAAGTGACTCACCAGGGCAAGGAGCCAGGGCAAGTGACTCACCAGGGCAAGTGACTCACCAGGGCAAGTGACTCACCAGGGCAAGGAGCCAGGGCAAGTGACTCACCAGGGCAAGGAGCCAGGGCAAGTGACTCACCAGGGCAAGGAGCCAGGGCAAGTGACTCACCAGGGCAAGTGACTCACCAGGGCAAGTGACTCACCAGGGCAAGGAGCCAGGGCAAGTGACTCACCAGGGCAAGGAGCCAGGGCAAGTGACTCACCAGGGCAAGTGACTCACCAGGGCAAGTGACTCACCAGGACAAGGAGCCAGGGCAAGTGACTCACCGCGTGTTCAAAAGCGCAAAAAAACTAGAGACCATCTTTGCGATGGGATCATCACACGCATGACTTAAAAGCAACGTGGGCCAGGGGTGTAAAGAGGGATGGAGATCGAGACCCGGTATCCATCGATACGATGAGGTCTGAGACTAGCGAGAGACGAGAGTCATGTCGTTTCAAATCACTGGTGCACAAACACATACATCGAATGAAGTTTTTGAATTCAATTGAATTGCCTGCCAACCGCCGTTAACTGAACAAAGAAGATTTGAATTGCAGAGGCAGGCGAGTCCAATTTCATTCGGTTGAGAAATTAAACAGTCACAGACTCGCAGTTAAGCAATACCAGTCCTGTTTAAAATTGATTGTCGTCTCATCTTTCCACCAAATAATAGAAAATGATCGATAGTGGTATCGATAAAGCATCACCAATATCACTCAAGACGAATGAGGTAATAGGTCCAGGTCTATTTACCTTAGTTAAAATACTCAAAAGTTTCAAGTCTTTGCCTAACCATTAGGAGTCCTTAGGTATAGTTAAAGTCGATGTTAAAAGTAAAAAAAGTCTTCTGGTTGTTACACCAATCACACATCATTAAACCGACTTCAGGACAGGAAATTGAGTTTGAATTGACTTTCAAATTCAGTTTGACGAGGAGACAATTTTCTCTTAATCATCTTTCTCACCCATACAGTGATGCTTAGGGGTGAGCCCTGTCGGAGACAAGCCGCCTCTCCTTGATGGATGGGAGAGTAATCTTCACGCCATTTTGCAGGACCCCATTTAAAAATGAATGTCTAACATGTGGTCAGCTGAAAAATGTGTCTGCAGCTGGAAGATGAGCGCTTTGTCCTAGCGGGTGACCTCGTACATCCTGACAAAATGCGAGCGGGCGGGCTCCCTTTTCTGCAAGAATCCAAGATTAACTAGGCTGCACCTTTTGTAGCTTTTAAGTGGAGTCAGCACAACACGGCGACGCCATCAGATATTCTCACTGCGACCGATTCGCCCGCCGATGTTTTCTTCAAATAACGTTCTTGTCTGTGACACAATAATGGCAGGGCAGTGAGAGAGAGTAGCGGCGTTAGATTGCAGGGATGATGTGTAAATTGTGATGGTTGACATCTCCATCTACCTGAGGACAGCTGTGGCCCATACCGGATGATGGATGGCCATTTTGCCTAGCAGGTGGAGCAGCTGCCCGCCTGTGTGCTGCGGCAAATGTAGTTTTACTACTGTAAAATTGAGATGGGTTTCACTTATGTGACATTTCTTCGGTGACCTGGAACATATGGTTCCTTGGAGTGTAGCTTTTAATTTGACGTGATGGTCGTTGATATTGTAATGTTAGTGCAGTGTTTAAATGTCCCTGCCTTCAAAAGGATTCATGGTCAATGTAAATTCCATTATGCTGAAGGAAATGTGTAGGCTCACATGCATGTGTGAGAACATAATGACCTCTAAAATGCTGTTGTTCACGTTTGGCGTCCTGGTAGCAGCGGTAGATTCCCTGCCTAGTACCAACATGAGGGTTGCGGGTTCGAGCTCCCGTGTTACCTCCGGCTTGGTCGGGCGTCCATACAGGCACAATTGGCCGTGTCCGTGGGTGGGAAGCTGGATTATGGTCGCTGCACTAGTGCCTCCTCTGGTCGGTCGGGGCGCCTGTTCGGAGGTGGAGGGGAACTGGGGGGGGAACGAGGTGATCCTCCCACACGTTAACGTCCTGCCGGTGAAACGCCTCGCTGTCAGGTGAAGAGAAGCGGCTGGCGACTCCACATGTATCATTTGAAGCATGTGCTAGTCTACAACCCAGATCAGCAGAGGCGGTGGAGCAACGACCGGGACAGCAGTGGGAATTGGCTAAGTGGAATTGGGAAGAAAATGGGAGAAGATAAGAAAAAAACGTGATTTAACAAAAGATTCATGTTCAAATTATAACCTCCATTAAGCGGACAGAGATTCACAGCCAAGGGATCTGCCAAATGCATGTGTGAGAACATAATGAACTGTAGAATTCTGTTGTTGAGGGCCTGACAACCTCCTTACTCCTCGTCACACGGCGTCCTTTTTGTAAAATAGCGTTTACACTTGTGTGACATGCTCGTTCTTTTTCATCTAGAAATGTGCATCATGACAGATGAACAAACTGACTTGATCTTCACGCTGCGTTGGACGAGCTCAAGAATGACTCAATTGGATGACTCAAGAATATCATGTGCTTTGGCCTCGTTCTTTTAAAGCATTTGTCAAAAGAAATCGTATAGAAGCCTTTTATGACCTCTCCGTCAATACCTGCGACCTAGTGACAGCCAGTGCTCTGTGTAGCAGATGGCTGGTGAGTGATAGGTGCAGGAGTAAATTAGTGACTGACACATTTATGGCGCAGCCCCCTGACCTTCCTGATTGTGATGTATGCTTTCTGGCAACAGAGTGCCACCAGATACCAGCCGGGTGCCAGCTTAAATCTGAGGGAATCATTTCACAAACTGTTTCCCTATCACCGGATCTCGAGTCACAGAGATCGGTGTAAGCGGTGTATTGTAGAGATACGCTATAAAGCTTTTACGATTCATTTAGGGGTCAGCTAACCTCACAGTGGGTTTTTTTCTCTCTCCTGGTGACAGGTTCCTTAATTGGATGCAATTAATTGTATTTCCTCAACATATGATATATTGGCGTTTAAGTTTTATGTTAATGGGTTGGGCAAGCGAAGCATGTTCCCTTACATGAGCGACTTAATTACGCTCCGTGAATGAACACACGCAGTCATTATTACATTACCTTGAGTAGCAATAGCCATTCTCCTAAGTGATCTTTACAGCAGAAAATAGCTGGACAGTAGCATGGAAGAAAATATTCCAGTCATATTTGCCAGATTGTTTTCTGATTAACGTTCTGTTTTCTTAAACACAATACAAAATAATATACATCACAACGTATACACACAAAGTAAACCTCTCACCCTAACCCCAACACCCCCCCCCCACCCACGCACGCACACACGCACGCACGCGCACGCGCACACACACACACACACACACACACACACACACACACACACACACACACACACACACACACACACACACACACACAACTCGTCTTCACCACACACACAATTGGACTTGGTTGTCCACATAAATGGTCCATCATAATAGTGGAATGGACACAGATACTTGAAACTAGACACACCTCAACAGACAATCTGTCACAAAACAAGGAAGTAGGCTACACAACAAATACATATTTTTGGCCCATGCATTGAGACACTAAACATGAAAAATGCGACTGCCCCCAGAATATGGCCCATGTCAGGAGCCCTCCAAGAAGGTTAAGTATTCGCCCCATTTTCTAATATATCTTCTAAAGCATTTATAGAGGACATCTTCTTAAATAGGCTGTATCAGGAAGAAGACGCCGGGGCCTGGAGATGGCACCATGCTGTGCATGGGAATCCATGAAAGGATTAAAAACCTCAGCATATGAATGGGAGGCTAGGCTAGATTGAACTGATGCTACACAGGGGACACCAATCTGTTCATCGACAAAATATAAAGTAGGGAAATAAGACAACTCTGGAAAATATCTTGCATGCTAAGACAAACTGTTTATGAATTCAAACTGCTTGACAAGAGACAAATTATTACCAAAGGGATACAGTAAATTCTGGAAAGTCCTGGCTTAAAACATGCAATTCAATTCAACGCAGCTATACAATATATGAATAACTAATGCGTTATAAATGCTTCCTAAGTGTTGACAATTTCACAAGAGAGACTGTTCTTAAGCAAACACTATGATGGTCATATACAGTTTGTCTCACCTTCATACGCAAGATTGGGAACTGGGTTAATTGCTGCTGGGAGCTATTTACAATACAGCCATTGCATGAATTGCAAATGTCGCAAAAGAAACACACAATATCGCAATTTACAGTGAATAAGACCGTCTGCCATCAAGGTTGAGCCAATTAATAGGCACAGCCACCGTACTGTAGTTGGTTGTCAAGGTAACGAATAAACACACTGTCCACATTAATCAAATGTGACCTAAAATTGTCCAGCCCGGCTGCTTAAGAGACTGTAAAGCCTGGGAGAAATACTGCCTTCCTTCCACTGGAAAATGCAGCGGTGGAGGGAGAAGCTCATCTTTAAATATGATACATACTGTAAACCACTAAGGTACCATTTAACCCCTTACTTCTTCTTCTCTGGTCAGCAATATAAGCGACGCGTGGCTCTACCACTGCCTGCGTCTGTGTGGCAGTGCTGACCCTCTACATCAGATGGGCTGCTATATGAGGGGCATATAAATGAGTGTCCTGGTGCCCCCTCCCCCCCCCCCCCCAACGTCCCCCGGTGTCGTCGTCCCCCCGTCCCCCGGTGCCCCCCCCCCCACGCCATGAGAGTTGCCGTGCACTTGCTTCATTAGCCATCAGCCTCCACTAAGCCAGACGACTAACTGCCTCCCCTCTGCATGACAGTCACTTTGTGTGGCAGAAGAGAAAAAAAGTCCACTTTGTTGCACGTTGACTGAAATATTGACAATCATTTCTACGTGTGGCAATTGTTGCTTAATTAAAACGGCGGCGAAAAACATATGGCGACCCCCCTCCCCTCCCCCCCCCCCCCCCCTCGATGAATTCCGTTCAACATCTGGAACAGCTTGCATGGATGATGGACCAAACCAATTCCACTCCCGCACTGCAATATGAGGTGCGATATGGCCGTCTCTCCTCCGCTGCCTGGCTGTGTGTGTGGGGCTGGAGTGTAATATGAAGATGTACTGTGTGTGTGGACAGTGTTACAGTGACAATATAGACTCTCTCTCTCCCAGCTGCCCTTTCGATGGAACAGTCGCTGGAGGAAAATGTTTTCCAGCTCTATTTCAGGGTGCTAACCGTTTGCCATTAAATATTCGGGAAAAAGCTCTCTCGGCATGCAGCGAGCGTGCACACAGAGTACACGTCTCCGGAACATTTTCAGAATATGATGTGTGTGTGAAGCTGCTTGCATCGCCCACCCCCCCCCCCCCCCCCGCGCGCGTTACTTTCTGCCTGCTCATTCCACTACTCCATGCTTTGCACACACCCTTGTTAAGGAATAGTTCTTCTGTGAGCGTCGCCTTGAGCGCAGCACTTCAAACCACGGCCCAAATAGGTCAGTGAATGCATCAGGCTGAATGTTTCAGATTGAAACACAAGTGTAAATCGCTGGATAATATTGGTGACAGCTATATACACTGTAGATCGAGCTGCTGGGTGATAGGCGAAACAGCACTTGCAACGTGTTAACATACATAATTAATGTAAATGTGTACATTCTCACCAGTTCTAAAGATGCCTTAGGGCGATTTCTACCAATTGGATATTTTAAGCTATTTTATCTGTCAGCATTTTTAAATCGTCCAATGGGATTCACTTGCAGCGGAAGCAGCAGATAAGTAATTGCCTATAGGGAAGGTAGAGTGGGGAAATGGTGTATTGTTGAATAGTGTAGATCGGTGGTTCTCAAAGTGGGGTCCGGGGACCCCCAGGGGTCCTTGAGGGGATGCCAGGGGGTCCCCAGCAAAAAGCGTAATCATTTATTGTCACTATAATTCCATCCGTAAGTAAGACACGACAATGATAGAATGTGTGACTAATTTTGGTCATGGGTTTCATACGCTTTCTGTAATAAAACATCTAAAAGCAAACATCTTATCAGATTGGGATCAGTGGTCTAATGTGTCAGTTTAGGGGGCCTTGATGTGACAACGTTTCAGAACCACTGGTGTAGATATGCCATGCTGTGTAGTCCTCTGGCAGCTGGGAATCGAACCAGGAACCTCTGTCATGGAAGGACACTCTAGCAAGGAGGCTAAAGCGCATGGGCTCTAGCGTCCGTCACATCTTGAGGCGTTGGGGAGTGAGGGTTACGCACGCACTGCACAGCACTACCTGCTGGCTATACCATTACATAGATACTGCTTATTGTCCTCACTATATATCTCAATAGATCAAGATCAAACTTGCTGACAGTTTCCTTCATGGCTGCCTCCAATATGAGCTGATCCAGATTGGGATCATTCTCTTTTTCGAGACAGCTTAACGATCGGAGTCTTTCTCGATATCGACGGTCACTATCGATATTTTTCTTTTATTTGTTCGAAAGACGAGAAGACAATATATTCTTAACAGAACTGGTATTGCTTTGATTGCTCAACGGTGGCTCTGTGACTATGATTTCTGAACAGAATACAATTTGCCTATTAGCCTGGTGAGGCAATTCAATTCTTCTTTGTTCAGTTGACGGCGGTTGGCAGGCAATTCAATTGAATTCAAAAACTTTAAATCGATGCATGTTTGTGCAGCAGAAGTGATTTGGGAGGCGGTATCGATAAGCTCAGGCCACATCGGGTTTAGAGAATTTATCGATCGACACCGGGTCTCGATCGATCCCCATCCCTAATCCAGATATTCAAGTTGGGAGTCCAACGAGTCACGCCTGGTTCCCTCCCCGCCTGCCTGACACACTGACACATTTCACTCGGCCACCACCATCTTTGTGACAAAGGACCTTTGTCACTTGGCCAAACTGCTCTTTGATTTAGGACATAAACTGAATGGGGGAAGGGTTGGGCGTCAGGGGCATAAATTTGTCAATGACATGTCAACGTCTTTCATTCTGTAGTAAGTGGAACCTCCAGTACATCACACAGATTGCTCCTGACCTATGGCCATTGAATGGACCGGCTCAGCTCAATATTCCTTGCACAGTATGAACACCACTTGCTATGCTGGAGCCCTGCTGAAGAAATACACCTGAAATGATGATGATGATGATGAAAGAACGAGGAGATATTAGGCACTGCCATGCAGTCAGTCTGACTCCTATTTCTCAGCATGCAGAGCACATTTCTTAAATACAAACGGCACTGATAGCCTTCACCTTCAACCCACGGTGAAAAGAAACATACTCTCCTCAACCCCAGTTTATAGTTACAGAAGCAACATCAATTTTGTGAAGCCCTTGGGGGATCCAGGAGCGTATAAAACACACTGGAACAGTGGGACGTGAAATACTCCTCAGGTTGCCATAGGATGGACGTTGCTATTATTCCAAGAAGCTGCAAAGGATCAAGAAAGGATAGCAGGCTATCAGCGGGGTGTGCCAGTTCACTAAGATTTTAAATAGCCCATGTATAAAGTGTGTTCAGGATTGGCAATGCAGCTATAGGCTACTTTAATGTTGCTGAATATCCCTATGGATGAAAAGAGGGCTGCCACAGCGCTGGCTGGAGGAACTGCGGGTAGCCTATACCTTCATTATCCCAGCACTGAGGCAATGAGGTTTCTGCAAGCACACATTTCATGCAAATCATACAATAATGAAAAGGTCTTTCCACACCAGGCCCATCATAAGTGAACTGTCCCCCACAGTGCGTTGCACAAACGTGATTATTAGGTTGTAAAAGGCTTTATCATTCAACGGATCACTGTAGGTTATTGGCACATAAATCTTGGTGCGCAGTAGCCATATGGATTCAAATTACATTGCCAAAAAAAGTAAATCGCAAATGCAATATTTCCGTTTTAGTAATGCCCATAATAATTAACCACCTACGTGCGACTGCACTGATATCAGTGTAGATGTAAGTGCGGAAAGGTCTGAAGCTTACCTGATTTAGTAACAGGTGGCGATGTGTTATTAGATCCCTTGGACTCGCAGCATCAATCCCTCAGGAGATGCTTTCTTAGTTAATTTATGCAACGGTTGCTAAAACATCTCTGTGAAATCACAATGCATCCCTTGTGGCAGCAGCGTCGCCCACACGGCATCCTGGTCCACTACCACTGTAGCAATGTGCAGAAAGCGACCAGCACCCGGCAGCACTTACATGGAAAACGAGATTTTTCCATATTTCCTCAGCAGCGACGATTCGAGCGGTTCCTCTCCGTCGACCTCTCCGGGCAGGGCAGGCAGGCACTGGCTCCAGTTTCACATCTCTCTCGCATCGTGCAGCTGCCAAAATGACCGAAGCTGCTGCCTGGAAATCACATGCGATTTGTTTCAACGCGCGTCATGCATTTTACTCAGGCTATAACGTTACCAGCGCAACTCTGTATAGTCCATAAATATGAGATGCATTTACTTTTTTATTGTATTTTTTAGCGACATCTGCAATGTCCTACATTATATCCGTGTGCTAAAACACGGAACGATACATTTGACAAAACGTGGTAAATTTGCGCGCACTGCGGTCCTATGAATTCATTTGGGAGTCCTCTGACAGCATGCAGCGCAAATGTGACAAAAGGTCACAAAGAAAAAGTGGGAAGAGGTTTTTCGCCTTTTCTCCCCTAAACGGAGATGTCAAAGATTTGCATAATAGAGCAGGTGGTTCTCAACGTGGGGTCCGGGGACCACCAGGGGTCCTTGAGAGGTGTCCAGGGGGTCCAGCAAATTAATGAATTACCATATTACACTTCACCGTTATTTCATTTACGATAAGATAACAGAATGAATGAAGAAGAAAGACTATCATGGAATTCCGGAGAAAATCATATCTAACAATAATATACTCATTATTTTGGTCCAAATCTCATCAAATGGGGGCTCCCGCCGGTCCGTGGCCCTAATCTGCACTACATTAGGGGTCCTTCCTTGATATGAAAAAGGTTGAGAATCACTATAAAGGACAAGGGCTCATATAGGCTTAACTTTGGCCTATATGTGGTAGGCTATTAAAGCTTATAAGGTTAATTTCCCCATTGTTGCACCGGCAGGCTAACATGACATGGGTTTGTGTGTACAGCACTGAACAGCACCACAGCTGATCCTCCACACATTCGGCTACAGATGCATTCGTATGGCGAGTCTTCCCTGAGGCCCTTCTGCGTGAGCAGCTGCGCAGGTGGAGCAGGTGCAGCTCATTCTCTATTCTGTTATCGCGCCAGCGAAGATTCTTCCCACCGTCTGGCTGCCCGTTGGATCTTCATCTGATATAGCTGCCTGAGATGAACGCCAGAGAAAGTCCTTGAGCCACAACAGCTCATTCAGACACCTATCTGGGATAAGTGAGAGGCACTTGCTCATCTCATCGGCTTATTCACAGTCTGGATGGGGAAAAACCACCCAGATCAACTCTGTTATTGTGAGAGGCTTCATAATAAGGGGCAAAAAACCAACAACTGAATCCTGATGTCCCAACAGCCTACAGCAGTTTTCGGGGCTATCTGCTCTCCCATAGGCAATAGGTCGCGTCGGATGGGCCATGCCAAGGGGAATGATGTGATTCTGAGATAATGGGCATGCTCAGTGACTTCACACATGGCTAAACTACAGTAATCCTTCTGTATTTCTTCTCAGTGCGAGGCTCCCCAGTCCTGTTTCAGTCCGTAATGTCGCTAACTGTGGTTATGGAACCATGGCTAATGTACGCCGGCCCCTGTAGTGGATCTAATATGGCTTTGAGGTGTTGTCTGGTCTCAGCAGAGGCTTCGTAACGCCTTCGTTACACACTTCAGTTCAGTCACAAGCCCACCACGGAGAACAAGTGGGACTTGACCTCATGAGCATCTACTGAGCAATCCTGTCTCCAACAAAACCTCTTCCTGGTTCTTAATGACAAGATTTGGAGTTTCAGGTGAATTTGTGTAGCTAAATGCTATCCGTGGAATACACTACTCTGTGTATACAGGGCTGAGGAGGCAAGGCCACCTCTGTGTTAAGGAAATATGGTCTTAATGAACTACCTGTGCTATTTAGAGTGATATGATTTGAGTCAGCACACCAAATTATTAGCCCACACAACAGAGATGCTCACAAGTCTTTTTTTCTGCGAGTACAAGTCAACTCTCAAGTCTTTGAGGGGCAAGTCAATGTCAAGTTTCAAGTCTCTTAAGGATGAGCATTCAATCATCTGTTGGATGCTATTCAGTCTGCTTAGAACACTAGCTAAAACTAAGCAATTCAAAGCAGGTACTGTATTATCCTCACTCCTTTATAGCATACCAGCATTGATTGGCTGACATTATTAGTAGACATTTCCTAATGCGCAAATGGATGAATAAATACATAAATAAATAGGCCTCAATAAAGATTATTCATGAGCCCCAAATCTCAAGTTCGAGTCGACTCTCAAGTCTTTTGAGGATGAGTCTCAAGTCACTGTGTGTGACTTAAGTGTGACTCGAGTCCAAGTCACAAGTCACAAGTCCCCATCTCTGCCATGCACACAATAAAGGCGTTTTAACTTTTTCTGCAAAGATGTGTGACTTTGATGATGATGTTTTTTGGGAGGATGAGCCGTCCCGACCACTAGAAATGAGCTATATCCCCTTCTCTGTCTACTGACACCAAATGATTGCCTTATTCATTATTGTCAGTCTCACAGCATGCTTGTGCTCTGAATGCAGAGTGCAGTATTGAATTCAGCGACACGCAAAGTGCAGAGAAGCCCGTTTCTACCTGGCCACGCCTCCTCTGCTTCGCTTTGATATGGTTTGCTGGCTACGCTACATTGATTACAAAGTAATATCTCATCTCAGCACAGGGCTTAGCGCTAGATCACCACAAAACACCCCCTATTGCACAATGCTCAGCCCAACCTCTTCGCCATGTTATGCCATGCACCAAGAGCGTTACTGTATGTGTGACTGTGACAGTAGGCAAGAGTTATTATGCAGAGATAACCTTCCCTTCCCTTTATAATCCAACGGGGCACAAAGGGAAACTATGCATGATCTGCAATTATGTTTTATAGATAAGATAAGCAGTTCACAATTAACTTAATGCGTGGCCCAGACATAAGGAGCTTTTCATATCTGCTGACCTAGCCAATCCAACTGCTCCAGGACCTGCTTTTCAATATTCCCAAAGCTAAGCCTTTCCTTTGTTTTGTTTTGTTTCCTTTCCTCTTTGCCTTGTTCATTTAGATATATAACCCACACCTCCCATTCAAGGGAGTTGGACACAAGGGGGCGTCGACTGCTAAGTTTGCCTCTCCCCGTCCTGCTCAGCAGCAGAGGTAAATGAGATTATGCTATCTGACCTTGAGACACTACACTTAAATTTACATCTCAAGGAGGGATGCCTTATTGCATTATTGGCAAGGAAAATGTGTGGTTTTTCCACCATACACTATTGCATTAGGAAAGCCCTTCTCTGGCAAACCGACAGAATAACAATGCGGCTGGCAGGATGCATTTCCATCCAATTCCTGGTTTGAGCATTGCACCATGTGAAGGCATAGATTTGTCTATTCAATGTATTTGGATAAACATAATATTAAAATATGTAGGCTCTAATAGCCTACATAGAAAATAAACTTTACTCATCTCTGCCAGTCATCATAATTACCATTTATTATTAGTGTTAGTGTGTTAGTTATTAGTGGTCTGATGTTTTTGTTTTGCTGTTCTCCAAGTTTAAAGTGCCACCCATAGGCTACACAAGTCTCCAGAGGTTTGCAACACAGCAATCATCAACAACAACTTGTACATTCCAGTGATTGCACTGGTGATGAAAGACCCCTCATCTCTCTCCTCAGCTATACTATTTCTGTTCTTGGAGCCGAACTCGTACATTATTATTCTGTGGCTGCAGGAAAATGTTAGGGCAACAGAGTGAGTGCAACACTGGTTGCTTGTCATTTTGGTGATCTAAGTATTTAAAGTCATCTTGCTGTGGCAGCACTCATTGTAAGGCCCCGTGGGTAAGAGCATCAGCTTAATGTATTTTTTATAATGTATCTGCAAAATGAATCAGTTCATTGCTGTAAATCCATGCAGCCCCTTCCATAAAAGTACACACACACACACACACACACACACACACACACACACACACACACACACACACACACACACACACACACACACACACACACACACACACACACACACACACACACACACACACACACACACACACACACACACACACGAACACACCCACCCACACACACACAGGTCCACCTCCACCACAAAGCACCTGTCTTACTAGAGGAGGTGGCTATAACCCCGCCCATTAGGGTTTTACGCGCACGTATAAAAGTCTATTCTACAAGCTTCTGTGGTCAAAGTGCGTTTTAATTGGTTTGACGTCCCCGTCTATGTAAATAGGGGGCAGCTGGCTCCTCCCATGCACCTGATAGGGGAGTATTTACAGCTCTTTACAGCTACCCACTGCACTGTCTCCAAGAGCGCAGCGCCGCACACCATGACACTCCACCGGACTATGCAGTAGGGATTTCTTGACACAGCAAACTGTCGCTCAGCGCTGTATCTTCCACACTAAAAGTTTTCCCAAGTCTCCCACTTGTTTTCCAAGATGCCACGCTCCTTTCTGGTCAAGAAACATACAAACTTCGCTAAGAAGCCCAATTATAGTGAGCTGGAAAGCCCCACAGGTAAAGTTTTCAAAGTTCATTGATTGAATCCGCAGCTCCAGTGTAACCTTGCAAACTTGTGCGAGTTGTTGTTTACATGCAGTCACGTCGATACATCGTGTTTCATTGTTTTGATTCTTCAGTTTGTTTTTATTTTTTTTACTTCGGCCAACTTTGAAATCTGTGCTTTGCAGTGAAGCGATGCAAGTCCTTCCATACAGGCGCAGGTTTACATCCAGACAAATGGACTACACGTCACTCATTTAATGTTTTGTCTTTATTTTTTCAGTCTTCATTTCACCGTATATCTACAAGGGCCTTCCCCTGCCTGTCATCCCACAACCGGAGGTCCTGAGCCCGGCAGCGTACAGCCCCATCACCGTATGGACTACCAGCAACCTCCCGCTGTCCCCGCTTCCCAGTGACCTGTCCCCGATCTCTGGATACCCCTCCTCGCTCTCCGACACCTCCTCCAAAGACCTCCACAGCGGCTCCGAGAGCCCGAGGAGCGACGAGGATGACCCGCTGCTGCTGGCCAAGCTGACAGACCCTCACGGAGTGGAGGCAGAGAAATTCCAGTGCGGTTTGTGCAGCAAGTCCTACTCCACGTACTCTGGACTGCTCAAGCACAAACAGCTGCACTGCGACGCCCAAACGAGGAAATCGTTCAGTTGCAAATACTGCGAAAAGGAGTATGTTAGCCTTGGGGCGCTCAAAATGCACATCAGGACTCACACCTTGCCCTGTGTTTGCAAGATATGCGGCAAAGCCTTCTCCAGACCCTGGCTGCTCCAAGGACATATCAGGACGCACACCGGTGAGTTCACCCACAGAGGCCTCCTGAGTGAAGGGGCAAGGCAGTGGAGCCTTATTGGCTTTTTCAATTATAGCCTCTTCGATTCAACCTGTTGCATTATTTACTAACCTTTACACCCCATCTCATTCAATTATACAGTGCAGACTGTTGCACTGCTTAGTGCATTTATTCTGTTGTCTGTCTCTAAGGCTGCATATAAAGTGAGGATTTCAACCCACACACACCATTATTCCCAAAGAGAAACTTTTGATGGTGGTGTTAAGAATAGAATAACATATTAGTTTTTTTCCTTTGAACTTAATGTCATGCATGACATTCAACACAGTGCTTTTCCTTGCCACATAATGCAGCCACCCAACAACATTCTAGGCCAAGATGTTTAACAGAAGTAACTGCTGCACACCGTTACATCTGTGTATGTATATCTGTGTATGATCCACTGACCATGTCCTTGTCTCTCTCTTGACAGGAGAGAAGCCATTTTCCTGTCCCCACTGCAATAGGGCTTTCGCGGACAGGTCCAACCTCAGGGCTCACCTACAGACCCATTCGGATGTGAAAAAATACCAATGCAAGAACTGTTCCAAAACCTTCTCCAGAATGTCTCTTCTGCACAAGCATGAGGAATCTGGTTGTTGTGTAGCACATTGAACTGAGATGCTGCTCCACCAGAAACCGGCCCAGGAGAACTGTCAGGGAATAACGTTGAGTGTTCGTTCCAAATATGCAGACTTTTGTACGACTGATGATCTCGATTCCATTTCGGAGTATAAATAGCTCTGCCATGTGCTTCTAGTTTCAAGCAGTGTTTCCGCGATTGCAATCAGTGTTGAGCTTTGTCATACCATGTACTCACCTACCTGTGCTATTCATGCACTTTTCTGCATGTTTAGAGATGTTTTATACGCATTCACAATGTTATCTTTTAATGTTTGTACCCGTTTGTGCCAATGTCTCTCAATGGCTGCCTTTGGTTAGAATGGAATCCTCTCAACTTTTTATATGAACCACACACGACAGTAAAAACATAAACACCATGGGATATTGAAGCCATCGTTATAGGGAACAAGTGCAAACTTATTTTTAAGAGTGAAATTATTACAACTTTTGCACAGTCGTTAGTCCGAAACTATTTGCCAGCACTCAAAATAGCAATACATTGTTTCAAGTGCCTCAGTTTTACTTGGCAATTGTGTATTTTTAAACAGTTTTGGTTTTATATTTTTATATATTGAATGTAAGTGTGACTGAGATGATTGTATATTAACAGTGAAAACTGTGACGCTGAATGAATGATTTTGATATTTTCATGATGCTTTGAAAAATAAAGTTTCATGACATTTTTGTATAAATCTGGAATTTGTAAATTGCTTTCTCAGCGAAGCCGTTAGCCTCTGTGTTTGATGTCGGAGCAGCTCTTTCAGATTCACGCAGATTCATTACTGTCACACAATTCAATGAATAATTTCCACCAAACCAAAAGATATTGAATCCAGCTAGAACTGTCTCATGTTACGGAGACGTGGAAATGAGGAGTAAAGATGACTCAGCCCTGAATCAAGACTCAACCTGTCCCTGTGAACCTGTCCAGACATCAAACAACCTTGAAATTTAACACATGCTAGCTATATTGATCTGCACTCACTTGTTACACTCTTTGAGTACCCATGCCCCTTTCTTTACCCGAGCAAGTGTAACTTTTCAATGGAAAAGTAGAAAGTTATCTATTGCAATCATAACGAAACTTGACAGAATCTCTTATAACCACCTGTTAACACTGTTATCAAAGTTAAACCCAACTTGAAACAAATGTTTTTTTTTCTATTTTACTACTCACTCAGCAATCAGTGCTAGGGCACAGATTCTAGTATGTTTTCACAAAAAAGCTCAAATTTGCATTTGCTTTGACAACCTCCTTGAATTCTTTCTGGGATGCTTGCCACCGGGGATTAAATAGACTTCCTCGGGCTACATTCTGTTGTCTTTTACCATATGTTGTCTACTTGCACCACATAGAAAGAACAAAAAAAAAGCGCACTTCCCCTTAAGGGATACAGTCAAAGTTGAACTCTTTCTTCTGACAAAGCCTCTGAGCGCATGTTCCCCTGCGTGCCCTAAAAGCTGCTGACCTGAAAGATGTGAACTGACAATTAGACACTTGTTTTGCTCGCCGCGAGGGGCTGAACACCCCGGTAGGTACGATCCTCCTCGCTGTGAGTCATCCTCAAGCTATTCCAGGTGCTCTCCGCGTTGGCCCAGGTGGCTCCAGGCTCTTCAACCTCACTGGAAAGCAGGTGCAGCCACCAGCGCCGACGCAAACCACCGCTAAAGGCCCCCTACTGCAGCAACCTCAACCGTGATTTAATGTGGAAACCTTACAAGCTGCAGGTCCTATTATTCAGATCCTTTACCTCGTAAAAGGCAAGTGCCATCAAGGGGGCACTCTGAATTGCTGTGGTTGGTGCAGTGTTGTTTTTCTCACCATTCTTCGGGGAAGCTAAAATACCTTTCATTGCATACAAGACATTATTATCCTGGTTAAAAACCAATAAGTAGCCTAATTTATGCACAATATAGCCCACTAATTAGCATCATGATCATCTTGCAAGATGATGACTTTTTTACAACAACAATTATCTACCTGGCTGATTTCTCAGATAACAACAACACGTTAAATGCTTTTGACTCAGATGGATATTTGATTTAGCAGTTGTGATGGGAGTGGGAGGAGGAGAAGCCGGGGTTCATTTGTATTATAGGATGTGTGAGATAAATATTTGTTATGGGTGGAAATGGTTCGTCACGCTATTGTGCATAATTTGGCAAATCTGCAATGCAGGTATTCAGTGGCTGTTTTGCAAATCAGGTCAAGATCTCTACAGTGAAATATTGTGAGGATAAAGTTTAATTTATTTTATTTATGGGACAATGCACATTCATGTAAATGTGTCGCAGTGTTAGCCAGATGGCTAATTTTCAACTGGAACTCCAGTTTGAGTGCCAGTGAGACCCACACACACACACACACACACACACACACACAGGGACCTTCTAGCTAAATGAATGAATCAGATGGTTACATCAATATACTGTATGCACAGTGGCTAGCACGCGTGCGCGTGCACACACACACACACACACACACACACACACACACACACACACACACACTTCATGATAAATTTGTCTTTGACCCCTCCTGGCTCGTCCTCCATGCGCCGGCCAGGAGCGGTGGGGAGCTGCTATGAGGCAACAATGCTAACCACTGAGCCACCATTTCATTCATTCCTAAGAGTCAACTGAAATTAAAATATGTGAAGGCTAACTTACGTCATTCCTAATTTTCAGCACAAATAAAACAAGCTATTTCACCACAATAAGTTCAGTTTAGTTGATTTGTCCCGTTTAATGACACTAATAAACTTTGAATTCATTACATTTTTATTAGCGTGGCGCATCACATGTGAAATGAACTCCTGACTCGACACAGATAAAGCACCTGGGGACACATACAATTTCAGACAACACTCCATGTAAAGCAGGGCGCATCTTTCAGAAAACCTGCTGACTTGATGGCAAATGGGGGCGTGTGAGTCCTTTATGACCATCAAGTGGAACAAATAAAGTTAAGGGCATCCTCTGAGGGCTGATTGGCCGAGGCAGAGCGTGATCTGCAGCCCTCCTCTCTAAACCCGTCACATCAGAAAGGAGATGATTGTCTATTCCGCCTTACTCCAATCGCCTGGAGGAAGGTTTGCCTGTTTAAGTGCAGCCTCCCGCATCTTGTTAAAGGCTATTCCCTTTCATTTCCGTTATCACGTCAAGTGACTCGCTCGCTATTTAGAATGGCCTTTCCTATTCTCCAGATAATACTGTTTGCCTCTAATTGTGTTATAGCCTCTATCGCATTGAGGCTGTACTTGTTGTCGAATTGAATTCGTGCAGCTAGCAAAATAATTTCAGCGGGCTGGGGTGGATGAATCCGTTTGAAGTTTCTCTGTGTGTTATGTTTTTTTTTTTATGTTTGTCTCATTAAAGTAAAAGGGGTACGGGGGCACAAACAGTTATTTTAATGGCTGAAACCGCCTCGACGTTCAAGCGGGGAACAAGGAGCAAGGAGATGATGGCCCATGTGACGTGTGGCAGGAGGAGATGGTCGTGTGCGTCTGAGAGATGGTAGCCCGACCCTCCATGTGGGTCAGGAATAATTTGCTCTGCAAGAGGAGAGTCGAGCGGAGACAGACGAGGCTGTGTTGGCTTAATCAATAGCTCTGTGGTCTTTTCTGGTTGCCTTCTTCTTCTTCTGGAGCAAAAGTCAGCTGTCAAAGGATCCTGTGATCATACTTACTTGATTGTATTTCCTCCTCCTTATTATGTGCGACTCACAGACCTCATGACCGCAGCCTCTCTGTAAACAACATGGCCTTTTGTAGCACGCAGATTATTTGGAGGCTCGCGCGACATGCCCTCATCAAGACACGGTTTCCATTACGACGATGGCAATCATTAGGGTTAACCTGTGAACATCGTGCGTTGTATTTAAATTGCATCTTCGACTGATGCTGTGTTAACGATCAGCCACATCTGCATATTATTTTTATACTCGGAACCAATTTGACCTCATCGGGCGCAGTTTGAACCTTACAGGCATCTTCTATCATTATTATTTCATTATTTCCCAGTTTGAGGTCCGCAGCATAACACTTTAAACTGTCCAATCAGTTTTTCCACAATTAAATATTGAGTACAGCCTCAAAATGCAGAACAGCTGATGAATACAGCTGCAATAGAGCTGTGCAGGTGTGGAAACTATGACAAGTGAACATTGCGACCACATGGTTTGTCACAGAGGAGACAGATGTCAGTTGATTTGGATTTCATCTCCTCGAGCACGCAGCAGCACCATCTCACAGGAGATGGAGACCATGCAGGAGAAAAATGCGTTTTGCAGGTTTATCTCATTCTCCCGCTGCATTTTTAGACAAGGTGGTGCTCGGAGTTTGATTGGCACGATTGATTGACTGGTTGTCAATTTCACAAGGTGGTGCTGGAAAATTCACAGAGTGTTCCAGCACTACTTGGGGACAGCCTTCTTTTAATAATGATGATAATGGTCTCCTTTTTAAGGAGGAGAGATTGCTGAGCTTTAAGCGGTTTAGACCTGAGCGCTGCCTTCGACACCGTTGATCAGCCAATTTTAATTGAATGCCCCGAGCAGTGCGTGGGCATCACCGGCCGTGCTCTGGGCTGGCTCATCTCCTTCCTCACTAATAGAAACTTCTCTGTCACCACTGGCAGCTCATCATCCCATTCAGCAAACATCATACGCGGGGTGCCGCAAGGCTCAGTTCTTGGTCCAATCCTTTTATTCCACTGTACATGCTTCCCCCATCGCCTTATAATCTGACAGCACAATATTCAATCTCAACTCACTGCTACGCCAACGAGACCGAGCAATAACTCCTGTTTTACCCTGACAATCCAAACAACCTCAAACAAGTGCTGAATGTCTCAGACCTTTTTTTAACTACTTAACTTATTTTCAACCCACTTTGTATCTTTACAATGTCAGTAATTATGAAGATGGGCAGCCTTTACCTTGTCTTCATGTTTTCCTTCTCTGAGTTTATTCGAGCACTTCCGCATCCAGAATGATGCAAAACACATCATTCTGTACAGGAAGTGAACAGATCTTGCTCGAGGGCGGCTTTGAAGGCAGCTGTTATTGTTTATTTTTATTTTCTCTGTATGCACATCCATGGAGAATGCATTGAGAGCCTTAACGAGCGTTAATGACCCATACCAGCTGGTGGGGGCGGAGTTTCTGCAGGCAGTCAAACATGGATTACTCGATGCAGAAAACATATACACAAGGTAAGCACTGTCCATCTGCTGTATATTGCTGAGATTATAATGATAAAAAAAATCGGCAAAGCCTTCCTTTAATTACATCAAATCTGAAACCATTTTATTTGATCCTTCCATCTCCTGAAGCATAATTCAGAATAAATTAACAAGTCTGTCTGGAAGCAAACCGATGGGCAGAAACTTGGAGGTGGTTTTTGACAGCGATTATTCATTTTGATTTGTGCCATTTCTTGTGTTTTTATATGAAGCAATTTCAACTCTGTTTTTAGATGCTTTAGAATCAGATCAAGAATATCAATGAGATGTATGAGATGTATTGAAATTCCTGTCATAAGCTACTTCAATATACACATGCATGCAAATGTGGATCTGGCAATCTGGACTGCTCTATACGATCTCATTTGCAATTAGATTAGCATCTAAATTGATATTTAGGCATCAAAAAATACAAATAGGCTCCAGAAATGACACAATACAATGTATTTTCGCTTTGCCACGAATGAAGAAAAAGATTCAAGATCTATCCTTTTTGCTATTCAAACTGTACATCCCCATTTCCTCAGTTTTGCTTAACTAAATAACACCTGTAAGGGTATTTCATGTAATATTCATGATAAGAAGACTTTTCGGATGGTAATTGTCAGCAATGATGCTTTCAAAATATTAAATGTTCATGTTTCCCTCGTTTATTAAAACGTCAACACAAAACTTGACATGCTTCTTTTGGGTAAAGTTTTTGACAGCCATCCCAAGTTACCAGTGATTTGATCCCACTGGAGTTGCCCACGGACTGTCTTGCTGAAAACAATTGCTCTCAATGCTTGTCATATTCTCTGACTTAATTATATGTATTTCTTCTGTCACGAGAAATTGTTAGAAGCGTACCAATCCATGACTGAGTTATGAGGGGAAACCTATGATGAAATACGGGAGAAATAGAAAGAACTCAGTGAAACGGCCCACAATATCTTCATAGAGACACCTCTAATTATGCTGAGTTGTTAAACATTTACCTTAATTACAGTGCACTTGGGTGTTTGTCCTCTGGGAGCGTTCAAGGGAACTCCGTGGAGCCTGCGCGCTGTAGACAAGACAACATCACTTTATCCACACACCGGATCTGCCGTTCTGGAGCCGAGCATTCAAAACACGCCGTTTCACAATCGCTTTACAGCGGAGCGGGTGAGTGGACCTAAGCCAATTCAGGAATCTGATGGCATATTTACCAGCTGTTGGGCCTATCACAACTGTGGACTCGCATCCAAAGTGGGAGGAGGAATTGCAAAAGAGAACGTATAGGGCCCTCTAAAGAGACTAATATACTGTATGTGATGGAAAAAAGCAATTGTATTCTAATTGCATACAGCTGCGTCGTAAAATATGTACTCAAATTAGTATTCTCTCTGTGGTTACCTCTTGTAGGAGACACTGAACGTACACAATGTAAGGGACATTTCATGTGCAAGTACACTGAGGTGAATCCAGGTAAAAGCCATAATCCCTTATTGATGTCCCCAAATCTATAGCAATCTATTAGCACTCTCAAGGGAGGAGGAGAGAAGCAATAGTCAGAGAGGGATGTCTTGACATCCGTGATGAGGATCGAGCCAAAGGATGCTATTTCCCCCTGTTCCCCTCCCCCAAGCAGGCTGACCAGAGGAGGCACTGGACCAGGGCACATGCCCCACCGGCTTCGCATGACACGGCATGACACGGCATGACACGGCCGATTGTGTCTGCAGGGGTGTCTCGCCAGGCCGGAGGTGCCGCTGTCGGGAATTGAGCCCGGCTCTCTGAAGATCTTTTTGAAAGCACTCTGACCAATGACAGCGGTGCAAAGTGCTGTAAGAGAGTGTGAGGTGATCCCTGGGAGGCCAGCAGACCGAGCCGGTGACCTAATTATGATGAATCAGGGCTGGGAGCCGTCTGGCCACAAGCCGTCCCTAAGTGGTTTTACACTCCGCAGCAACAGCATGAACAGCCTCAACAAAACAGCCAAACATATCAGCGATGCAGCCAGCACCTCTGTGGAGCCTGAGCCATCGATAACACTGTCTACTAACGACACTGTGTGGAGCTAAAACATGAAGCGACCGGACTATGTGGAGGTTTTACATGTATAACACTGTCTACTAACGACACTGTGTGAGCGAAAACATGAAGCGATACGACTATGTGGAGGTTTTAAAATGCAGCGTTTTTAGATTGTGAGCGATTGTTTACTCTTGATGTGAATTTCTGAATGACAGAAACGCCTTCATGGCTCCAGGCATCAAGGCTTTTTTTTTTAGTCCGCAAAAAGTAATTGGATCAAAACTGTGCCTGCGTCTCGGAGGAATATGCCGATGCCTTAGTGACAGGTCCCAGGTAGCGACTTCAAAGAGCAGCTGTTCAGGGGCACACATATTACTGCATGACCTCTCTTAACGTATGGGTAAATAGTGAAACAGAATACTCCGGGGGCTTGAGAATGGCCCGCCCTATAGTGCGGCATGACATGGGGG
Source organism: Poromitra crassiceps (assembly GCF_964638095.1). Classification (NCBI taxonomy): domain Eukaryota; kingdom Metazoa; phylum Chordata; class Actinopteri; order Beryciformes; family Melamphaidae; genus Poromitra; species Poromitra crassiceps. The sequence continues at coordinate 29,922,418 of NC_139635.1, read as the reverse complement.
GGCCTCTGAATGGTATTAGGTGCCATCCACATCACATTAGGGCTTGAATATTAGGGGCATCCCCAAAAAATCGATTCATGTAAGAATCACGATTCTTATCTCCCACGATTCTAAATTCTGATTCACAACTCCCAAAAATCGATTCTTTTTTCTTTTTTTTGTATTACTTTAACTTATTTTTTCTTGAAGTCACTGAGAACTGAGAAATACTAAGACGTTTTTATTTGCGCAAGTTTCGCATGAATAAATGTTAGTTTTTGTCTTACTACGCAATCTTATACACTTTATTCTGCTTTCATGCCATAATTTGCTACACCGCCTTTCTTAGCACACAGTAGATCCTGAAATCCCCCATTGTACATTGTACTGAATCGAGAATCGCTGTTGAATCGGGGGATTCATTTTGAATCGAAAATCGATTTTGAATTGAATCGTGACTCCCAGGAATCGGAATCAAATCGAATTGTGAGATGGACTTCTTTGCCCAAAACCCTGACACACTATGACCAGTGTTGGGGGTAACTCATTACAAAAGTAACATATTACATGTAATATATTACTTTTAGCAGTGACTCAGTAATATAACTTATAACCAATAGGATTTCAGTAATATTATACCAGTTACTTTGTCAAGTAACACAAGTTAAAATTGAGCTACTTTTTTTAATTATCAAAGCACATTAAATTAGATACAATAATTTCCTAATCAAATTGTGTGTTTTTATGCAAACAACCACTATAGATGACAATAACAAAGGAAAAGGATAACATTTAGAATGTTTTGAAATTATTTTTCGGGATGGTTCTGAGGTGGCGATGTCATTCTGCTACTGATGTTATTTTGGTGAAAGTAATGCAAAATTAGTGTAATAAGTAACGAGTTACTCTCTACACAGACAGTAATATTTGTAAAGTAACCAGTAATATGTAGTATATTACAATTTGAAAGTAACTTGCCCAACGCTGACTATGACATCACCAAGAGACTGAAATCCATCCGGAGACATTGTGGCAGGCCATCCCTGGACATGCTTGGGATTTGTCCCCTTCTGTCTTGTGGTTATCTGAGCATCAGTGGAGGGAAAAGGTGAGTATGGAGTGCAAACAAAAGGCGCTTGAATAAACTAGCTGGCGGCCACATTATTCAGACTCTGGGCATTGTACTCAGTCGACAAGCCCCAACAGGACAGGAACCTCCGGAGGAGCTTCTGCGGGGATTGGTAGGACTCCTGTGCTCAGCAAGGATCTCATGGGAATGTAGAAATCTGTGTCTTTAGTGCTGCATAGTGGTGCATGCCCAAGGGAGGAAGGAACAAATGACAACTTTTCTTCTTAGTTCTAATGAGTATTGTGCGCTTCTACATGTTTGAGTATTTTCCCAGGTCACCAATTTAACTTCCACTTGTTTTGACTCAAGTACTTTTCAAATTACATTCATTACAGAATGCAAATTTGTTTAATCTGCATCAAATATGCTCAGTCATTTTCGAGTTATTGTTAGGCTACAACATCCAATGCTCAATGATCCATGATAGTAAACATGGGTAGCTAAAGGGAAGGAAAACACTGTGGCATCAATGTGGAGGGGCATTTTATTTTTTCCCCCACAGATCAATAACTGTCCAGAGCTCAAGCGCCACTAAGCTTAAGTCTATGTGTGCATCAACTCTGACAGTTTCAACCATGGATACGCAACCGAACCTCCTGCAAGATTATGAATATCTAAATCAAGGCATGAGAAGAGTCATTGCCATCATTAGGGTAAATGTATAAAAATAGTAAATGTATATACAGTACATTTAACGGGAAATGGGCTCACGGTGGCTCGACTCGCCAGCACCTGTATTTTGATATAAAACTTATTTTTTAAAGAACAATTTCAATTTACATAATTATGCAAAAATGCAAAATAGTGTAAATCGTTTTTGTAAGGCAGTGGTTCTCAAACCTTTTCACACCAAGGACCCCTAAACTGCCACAATTAACACGGACCTCCATTTGATCAGATTTTGCTTGCTTTTAGATGCTTTATTACAGAAAGTGTATGAAACCCATGACCAAAATAATCATACATCCTGTCATTGTGTTGGAATTGATGGGGACCCCTGGGAACCCCTCAAGGACCCCTGGGGTTTTATTATGTTTTTACCTGGTTAGGGCCCCTGGGCCATGTTACCAATATAGTCTTTCTGTGCTGTCTTTTTCAACATGTATCCATGTCCTGATTTTCCACCACACTGATGGAATGTTAACGCAGGTTATTTTATAGTTGTTTTATTAAAATAACCTCGTTTGAACTCTGTCCTCTCATTTTTTGCATTACAAGATATGTGACAATGTGATTATACGTGATGTTTTTTTTTACAGATTAGCTTTTAATTTGCGTACATTTAAATATATATTCTAGCTACTTTTTATTTATTTGCCTTGCGTGCTGTGACATCACTGATGTTACAATTTATGATGACATCATCACTGGGACTTTGTGTGTGTGTGTATGTGTGATATCACAATGCTTCTGACATAACTGATGATGTCATCAGTGGGACAGACAGACATACAGACATACAGAGCCCTAGCTCCCTTTTATATAGATAGATATGCACCATGAAATATAATCTGCATAATTAACCGAAATGGCATAAAGTGATCAGTCATGTTGAAACCAATTTCAGTTGAACCGGTGAAAACAAATGGATTTGTAGCTTGCAGCAGATTTCTCAGTCATTGGGATAAAAGAATACATAGGCTACAGCAGTCATTCTCAAACTTTTTCATATCAAAGACCCGAAATTAGTAAACATTACACGGACCCCCATTTCTCCTACCCAAATCTGTGAATATTTGTATTGTTAAATATGATTTTGTCCAGAATTCCTTTACTATCTGTACTGCAGAGAGATAAGAGCGAAACCATGACACAAATAATTATTCTTCTACATTCTCTAATCATGGTAACTTCTTGCAAATTAAATAATGCTGATGTTTTTCCATTCAGCAATTTGCTGGGGACCCCCTGGAACGCCCTCACGGACCCCTGGTGGTCCCCGGACCGCACGTTGAGAACCACTGGGCTACATCGGTGTTTATAACAGTACACAACAAAATGGTTCAGAGTGAAGTGAAAACTCCTGATTGTCTGATTTTTTCCAGTTTTTCAAGAAGAGTCGGAAGTATTTCAGCACTCTATTTCAAAGATAACCGGCCAAGTATCTGAATACCTCTGTTCTATGGGGTAATGTGTTGCAATTCCGATTCTTATAAACAGTGCATTAATATCACAATCCACCCCCTCTGAGAAACAGATTGTTTGTCTTTCCAGCTAGTAGTCAAAGTGTTCTCTGCCATAAATAACTTCTGTCATTGTTGCATTCCTCTGCCTCCACCACAGCCTTGGTCTCTGCACCAATGCTTTCATTCCAGTGGACTGATCACAGGAGACCTGATCCAGCTGTGTCACGAGCCGCAGAGAAAACCGCTGATAAGAGATTGGAGAAGACACTGACTGATGTGGGATAAGGCAAAGACTTTAAAGGCAACAAGCACCATTTGGATTGTATTAGGAGATAATGCTAACGACATTCAGATTAACACTAATTTAGGCCCTGTGTGATTGAAGCGGCAGTGACATGCCTCGGCTTAAGATGGCTGGAGATAGCATCGATATGAGACATGCCAGTCAGTCCCAGAACGGGATATCCACGAGGCCCGGTAGGAGTGGACGCGTCATCGTCCCACAACAGCGCCGTTACTTGCCACAGACAGCTGGAATGTTCCACTGGGATGACAGAGGGAGTGTCCGAACACAGGAGGGCAACCCAACCCCCCCCCCCCCACCCCCACCCTGTCCTTTCTCCCCATCCCAATCTACATGCCTCTTGGTTGACCCCCCCCCCCCATCCAACCCTAACCCCTTCCTCTAATCCTTGGTCCAAACTATCTGGTCAGCCGAGACAAATGGCGGGGGCTGGCTGGTGGCGCAGAAGCAGCAGGTGCTGTGCTGTCAAAAGGCACTTCACACCTCCGCTCTCTCACCCCAGCGCCGCTGTCGGCCCCCCGCGCGCCCCGACCGCCCTCTCCGCAGAAGGGGAGGAGAGGCTCTCCAGGGCCTGCTTTGTTATCAGCACGCTCCAGCTTTGAAGTGAGCTGGGCCAGAATCTGGACTGTGTTTACTCGAAGGCATCCCCCTTGTTGTGTGTCAGCCTGGGGTAATTACGGCAGGGTGAGTGGCCCTGACCGCGATGACATGGTGGGTAGGTGTGGAGGGAGCGGGCAGGGCCAGCAGCACATCAGCGTCTGGAGCTGCTCTTACTCACTAGGATGTGGTGCAGACAAGAGCGATCCCATAGGGGGGCTGCCTGCAGGGTTAAAAGGAGCCACAACCATGGCTAATAAAGTCCTATAATTGTATTGTTATCAAGTACAACAGGCCTCTTGTGCTGTTTTCCTCTCTACGGCAGATGGAACTACACTTTTGTTGTCAAGTGGCATAATTCAGAGGGACAATTAGTTGAAATTAGCATTTCATTTTGCTTTGTTAATGTATGGAAATGCATAGGCACAGATAGGCTGGGTAAGGCACAGAGGGAATCTTGGACGACCTAACAAAATGTACAGTATAACATAATGATGTTAATTAAAACTGACAATAACAATCTATAATCCCTGGGATGTTACAGGGTCACTGCATTTCTGGGGGCCCCTGAATCATTCATGGTATCTCCCATCTTATAGCGTCCTTGAATAATCAGTATTACTGTAGAACTAGCATATAGTAAGTGGAATATACAATTACCGGTATATTTTCTTTCTTTTATTTTTTCTCATTTTCCCCCCATTTTCTCCCCAGTTGTACTTGGCCAATTCCCCCTGCTTTCCCCAGTGCTGCTCCACCCTCTCCCAATCTGGGGAGAACCGTAGGCACACACCCCTCCGATACATGTGTAGTTGCCAGCCGCTTCTTTTCACCCGACAGCGGGGAGCTTCACCGGCAGAACGTAGCACATGGGAGGATCACGCTATTCCCACCAGTTCCCTTCAGCCCCGAACAGGTGCCCCGACCGACCAGAGGAGGTGCTAGTGCAGCGACCACAGAACACATACCCTCATTCCAGCTTCCCACCAGCAGACACAGCCAATCGTGCCTGTATGGACGCCCGACCAAGCCGGAGATAACACGGGAGCGCGAACCTGCGACCCTCGTATTGGTAGGCAGGGAATCTACCGCTACACTACCCGGACGCCCAACCGGTACATTTTCTACTCATTCTGGGTTTAATTATGAAATCTGCTACACAACCAGTGACTTGAGACAAGAAGTCAGTGTTTTGGCCAGGTCTCTCATGAAAATTAGATTTTGAATCTGGGACCCGATTTGACTGTTATCAGCCTATTGAATAGGCGTTATCAGCACACAGTCCCAAATATATGGGGTACAGTAGTAGGAAAATACTAAACTTACTAGTAGATTCAGGAGGCTGTTATCACTCATTTATTTCAGTGAGCCAATGTTGGTGGAGATCAGTTAGAAGCTGTTATCAGGCATGTGCTGTCACACGACTGTTTCTTTCAATGCACTGGGGGAAAAAGGCTGACAGCTTTTATTCTCAGTGGACAATATTCTAAGATAGTGTCGGCATTAAAATGTGTTTTGATAACATTTAGTGAGAGATGTACATTTTATTTTCATAATCTTCATTCAGTGAATGTAGGATGTTTAGTTTTATTTTATTTTCAGTTCATTTCAGAGGGGCTGTTGTGGGTGGACTTGGCTCTGAAATAAACCAACGTCTTTACTTTTTCTTAACACTAGCGCAGTGCCCATTCGCCCTGCTGCTGCACAGAGCACTGTTCACCCAGTATTTTGAATGTGTCACATGAGTCTTTAAGATCGCCACCTCGGAGGTAGTCTCACGTGGGAAGACCCCCGTAGCGGAGGGTCTGAATCACAAGTCAGCATTTCCAGGTTTTGCCATAGGAATTCCTGTGGCAAGCCTCTGATTGGCTGGACTGCTACGGAAGTCCGGCTCTCTGCGTGCATTGGTGCATGGTTCAAAATGCCCCATGAATTGCGTCATGCAAATAAGGAGGTCTGTGGTTGGTCAATTCATATGCATTTTGTTTTGGTCTCAGGGGGCAGTCCTGAACCACCAGACGTAGACATTTATCTACTGGCTACTGTGAGATGACCTCGGAGGAGGAGAGTAGGGACGTGGCCGGCTGACCAGCCTCGGGAGGAATGGGGCAGTTATGAGCAAGTAGTGTTACCACACAAATGTCGTGCAGAAGTGCTCCAGCAGTTTTACTGGCCCAGTCTAAGGAGTGATGTGAAGAAGTTCTGCCATACCTGTAGGGTGGTAGGAGGGCCAGGGAGGGCTCCTCCGATTGCCCCCCTGTGACCTTTGCCTATGTGAGCATTAAGCCGAAAGCTATTGCAAAGCATCTTTTGAAGTCCTTTGCTGGGGTTGGCTTGCTTCAGTCTATCCAGTCAGATAGGGGATCCGATTTTACATCAAACTTGTATCATCAAGTTATGTCAGAGCTGAAGACAGTCCCCAACTATTCATTCCCTTACCAGCCGCAGTCTCAAGGGGCTATTGAGCATTTCGATGGTCCCTTAAAAGGTATGATTCGTAAGTTTGTTGCTAGCCAGCCCAAGGAGTAAGATGAGTCTATTCCTTTCCTCATGTTTGCTATTCGTGACCCCCTGTGACTCTTTAGTTTCTTTCCAGCCCCTTCAAGCAAATTTTGAGGCATGAGCTGCGGGGAGCCCCTTAAGCTTTTAAAGGAACAGATGGTCCAGCCCACAGCCCCAGAGGATGTCTTGCAGTATGTCGCGTCATGCAGGGCTCGGTGGCAGGCAGCATGCGAGGTCATGGGTAAAAATCTGGCCGGGGCAAGGAGACGTAAGAGAAACAGGTATGACCCAGGTGATCAAGCGCTGGTGTTGGTGGCAGGGGGCAGCTAGGTCCGGTGTTTGTAGACCCATACAAGGTCCTTGAGAGGGTTGGGGACCAGAACTCCTGATCTAGGTGCTCAAAAACTTGCCTCTGTCATGTAAACTCACTGAAGGCTTATGAGAGGCAGAAACTGGAGGCGGTAGTCTGCTGTGTAGTTGATGAGAGGAATGAGGAAGAGAAGGTATACCTCCGGAGATTGTAAGTGCTAGGCTGCAGAACACCAATGCCCTTACAGCACTGGACGAGCAGTTTGATCACCTCACAGAGTCTCAGCATTTAATGTGCAGCAGCTGATGGACTCTTTTCCCCAGCTCTTCCGAGATGTTTCATGGTAGAACTAGGAGAGCTGAGCATGGCATAGATACTGGGATGTGGATGGCAGTTGCAGTAAAGCAACATCCGATATCCCCCTGCATAAGAAGAAAGCCATACAGGAAGAGGTGGAGTATATGCTGAGGATAGGAGTCACTGAGCCAGCTGAGAGTTCCCCTGCAGTATTGGCTGCCCAGGATGGCAAAGCGGATAGGTTCTGCAATCTGCATTCAGGAAGGTGAAAGGGGTGAAAGGAGTGTATCAACCATGTTGGGACATTGTTTGAGCGCTTTGCTGAGGCTGGGTTGGTAGTCAACCTTCTACAATGTGAGTTTGGCAAGGTTAAGGTAACTTGCCTGGGCCATCAGGTCGGGGGTGGGGTGGTACTGCGCAGGGCAGCCAAGGTGCAGACCATAGTCGACTTCCCCACTCTGCAAACAAGGACTCAGCTGATGTGGGTTCTAGGAATGTGTTTTCTACAGCCGTTTAGTGCCTAACTTTGCCGCTGTGACTGCGCCTCTGACCAACCTGCTCTGGAAGGAAGTGAAGTGGGATTCGTCAGATGAATGCAGGGAGGCCCTAGCTCAAGTAAATAACTTCCTCTCTAGTGCTCCAGTTCTGAAAGCTTCTGACTTCTCACAGCCATAGTAGGGGGGGCTGTCCTGTCACAGGCAGGGGCCGACGGTTGTGAGCGCCCTGTAGCCTACTTTCCGAAGAAGCTGAAGTCATGTTTTCATACTTTGAATAATATTTTTTTTAATTATCTTGTTAAAATCCTTAAGATGACTTCCCCTCCTTCTCCCCCATTTAAAAATCCAAAGCAACCAATCAGGGTTATCTAGAACCTAACTTAAGAGTTGGGAGTGAGAATGTGTTGAGCTTTAACTGCTGAATACTGGACAGGGATTGGCTCCAGTATTTGTGATGCTTGTTGAAAATGGCATTTTCAGTGAGCTCAGAGAAACTTTCCACTTTCAGCAGACGAGAAGGAAGGAACAAGAAGAAGAAAAACAGATTTTTGACTTTAGGGGGTCTTTAATGGTCAGAGAGCTTATTCGACGATTGAAAAGGAAGCCCTTGCTCTAGTTTTGGCGGCGAGGCACCGTGAAATGTATGTAGCAAGCAGATATCAGATGGTGAAGGTTTATTCTGATCATAACCCGCAGTCTTTTCTTGCTAGGTTCCGGAGCGCCAAAAGCTTGAGTGTTCCGTTGGAATCTCCTCTTACAGTCTAGTGATCAGGCACATTGCAGGCAAGGAGAATGTTATTGCCGATGCCCTGTCTAGAGGATGAAGTAGCACTGTGAGTGATTGCTTTACAGTTGCCAGGCTTGGTTAGTGAAGCCCTTGAAGACAAACTCTTTTGCCAAAGTTTGTGAAGGGTAAATCAAGAATGGTTGGAAGGCTGAATATTCTAAACCCCCCTTTTTTAAGGCAGAGTCTTTGTAAATAAAGGATACGTGTGAGCAATGAAAGTGGGGGAATAAGGTTAAGAAACAAATATAACTATACTGTAAATACAGAAAACCAGAAATAGAACTAGGTATTTGTCCAGTGTCTTTTTTGTTTTGCTTTTCCTTTTGCTATTGGGGGGGTCACGGTTCTGATGACGCCGTCTTTGTCATATGTTTGAGCGGATTGGCTGAGGCCTGCTTGAGGCGGGCTGACTGAGCCTAACGAATGAACTATTGACTGTGTAACCGTGAACTGAACCCCATAGCTATTCTTCAGTGTATGTTACGTGTGTTATGGTCTTTGCACACACCGTGCATTTATTTCGTATGTGTTTTTTTTATTCGTCATCCAAAAACACAGACAGGTCAAACAGCTCGCAAAAGGCTATCGACTGATGCGAAAAACGCAGAAAATCAAACCTGTTCTGAAAACTTTAATGACGGACTAAAGTTTCGGAGTCAGTGTGTAAATGTGAGTGACACAACATGGGGTCGTATTTATTCTAAAACGTGCTACAATTTCAAACGAAAAATGCAGACTTGATGTGCAAAAGCGTTTTATCGTCCATCAGGTTGGCTTTTGGTAACTGTCCTTTTTGCGTTGTGGAGTCTCACCCACAGCATTGACTGAGCTGTCACGGTCTTGGAGAGCTGTGCTGGGAGAGAGGCTTTCCTGCTTGCGCTGGCCCAGTAAACCAACCCTTGTCGAAGCCGACCACACCGCCTGGGGGAAAAACAAGGACTGGAATAGAAGTACGTGCCTTACCATCGCTAAGTCAGGGCTATGTATGCTAATGTTTGCTCAAACACATTGTTGTTAATTGTCCGGCTAACTGGCTAGTGGCTATTTGAGCCCTAGACAAACAACATTGAGTTAATCATAAGTTAACTGGCCACTATCTGGGGCACCGTGACAAATGCATTCCAATAGCCGGCATACAATTTTGCCATTTTACGTTTCAGCAAACCACGGATACGTTTGTGAAGCAGAAATACGTTGCATTGCGGTATCAACATTTCAATAAGTCCCCCAACCACAGGAGCGTAAATTTGAAAACGTCGCCACGTTTCCAACGTTGGCTTGAAAACGTTACGCAAATAAAACAACTTCGGTTATGGTTCAGCTAAAACAACTTGGTTAAGGTTAGGGTTAGGGTTTGGGTTAGTTAGGGTTAAATAACAATCGTGAATCGCTGCGACTAGATATGCGAATTTCCGAAATGCAGTGTGACATCATCTACTCCATTGTGATGTCATCCACTCCATTGTGAAATGTGCCCTCCCCCCACCACGCCCCTTTTAGCCAATTTACATGAACACACACCTTCAAACACACACACAGGCACACTTGACCACCATGCCAAATTTCTGCCTCGTAGGGCGAAAACTGTGCCCGCTAAAGCGTGGTGAACTTTTTGTGGACCGACCAACAAACCAAACAACCAAGCAACCAACAAACAGAGTGACTTTATAGAGCTGCTGGCCAGGCTGGTTGCAGCTAAAACATTCAATGTGACTTCAAATGTAGACTTTGGAAACACTGGGGATCAAACACCAGTCTCCGACGCTCAAACGCTTAAGTCCATAGAGACAGTCCGCATGTCTGGGAACGCCCATACAGGCTCTAGGAACGCCCACAATAGACGCTGGGTTAGCCTGGGGGCGGGGTCAGGGTGGGGTAAATTCCCCCGTTCTATCCATTCAGCAAAGTTAGAATTTAGCCGATAGCCCAGTCCAGGCAGACACGATTGGGGATTTAACCACCGCAGTAAACGCATATCTGAGCAGATGTCTTGTGTTCTGCTCTAGAACCCCCAAACCTGTAGTTTAGAGCCGCAGCACCGTCTTTTGGTGAGTCAGCCCATGAGATATATCGGCAGTTTTACCCCACTCGTGCGCCAGCCGTTTAACATTTTGTGGGCGTTCCCAGACATGTGGACTGTCTCTATTCTGCACCCGGGCCACAACTCCCTTACTTTCCACCATGCTATTTCAATAGCAGACTGTCATTATTTACATGGCCACTAGAGGTCTAGGCGTTGATATACACATCTAGAAATGTTGATATGCAACATAATTTTGGTTCAACATATCTGTGGTGTGCACAAATGTAAAATGCCATTTCCATTTTATTAAGTTAAGTTCTCATGTAGGCTATTGTCCCAGTGGGGAAATTCATCCTCTGCATTTGACCCATCCTCTACTAGGAACTTTCCTAGAACTATAGGAGCAGTGCAGTGCAGCGCCCGGGGGCCAACTCCAGTTCTTTTGCCAGTGCCTTGGTCAGGGGCACTGACAGGAGTATTAACCCTAACATACATGAACATGCAAACTCCCCACAGAAAGGACCTGGGATGGACTGGGGTTCGAACCCGGGACCTTCTTGCTGTGAGGCAACCGTGCTAACCACTGAGTCCATTCTGGCAACTGGGCTGAATAAATGGGTGATAACGGTTACTACCCCTACTAGCCAATATTTGGGACTGGTATGTGCTGATAACGCCTATTCAATAGGCTGATAACAGTCAAATCAGGTGGACCACGTGACTTCACCTGGTTAAATAAAGGTTACATACATAAAAAAAAGTATTTTACATCATGTTTGCTGTTTGAAAGCTCGTAAACTTTTTTTGAAGTGAAATTTTGTGATGTCATTATTATCCCTTTAAGCTGTGCGCTATCCTTTTTGATATAGGATGACAGCAATATGTCAATCATATTCAGTATCTATATATTCATAATGAGTTTTTGCTGTCTATCAAAAATGCCCTTCTTCGACAAATAAAAAAAACTTGAGAGCACGTCTGTGGCTTTGCGCCGCTAATTACATTTCAGCAGCTGTAATTCTCTTTAGAGGATTGCAAACTAAAGCTTGGTTTTATCAGCTTCACTCCAAAAAGTCACACATTGCACACTAGCGAGAGTTTGATAATGCGATTCCCCTCCCTCTAGCCTGCTCAGTAGCCAAAACATTGCTTTTGTTTTTAGCTCTGAGAATACCAATGAGCTGCCGAGCCATCTGACTCTTAAATAGGAAAGAAGAAAAATCAAAGAATGTCAGGTTCGAAATGTCATGACAGATGACGGCCGTTCTGCCGTAGATCATGTTGTACAATCTCCTTACTGCGGCTAACAGACACGTTGATGATGTCAGTGTTAGCATGGGGTCAAAGGTCAGATTCCACATCATTCTGCCCAGTCCATTAGGCCTTGTGAGAGCCAGCTTCCCAGATATACTGCTGCTGCATGGACTCTGTAATCTACAATGGAAATGACGCTGGAGATTGCTGGTAAAGGCCAGATATCCCCCTCAAGGCCTGGTCCAGTTTTGAGAGATGTGTAAGCCCTCAGACAAGATGCTTGAGTCATGTGTAATAGCCTGTGAGGCTATTAGAGATTACACAATGTTGTGCATTATTTGAACTTATAATAGACATAATGAAACTCCTGTGTCCGTGTCCCATGTGCAGGCCGCTACTATTTTTGTTGTTGTTTTGCAAAAGCAGAGGAGCATCTATATACGAAATCTAGGCATATTGAGGATACTTATCGCGTCCCTCGGCTTAGCTTAGCTACAATGAAATTCCGTCTGTTATCCAATTTTAAAAGATGTTTCTCACTTGAGAAAGAATAATTGCTTGTCTAGTTTGGACAGCGTGGGAGCACACGAGCGATTCTAATAAAAACACAAGAAAAGCGAATAGTCTTTAATGAAAAATAAGACGGCGGGGGGAAGAAAAAGATCTTTCATTTTGAAATCGACAACACGAATTCCAGCACAGTCCAAGGTGATGGAGCACACGAGGCAGAGATGGTTAAAGTGACAGTGAAAGCGGTTTCAAAGCCAGTACACACAGATTAGGGAGGATCTCCAAAGTCCATCGCCATCTGATAAGACTCCCGTGTGTTTTCATTGGTGAGTGTGTGTCTCTCTCTCTCTGCTTTTATCTTCTACAACTGCTGAGCTGCCCCTTATCATGTGCAGCAGCACAAGTCTGGAATTCCAACCCCTGATAATTGTCTCATCATCTGTGGTTACCGCCATGCAAAGAGTTCAACCAACATGGTGCTATCAAATATTTAACAAGCAAGGCAATGCGGCGCAGCACTACCTGTAAAGTCACCCACGTTGCTCTGAGTGCTGCCGGCTGCTGACTGCAGTGAATTTGATAAAGCACCGCTGCGCTGTAAAAAATGTTTTAGGGACTTTATTAAGATTTATTTTCCGTGTCTCAGTGTAGAGCAAGCGCACTGACGTGGGGCTTTGAGGAATACAGCGTTGGAGTTAAGGTAAATCTCCCCCTGCCTCGATGCCAAGAGAAAGTAGAGGCAATAGTTGACCTTGTCCTTCTCTGCTGTTGGTCTGTGGGTTTGGGCCAGGGACAGGAACTCCCCGTACAGACACTGTGTCTGCGATTGCTGAAACTGCTCCACAGTAGAACGCTTTGTTCACTGCCACCAAGGAAAGCCTAGACAACAAAAACACACACGTTCTGGAAAAAATGAACATTTGAGAAGGGTCGTTTCTCCCCAAAAGCGCCGCTCGGGTTTCAGCGGTAAATAATATTCCCTTCAGAAGAAAGGAATCATGGAGTTTTACAAATATGCCTCGAGATAATATGAGACCTGTTGTTATCAAACCATTAATCTAAATTCACGAGTAGTGAAGTCTTGCATAAAAACAGACCACATAACCACATCGTGGCCAAAGACTTAAGTTGTTTAACTATGGGGGGTGGCTATGCCTGGGGGGGGGGGGGGCCGGGGGTGACCACATGAAGTTCATAATTCTCCAAAAATTAAATGGTTTGGAGGTCATATGATCGGTTATATCAGTTACACAAATCTTACCAAAGAAATAACAAGCTAACAAGGTTCTTCTTTGTTGTAAATGGGATAGAAGTTGTGAAAAACGACCTTGTGCACTGCCTTCACATCAGATTTTATGTAGAATTATTATAAAGCTTATTATTATACTACATAATGTAAGTGAGTGAGTAAAGAAAAACTATTTGTAGCACCTTTCAGGACAAGTGTGACATCACAAAGTGCTTCACAGGTTAAAACATGAGACATACACAGACATACACATATATATATATATAAAGATTGTACGGTAGATATAAAATATCAAATACTGGCATCTTAGCATCTTGCCTTTACATATGATTAGTGGAGTGGATTACAGTTTGGTTTTTCCCCGCAAGTGAAACGGGAAAATTCCATTTCCCACTGTTGTAACAAGTCAATCTCACACCTTGTTACACCATATTTAAATATGAGCTGTTTTGTAATGGCATGCTAATGCTAACTTGATGCTACAGAAACAATGCAGCCAAAGAACAACTTGGTGCGGTGCGGCATGTTTTCATTCACTTCCAATGAAACTGACCAAACATCACCGGCAAATCTTGTCGGTGCAATCAAGGTACCCCCAAAACCAATCAAGGTACCCCTCCAAACCCACGGGTTATCCAATTAAGTGCGTTGATGCATTTCCTGTGGCGTTGGAACATTGCTCATGACCTTTTTCTCCATCGAAATGAATTTTTCTCTCCCTCAGGCGAAGCAAAACCTCACAGCACTCCACCATTTCACCATGAGTGAGTCACACCGGGCTCGCCAGACAAGCCCGCGCGAGGAACCGACAGACATTACACCAAGAGAAGAAGAGCTGTTTAGTTGCTCAGCGATGTGTCACATTGCGTTGCCGTGTATTGGCACGTCCCGCCGGGCTTCTCGGATAGGCGTCGACCTGGGGGCCGGCGAGCGCGCCCTCGCGGTCGTTTGCCGCGTCTCCTCCGCTGCGCGTATCAGAGCAGGTTATCTCTGCCTGCAGCAAGCCGCCACGCGCCTTGGTGCACCTGATTGTCTCATCGGCACATTCCAAGGCAGAGAGCTGGGCCCAACAAGCCAGGACACAGCGCCCAGACAGTGATACACTTGTTCAGCAGCCGCAGGTGTAGCTGCCCTCCTTTCCGCGCTTCTCCCTGTGGTACGAGGTGTCGTGGAGGAGCAATGGTGATCTTCAGCCAAGGCAGAGAGAAATCAATGACAAATTACTTTGCTTCTTCACACAGAGCGCGGTAGAGAAGAACTACCTTTTTGGCATGTTTATATGACCCATATTCCTGTCCATCATAATAAATAATAATATGCATACGTAATAATACGCTGTCCATCGTTCAATATAGACTCAAGACTGAAAAAAAACTACTAAATAATACATTGAGTGAGAGGCAAAACAACGCACTGTGCAAGCAAAGGTGGCCTGTGCAATTCATTATAAAAGAGAATTTCCGATGTACACAGTAGTCAGTCTCTCTGTTGGGCCAAACACTGTTACCGTACTGAACCCTATATAAAACTGCCTGCAGTAGAGAGTAGACAGTAAATGTAGGACTATATATGAACTACTTTGGAAAAGCTACACTGACTTCAGCCATTGCCTGAATAATAAGGATTTAAATCCAGCAGCATCCTCTGAAGTAGAATAATGCGCTCATGCTCCAAATACATATCTTTCAGGCATTAATAACTCCTTTTTGTCCACTGAGACTACATACATGCACGTTCTAAACGTAAGCCCCAGTGGGTCTTCTTCGCTCCCGGCGTGGGGCGATCAGGCCATTGAAGGCAGGGGGGGACGCAGCAATTGGGAGCGTTTTGATGATGTAATTGGCAGCAGCGTCGTCGTCGTCGTCGGACGATGGAGATAACGGAGGAGGAATGCAAAATAATATGTGTTTGGGCATGCATCAGGGGGCTATCATGAGCAGTGAGACATCAAGCTTTGACTTTTGTCTCACATATTCACTGTTGCTAAAGTGTTTTCATTTGGCAGCGGTCTGACCGTCTGAGCTGGGGGGAAAATTGAATTTGATTCTTTCTTGCGGTCGTGCTATTGTTACGAAACAGCCTCCACTCTCTGAAAGAACCATTTGGAGGGAAGAAAAAAAGTTGCACTATCTCCACCTGATCGCGGGCTCATACACGGCCAATTTAGAAAATGAATTGGATATGCTAATGCAGCAGACACACTGTGAGCCGCTTGTAAACAATATTATCAGCTCTCCACCCATTCTTGCGCTATAGCGTCAGCTGGGGAGGAGGATTTTCACAATTCTGCAACGAAAAAGCTGGAAACAATCCAACAGTTCAGTCCAGGGCAAACAATATTTCTCAACTCATTTGAAAGTCATGGGAAAGAACGCCGGGCGAAGGAGGTCAAGTAGGCACTTTTTCGCCTCTTCCTAGCGGGCCGACAATAGGGCAACACACAGCGAACACTAAGCCAGGCAAGGTGTAAGAGGATGCAGAGGGGGGGGGGGGGGGAAGACGCAGGCTGGGACCTGCACCGGTATTAAGTTATGCCTTTGTAAGGCAGAGGCACTTGCCTGTGGCAGGTGCAGGTAGCAGACGTGACGCTGCCGAGGAGGTGTTTCTATGGAGAGGTACCCAACCTGTCGAGTTGTCAGGACAAGTTGGGAAGACTCAGTCACCACCCTGCTCAGAAGAAGCTAACCCAGATCCGCATAGTATGACTTGCACTTCTAAAGCCGGGTTAGGAGGGAACTGGAAAATCCCAGCAGGGCGCGAACATCAAATTATAGGCTTGTTTTGATACTTGTCATTGCAGGCTAATGCGCAGAATAATACATCATAACAGCAATTACAATTCCAGAGAATGCTTCTTTTATCTTCCACCCCCGAGAGGAACAAATAAGCACTAAAACATTTACCCACGATAAAATGAAGTCGTATATATTGATAGAATTCTCGGCAGTTATTGTCAAAATTCAAAAATGTTACTTTTATGGGGAGCAGACGACGCTTAAAACTGGAGTTTAACAGGCACATAACCAACGCAGCACTTACAGGAAGCTGTACAGCGGTGGAGTTTCTCAAACGGAGTGCCTGGTTGTATTTCATGTGACAACTGGGACGATCCTTTCTCTTCATTAAGCCTCACACCTCAGTCAGGCTTGAGTGCCCGGTGTCTGTGGTGTGTGAGTGCCTGGTGTCTGCCCCGGTGTGTGTGGGTGCCTGGTGTTTGCCCCGGTGTGTGAGTGCCTGGTGTCTGCCGCGGTGTGTGTGGGTGCCTGGTGTCTGCCCCGGTGTGTGTGGGTGCCTGGTGTCTGCCCCGGTGTGTGTGGGTGCCTGGTGTCTGCCCCGGTGTGTGTGGGTGCCTGGTGTCTGCCCCGGTGTGTGTGGGTGCCTGGTGTCTGCCCCGGTGTGTGAGTGCCTGGTGTCTGCCGCGGTGTGTGTGGGTGCCTGGTGTCTGCCCCGGTGTGTGTGGGTGCCTGGTGTCTGCCCCGGTGTGTGTGGGTGCCTGGTGTCTGCCCCGGTGTGTGTGGGTGCCTGGTGTCTGCCCCGGTGTGTGAGTGCCTGGTGTCTGCCGCGGTGTGTGAGGGCCTGGTGTCTGCCCCGGTGTGTGTGAGTGCCTGGGGTCTGCCCCGGTGTGTGAGTGCCTGGTGTCTGCCCCCGGTGTGTGAGTGTGAGAGGACAAACTGATTAAAACTCTGTGTTTATACTGCACAGCCAGGCACCTGTAGCTGCTGATGCCGTACTGTAAAGCTCAGAGCAAAGCGAGCTGTGCGTGTCTGGTCAAGTCAGGTGGGATTCTTGTCATCACTGCCGAAAAGTAATCAGTCCCGGCGCGGACGAATGAAGAGGCACCAGTGTGAAGAATGCACAGAAGAATCTTGTGAAGATTACATGCGTCACCAATGCGTTTTCTTGTTAGCGGAGTGGTAATGGAAGAAGGCCCCCCGGCAATCATTTTTCAGGTTCACAGATGTTCCCCTCGCAAACTTATTTTTGACACGCCGAAGAGACGTGGGCTTCCTCGGCACGGCGGTTGCTAAGCCAGCACTTCTCCCAAAAAAAAAAAACAGAAATGCTCAGCAGTTCGATCTAAAGCCGTGAAATTTAAGATCCGGAGCCTGTTTCAGCCTGTGTGTGTGTGTGTGTGTGTGTGTGTCTGTGTGTTGATGATGACGAGATTTGTAGCCCTCATGCTGGTTTGGAAATTCAAAGATCACATCTATACCCACCAACATGCGCTTGCAGGAATTTAAATATAGGCCACCCTCTGTTCTCTCTCTCTCTCTAAATAACCTCGGTAAGCCTTTATTTTACAGGTCCCCAACTACATATGAACTACATACATATGAACACCAATGTAATTACATTGGTGTTTATGTCTAATTACAAATAGTATATGTAGTTACATATGAACTATTTGTAATTACACATGAACGCCAATGTCATTACTGTGTAATAACATTGGCGTTCATATGTAGTTCATATGTAGTTAGGGACCTGTAAAGTAAAGGGTTACCATAACCTCGTCTGCAGCATTAAATCAGTGGACATATGTTGCATTAGGATTTCAATGTTATTCTCAACAGTAGGGCAAATGTAACAATGCGTTATTTCCAACACAAGGTTTTGCAGCAATTATCATCCCAGAGGCACTCCTGAAGGAATGGAGGTTTGAACAATGAGGGCAGGCAGAGTAAGCAGCACCTCTCTCTGTTTGCTTTGCCTGAATGCATAGCAGATCCAGCAGCATGGCCGTGTCAGGAGAGATTAGTGGCATGGTCCATCTCCCAGGCTACACAAAATAAAATCCTCTTAAAAGCGGGGCGATGTCACTCCATCTCCTGGGACATGTCGCTGCATGGTGGACCGAGGAACTCTGACAACTGGGAAATGTATCTGCACAAACAGAGGGAACTCGAAACTGAAAATGTGCTGTCAGCATGGCGTTTACCAGAGAGTATACAACAGGATTGCTTCTGCTTATGCCATTGACTCTCACCCACAGAAGGGGGATTACCTGCCGTTAAGATTTTTAGTCATTCTTAATTAGGGCTGGGTTAAAACTAATAATCGATATATTGATTATATATATATATATATATATATATATATATATATATATATATATATATATATTGATTTTAATATGACTTTTCCCGAAGCTTTAACCCCATTAGACTTGTGTGGTTTGGTTCTTAGCCCAACAAGATCTGGTAAACATCTGTAAACATTAATATTTATACAATTTACAGCATTAGTTCTTTGGCAATCTCTTTCATATCCAAGCAAAATTTGTATTGTAACTGAAATATCGATATCAAATCGGGACCTTGTGTTTTGGAATCGTATCCGAATCGGGTAAATCAGTGGCACTACTATACTGCCCTGTTCTTAATGCAAAGTAAGAATGTGGACTGCAGATAGGTCTTAGCTTAAAAATATGATGTCCACCAAAAAGTAGCATTTCCTAAAGGGACACACAGTTAGCTAACTGCTATCCGGTGAGCTATAAGGAGATGTGTGGTTTTTAAGGAGACAGGTTCAACTAGCTCTTATCTTGAAGATATCTACATGTAGCCTCCAGCTAGCTGGGCTTTTGTAATCATAGCCTATAGCTTATTTTCAATTGCCATGCTGAGTTCTTTTCAATCTGTGTAGCTAAGAAAACAACAGGAAGTTCCTCTGTTAAGAGCCCAAAGGCAAAGGTCAAGAGTTCATTGCTTGCAAAACTGATTGTAAAATAACAAGTCTAAATATTTGATTCAATTCGGAAAACTTTCAGCATTGCACGTTTCTGTTCATTTTGAAAAACGGGGCTGTGTGAGGTCGTCCATCTTAGCTATAACTCTTATGTAATGCAGCTTAGCTATAACGCTTATGTAATTTAATCTGACTGACTCGAGAAACCGCTCGCAGTCGTTGCCATCAAAGCCCCTCGTTCACGCTCTCCGCCAGTCACGTTGTGACAGTGAATAAATGTGTAGGCTCTTCTGTTTGCTGGTCCTCTCATCTCATAACAGAGACAGAGTGTCTCCCCCTTCACCTGACTGCTGGATTACCTGTCTGTCCACGGGAAGACCTGAGTGCTGGACTACCTGTCTGTCCATGGGAAGACCTGAGTGCTGGACTACCTGTCTGTCCATGGGAAGGGAAGGGGGAAACAACAGAAGACCTACAGCAGAGCTCGCCGTCTGTCAGAACGATCATGTCAGCGAAAACACATGTGTACGGCAGACACACACACACACCCCTCCGTGCACTCATCCTCAAACATGACGTACGTACGCGAACACACAAGCATATATCAGGACTACGGACACATCAACCCAATCGCCAGAATAAATGTTTTTCATGTCTGAAAACCAGGGATTTTATGTACAATATCAACGTAAATTTGTAAACAAAACCTTCTGCAAAATATGCTTCTAAAACATGGCATTTTATATCTACAATCTCAACATAAATTTGAAACACAACGCCTGGTTAATTTGAAAACCTCGCTGTCTTTCCGATGTTAAATGCAAATAAAATCATTTTGGTTATGTTTAGGCAAGTAAAACAACATTGTTATGTAGGCAAGTAAAGCAATTTAGGCACCAAAGCAACTTAGTTAGATTTAGGCAACTAAAGCAACAAGTTTGTTAGGGTTATGGTTTGGGTTGGGGTTAAAACCGAAATTAAAAACATGGCGTGCCTCACTCAGGGAGTCGAACACACATGCGCTCTGTCGCTTCTAAGACAGGGTCCTCTAATACCGGCCTTCACCCTTAAGGGGGGCCAGCAAAATACTTCAACATGAGACACTCATTAGACTCTATGACGTGTATAACATTAATATTCATGTATATAGATACGCGATATGCAACGTATTTTGGTTCCGAAATGTTCATATTCTACATTTCCGTGGATTCCAGGAATGTACAATGGCGAAATCTTATTCTGGCACCTGGGCTGCACATATAGACGACAGTATATAGGCCTATCTAAAACACATACACAATAAATTATTCAAGTAGAAAGTGCTGACTCCATCACTGTTGGTTTGAGGTGTGGGTTGGAGGAAGGGTAAATAGTCTAAACGCTTCACAGGAGTCGGACAAAAGTTGTGGTTTTCTTTTCAGTGGGCTTCTATGAAACATCAGCAGCTTTGAAGCCAGGAAGTAATAGTCCACATTTTCAGCGGAGGACTTTGTGCCTCTCCACACAAATCGATTGGAATCAGCGTCTGTGCCGTAACAACAACCCTCTCTACCCTCTTCTTTTCATCTAGTAGTCTCATTGATCAGCGGGGTTTCAGAGATAGTGTCTGTGTACAGATGTGCTCATCATCCCAAGTAGAGAATCCATCAAAAGGCATCGACTCTCTCTGTGTGTGTGTGTGTGTGTGTGTGTGTGTGTGTGTGTGTGCGCGCGTGTGCGTGTGTGTGTGTGTGTGTGCGCGTGTGCACTTGAGCTTGTGTGTATATATAATCTCACTGTGCAGTACTATCCCAGAGAACGCCGTTGAATGGATTCTGGTCTGTTCTTGATAAGACAGCTTTGCACCACCGTTGAACTCCCATGGGAAGGAATGCTAAAGTGACAGCTGCAAGCATCCAATCCATCGCTGCATCGTTTTGTGAGATCTGGAGCATAAATATCTTTCTGATATCAGTTCAAAACAGTTTACAAATAATATATATATATATATATATACCGGTATATATATATATATATATATATATATATATATATATATATATATATATATATATATATACATATATATATGTTTACAAATAATATATACATATATATATATATATATATATATATATATATATATATATATATATATATATACACCGTAAATTCCGGACTATAAGCCGCACCTTTTTTCCCGTTTTTTGGCCTTTTTTGGCCCCTGCGGCTTATATAACGGTGCGGCTTATCTATGGATTTTTTCAAAAAAAAAAAAAAAAAAAAAAAAAATCTCTCTTTTTTAGCACTCTTTCTAACTATAAATCCACTTCTGTTTTAATTTCCTCTCTTGCCCTCTTTTCACCACACTGTATGACACTGTATGACACTGTATGACACTGTGTGCACTGTAAATAACAACACAGGTGGTGTTGTGTTATGTTGTTTTGTTGAAATGTTAATAAATGGGAGCATTACATAATGGTAATTAAACATTAAAACACAATAAAAAAAAAAAAAAAAAAAAAAAAAAAACCATTAAAACACCCGCGGCTTATAGTCCGGTGCGGCTTATATAAGAAAAAAATAGTCAACTTTGAAGGTGCGGCTTATACACCGGTGCGCCTTATAGTCCGGAATTTACGGTATATATATTTGGGCGGGATTTTTTGTTTTATTCGATAGTGTGAGAGGGATAGTGTGAGAGAGAGACAGAAAGGTATGGGAGAGAGAGGGGTGGACATGCAGAAAATGACTGCGGGTCGAATTTTTGTCTTCTTCTCCAATTTTCTCCCCAATTGTACTTGCCCCTGCTGTCCTGGTCATTGTAGACCAGGAGAAAGTTGTAGACTATCATATGCTTCCTCTGATACACGTGCAGTCGCCAGCCGCTTCTTTTCACCTGACAGCGAGGAATTTTCACCGGCAGGACGTAGCGCGTGGGAGGATCACGATATTCCCCCCAATTCCTCTCCCCCCTTCACAGGCGCCCCGATGGACCAGAGGAGGCGCTAGTGCAGCGACCAGGACTTCTACCCCTAATCCGGCTTCCCACCCGCAGACACCGACAATTGTGCCAGTGCCTGCCTGTGTGGACGCCCGACCAAGCCGAAGGCAACATGGGGGCTCGAACCTGCGACTCTCACGTTGGTAGGCAGGGAATCTACCACTGCACTACCCGGAGGCCCTTGATAGGGATAGTGAGAGAGAGAGACACAGGAAGGTAGAGGGAAGGACATGCAGCAAATTACTGCAGGTTGGTTTCGATCCCGGGTCACTGCGGGAAAGACTGAGCATTAAATGGTACACGCTCTACTCACTGACCCACCGGGGCACCCCAATATGTTTTTATTCATTAATTCATTTATTTATTTATTTCGGGTTGACATCAAACAGCCACCTAATGCATGTGTGTAAGATGCTTGCTGGGATGTGTGGATGTGTGTGTGTGTGTGTGTGTGTGTGTGTGTGTGTGTGTGTGTGTGTGCGTGTGTGTGTGTGTGTGTGCGTGTGCGTGTGTGTGTCTGCGCGTGCGTGCGCATAATGATAGACTGAGGGAGAGACAGCACCACCCCAAGCAAGCAGAAAAGGCCTACATTCCTGTGCTGGGAGCTGTGAATCTGAGCACAGGTTGCAAGTTAAAACATGCAGCTTGTAGCCACCACTGTTTTAGTAAATACTTTTAGAGCTAGTGTTTAGGGATCATAGCTTTAGGACAAAGGTGGGATTGATTTCACCAACAAGGATTATGTGCTGTGGTTGTCCAATTTTATTGAAGGGCAGAAATGCAATACCGCCGGCTCCACCTGCTGAAGCCGGTACTGGGTATTCTTAGAGTTTTAGTGATGAAATGTCTACCTGCTATGTGTAATATTAATGTTTTTGTTGGGATAGCTTCTCCCAGCATAAAATATAACGCATAAAAAGGGAAGAGGCTCTTAATCGGTTAAGCGCTTTTGTGGATTCTCTCGCACCGTAATAAGAAATTATAGATGGATCAGACGGCTCGGGAAATAGATCACCACCTGCCACTCAAATCTGAAACACCTGCTTCCTCATGGGTGTCCCGTCGCCAGCTGGCTCACCGCGGAGGAATATTCACAACAAGAAAAACTATACTAAGACCAGAGCCGGCGCAATGTGCTCCCCCAAGATCTGACCTTAAACAGATATAGCATGACGAATATTTCATACCTCTGCATGTACTGTATATCCCCCACTTTTCTCATATTTGTTCCCTCGCTATTAGCTATGCATCTTCTTTTTTTTACACCGCCCTCATTCCAGCTGTCCAGAGCTAGTTGAGCTATGAGAGGAACTTTCCTTAACTCACTTCCAATATAATCAAATAGAAAATGTTCCCAATAATATGATCTCCTCCCAGGCTCTCCTCGATAACCTTTTCCTCTGCCTTTTTTTATTTCCTTTAATTGAAACATTAATCAGGCCGCATCGCTGGTGTGACTGTGTAACATCCAATATTCACAGGCTATAAAGCTGGAGACTGATGATTACAGCGGGACACATCATGCCTGGGACACACGGGGAGGAGGATCCGCTCGGCTCCCCCTACAGGATCCACTGGACACAGCAGAGTGCATCGCCTCGCCTGCAGCTATTGTTCCTGGAGCCTGCCATCCTCTGCTGAGCCACCGCGTGACTCGACTGGAGAAGAAACATCTCTGCTTCGCGGCTTCTGTCGCTGTCACGCACTGACATTTGGCCCAGTTGGTAACACTCTACTAGGCTGATATCAGACTGACTTGTCAACTCGTTACACTCCATTTCCTCCTCCAGTCTGACATTGACTCCTCTCTAACCGACATCCACGGGGGAAACCCCCCCAGGGGGATTAGATTTACCCTTAACCAATCACTAGAGAGCAACAATGTATCCGCCTGACTTTAATCCAGTGGGGAGAATGAAAAAAAAAGCCTCTCCCACTTTGAATAAATGTCTTCAAAGCAGAGTGTTGTTGGGACTTCTTTGAATCGATTTAAAACGGTCGCCATTGTGGTTACGTGCCGACACACTTGACAACGCATTAGTCCCGCCCGTTGCGCCATTTATTGACGCCGATTGGCTAATCGTTAGTCCCCCTCCATGCTCATTAGACAAGTCGTTTTTTTCATCAACTCAGGAAGTCGCTGTTGCATGTCAAGATGCCAGACCAGAAGCAGCTAATTCAAAGGTCTGGACCCCCAGCAAACACGTTACAATAAGGGTACATTAAATAAGCATGAACTAAACCCTTAATTAACAGTTAACCAATGTGTCTGGTAATCTTTTACTAGTAATGATGTTCATGATAACTAAGCCAGTATTGTGGTTGGGTTGATGCATCAAGTCACACAGTCAAGGCGGTTAATTCCTTAATTCATGTACCCTCATTGGAAAGTGTTACTGTATGCCCTGTTTTCCCCTGCTCTGTTGCAACTGTCTCTTAACGTGCATCCACATGTCCAGTTTTCACATCTTCCATGCCATGTTGTGTATTGTTAGATTAGTGTTTTTCCTCTTTATTAAGAGGCATCCCTCCCCCTTGTGCCAGGTCATCGCTTAGCCTGTAACAAATAAGGTGTTCCCCTATTTATTCAATTTTTCATGATTTCATTTCAAATATACTGTAGCTCAAGATAAGAATGATGCTATATTTGTCATGTTTTGGTTTAGCTGAAAGGATATTTATTGAGTGAGACCCAGGTGGAGAGATGCAGGTGCTCACAGAGGGAACAGTCACACTGCTGGACCCCCTGACTGGCAGGCAACAGCAGATCTTCCAATTCAAATGAGGCAAACCTACTGAGTGGAGTCTTTCCAGGGAAACGTCAGACCAACTGCTGCAAACTTGCCTGATTGGAAGGATTTGAGCAACTGTTTAGTGAGAGGTGCCAACGAAGAGATTAAGTCCAGTTATATTGACTGGGATTAGTCTGAACTGCCTGCAAAAAAAATGTGGATTTTTGGAGATAACCCGAAATTCAACCTCTCAAACAATATGGATTTTATTTGATGATATATGTATATAAATACAGCAACACTTGAATGTATACAATACAGCTCCTTTTTGGACATCTTACTACCTGGATGACTGAAACACACACACACACACACACACACACACACACACACACACATGAGCGCGCGCGCGCACACACACGCACACACACACACGCACTTTCATTAAACAAATGAATGAAAATGAATTGACTGATTTTGTCCCATGCGGTGTGCTATTTTTAAAAACAGTGCAAAGTCTATGCCTGAGCACGAAGCAGTACGAGCGGTATTTAATACTCTCACCTCCGATGACGGACTTTTTGGGTGTTAATGTTAATCACATGGCCCGCAGCCAAGCTAAACCAAGCTAAGCTGCCTCCTAGCAGGACTGTGATAGCAGAGAAGGACTTCCAGTGGAGGAGAGGGAGGCTGGCTGCTGCACCTGATGAAATAAGGGCTTGTTGCCACCAGCTGGAGCCGAGCTGCAGTGCACCACCTGTAGGGGAACACCTGGCCTCATACAGACAGGTGCGTGCTTTCCTCCTAATGAGCATGTGTTAGACACACACTTGGACGGCAGCGCGGGGATATGGTTGAAAAATGTATCCGATTTCGGAATAAATTAGCAAAGAAATTGAGGGAAATTTCCTATTTGAGCAATCTCCCCACAAATGTGCCGGTGATGCTGAAATCACAGACAATTAAATATGAGTGTTATGCCTATCTTTACCCAAGCCTGCGTGATATGGATTAGCGCTGGGCAAAATATGAATATTATATCGATATTGTGATACAAGACTAGATATTGTCTTCAATTTAGGATATAATAATATGTTGATATTGGCACAAGTGTTGTCTTTTCCTGGTTTAAAAAGGCTGCATTACAGTAAAGTGATGTAATTTTCTTTACTTATCAGACTGTTGTAGCTGTTCTATTATTTGCCTTTACCACACATAGTCATTATTTGCACATTATGATGATGATTATTTATGATGATTATTATAGTAAAATAGTAAAAAAAAATAGTAAAACAAAATCTCACTGTAAATATTTGATGAAAGCACCTATCATCCCTTCAATATTGTTGCAATATCAATATTGAGCTATTTGGACGAGAATATTGTGATGTTTGATTTTGTCCACATGGCCCAGCCCTAACGTTGATCATCATGGCAGTGTATTCATAGCATAGTGATAGCTGGCAAAGTGTCCAGACATTGTTCTAGACGAGAGTGTTACTGGAAGGCAGGTGGACTGTCTGGATGCAAGGCGTGTTTGAATGCCACAAGCAATGATTCACAGGCTTATTCCAGGAGGGGAGCAGGCCTGCGGGTCAGTCAACAGGGCAGGGTTGTCAGCGGAAGCAAATCTCACAAGATCAATGGTCAGGGAAACAATGGCATTGGGAGTGAATGTAACAAGTGGCTCTGAATCAAATTCTAGTTGGGGGGGGGACGCGTACAGGAAGCTGTAGAAAACCAGGAAGGACACTGCCCTCGGTCTTCCTCTGGCACTTCAAAAATACACCAGCCCGACGCACCAGACCTCCACGCTTTCCGATCAGGATCCTGTTTTCACTCTTTTTCTGTTCCACATTTTGCAGCTTTCAAAAAGGAGAAGGGGCGAGGTGGCGTTCGGCATACATCAACCTTTTCAACCATACATGGTGCGGCGCAACGCGGATAGCGCTGCCAAAGAAGCTAGGATTTCACAAGAAGTAGCACGGTTTCTAATTTGAGAGGTCACATATGATCGAGTGATGATATAATTGATAGCTGATCATGCCATGGGGCCTGCTGATGTTGGTGGAAGGGACGGTGATAAGAGGAAGCGATCACTGCAGCGCGGCCATGAATCACTGTCCTATTAACAAACTTCTGGAGCCATGTCACGTTATCAAAGTGACAGTGATTCATAAGTCACTTGACATTATGAAAATTGCTCATGAAAACTCAAGCTTTTTCTCTCTGACCTTTAAAACAAGCCAGCGTGTGATATGTCACATATAGATCTGCACAGCAATAACAATGTTGCAGTATATATAATGACCTAGAAATGAAGCATTTCTCAATATTAACTGCAGAGATTGAATGATTTAGGACTAGATAGTAGGGCTGGGCGATATCGACACAAAATCACTATATTTTTGATCAAATACCTCTATGGATATTGCGACAATATTGTAGGGATGACTATTGCTGCTTTCACAAAATATTTACACAATGAGATTTTTGATAATCATCAGTAATACAGTGCACTCCTCTTATAGTGATCACCTTGGGATGTGTCAAATTGATCACTATAAGCGGATGATCATTATAACTGATTTTTTTTCTTTTTCTCTCATGTAGATTAACATCTAATTGACATTTGTATATGTATTACATGAATACAGTACATATAAAGTAATGAAACTGACAGCTCCGTTATTGACTCTAAAAATACATACAGTAAGTTAGGCCTCCAGGTGTTTCAAACACAGCGGTCTTGCATAGACAAGAGATGCCACCATGTCTCCATAGACAGAGATGCCGTGATCTCTCCATATACAGACAGACATGCACTGAATATCACTGCTGTATCTCGTTGATTAATTTTTGGCAGTTTGTAAGTAAAAAATAAAATAAAATAACTAGTTTAATTTTTTTTCCCATTGTTCTCACGTGTGACAAGGCCCAAAATTATCACTGTAAGTGGAGTATTGATCACTATAAGCAAATTATTTAAACAGCATGTGTATAGGAATGATTCAGGACAAAGCTTTTTGATCAGTATAAGCGGTTGATCACTATAACCGTGATCACTATAAGCAGAGTCCACTGTATAATGACTAAGAGGGCAAAGCATTGTAGGAAATTAGCCAGGGGCAAGGGCAAAAATGCCGTAAGAAATCTCATAATGCCCCTACAGTTCTACAGTCGGGGTAAAAATTGCCCCTGGATCATTTTCATTAATTAATTAAATTTCCATTTCCATCTCTAACACACACACACATGCATGCTGTTTGCCAGAAGAAGACGATGAAGATCACATTCACACAAACAGCAACTTCAGTTGCCGCTGTTTTGCACTGATACTTTAAGGACTTTTCAAGCAATAAAGCTGAAAAAAAAGAAGAAGAAATATTAAAATAAAAATGTATCCATCACAGGTTACCTAGGCGACCAGCCACCTATTTGAGCTGAGAACGCCTACGAGAGCACAACAGCCAATGACACAGCGTCGCGATCAGCAGATCACTGTATGCTTGTAGCCTACGTGGAGAGTGATACTGTAGATAGGAAGAAAGTGTATCAAGCTTGGTCCAGCACTACTGATGACCTGGTATCATAGGTGAATTTTGAGATGATGGAGCACACAAAGGCTAAATGGCTAAATCGTTAAATCCCTAACTTACTAATTACATTTTTTCAAGTGCTCCCAAAATTGGTAAATGCCCCCGATTTTTAGACAGTGGAGGCAAAAGTTGCCCCCAAAATATTTTAAAAGTGTCCTACACACTGGGGTAAAGGCAAATAATAGAACAGCTAGAATTCAGAAAACTGTACTGTAACTTTACTGTAATGCAGCCTTTAAAACCAGGAAAAGAAAACACATCAAAGACGATATCTAGTCTCATATAACGATATGGATATAATATCTATATATTGCCCAGCCCTACAGTACTAGTACATGGGTATTTGGAGGAGCCACAGGAGCGCTGCTGAGCAAACGGGCAGGAACCTGCAGTGAAACAGAAATGGGAAAGTACCATGTAATGCAGTATCTGCCTTCAATCTGTGCCTCTCTGCTTGTTAAACCAAGGCTGGTGTTCTGTAGCCCTTCTAGCAGAGAGGATGGACTTCCAGCTGGAAATGTTCTATTGGGCTTTGGGCCCATTTCCTATAATCTTTGCTTATTAAAAGCAGGCCCTCCTGGTTTATTCTCACATGCACTGTGCAACAGCATACCATAAATCCTTATAAAAGAGAGTGAGTATGGGAGAGAAAATGAGAAAAGGGAGGGAGAGAGAGAGAGAGAGAGAGAGAGAGAGAGAGAGAGAGAGAGAGTAGTAGGCACTAGTCAGAGGAATTATTCACCATCATTACCATGTATTCCATTATCCCCTTAATTATTGCTTCTCTAAAGCAAGCGGACAAACAATATTTTACGCACAATATTCGACATACAGTCCTGTAGTCGTCATTTGTGGGAGTATGGATTTACAATATGAATAATTAGGGAAATGCAAAACAGTATTGGTAAACAGCGGGATAGAGACCGTTGGACAAACCCCGTCAACAAAATATGAATCATGTAAGTTCCCATTACCGTACTTTGCCAATATTGCAAGATGTATGGCTTTGATATTTGCCATGTGATGAATGTGTGGTGGTTATTTCTAATCAAATTCTCGCCCAATCAAGCTTTTGGGGGCTTTTGGTTGCTTGTGATCTGTGATCTGTCTGAAGAGCGCGTGAGAAATGAATAAGACCTTTCATGAAAGAAACAAAGTGCTGTTAATTCATCTTCCAGGGCGTTTCATTATGCTGACCCTGGATCAGTGTACTGAGATCAATCTACAGCGGCGACCAACTAGGAAACACTTATTTATTTCTCTTTTGTTGAAAATGAGCTTCAGAGCTTTTGATTTGCTGTGCTTTCCAGGAACTCTTGATTCCTTAATAATGTGCTTTCATAATGCACAAATTAGATTGAAATCGCATTTCAATCATGAGGGAGACCAGTGGGTGAAATTTAACAAGCAAGCTTTATTCAGCAAATGGCATGGCAAGTACTTTGGCGTAATGACTCCACATGATAAGATGTCGCTCCTCTTGTGGCGAGAGAGGAGGGCATCGGCTCAGACTAGGATAGAGAATCCCCCAAAGGAAGAACTTATTTCAGTGTCTTACACCGGGCTTGGCCTCAGCCAACCGGCTGCGCTGGATTCACATTCGGCTTACTTCAGCGACTTTACGAATTCATCGGCGACTTACGAATTCACCGGGCTTGACCTCACTGGACGCGCTGGATTCACAACCCCCAGATAGGATAGATAGGATAAAAACATCGCACTGCATGAAAGCCATGTTATATTAATCATTATAATTACAGAGATTTAAGCACTTGTTTGCCAGATAAGAATCACATCTCTGCACAATCTTTCAGAGAAGGCCAACATGATCCAGGCAATGGATCAAAAGCTAAATCATCTGAAGTGACCTCTCTGTCACTCCCTGCACTTGACGAGGGAAGCCCCTTTTTCCAAGCTGCCACCAAATTGACCCGCGTATGGCCCCTCCATGAAAAGGCTCCCGGGCTTCTGGAAGTCAAAACCTTTTGTTGTAGAGGCATGGCGAGGGTGTGATGTATGATGGATGGATCTGAGATGTATTCGGTCGGTCTGTGCAGCGCAGGTTATCCGCATGGCAAAGAGGAGAGGTTAAGCAAACATGATCTATCTGGAAAAAGGAAAATCATCTTTTTATGATTTTCCTTTCCAACACCGTGTCTAAATTTAGACGGTGGGATTCGATGTTGGCAGTTTGCACGAGCCTGAGTCAACACGTGGATGGAGGTTATACAGGAGTCTAGTTTCCTTCAATAAATATGAGGTGCAAGTCATTTCATAAACAATGTGAAAAAGATCAAATAAAATATTGTGATTGTTTGTGTGTGTGTGTGTGTGTGTGTGGGAGGAGGCTGCGTGTCCATAAGAAGAAACAGCACATAACAATAACATACATACAAAAATAGACACTTCAGAGGCAAAAGAAGAAAGAGTGCATAATGGGGGGGGAGGGAACATGTAGCGACGCTGTGTGTGTGTGTGTGTGTGTGTGTGTGTGTGTGTGTTCAGGGCGCGAGAAGGGTGTTTGTGTGTAAAACTGAGTTCGCATTTTCTCTAACAAGGCGCTGGCGTCCCCGCAGCCGTCAGTGGATCCACGCTGGGCCCGCTCGCAGTAATCAGCCAGACTGTCTTGCTCTAATTGTTTGCAGATTTGTGTGGGAGGTCAGAGCCCCGGAGTGCTGATCCTTGCCAAGTTTATAAACAGAGCAGTGTTTCCAGATGGCCACTGGCTCCAGACTGGCTAGCAGGTTGATTGGGACCAGAATAATAACAGGTGGAGAACAGACAATGAATTCCTTGACACTTTTTACCTCGCGCGCGCACAAGCACACACACGCGCGCGCGCGCGCACACACACACGTCGCAGACGCGTTGACACTCTCAAACACACGCTCACACACTTTCAACATGGGGAACAGAACAGACTACTGACGCCGACTCCTTGTTTGAGCTCAGTAGTAACAACCAGAACGGAGAGTAATACAGCTGCAGAATACAAGTTGAATGGCTGTCTATTTTTTAAACATGAGAACCTGAATAAAAATAATATAGGGATAATCTAGAAAAGAAAAATCTGGCAATGGGAATGTTTTTCGGATTTTCTCCCATTTTCTCCCCAATATTGTGCTTGGCCAATTCCCCCTGCTGAGCCGTAGACTAGCACATATGCTTCCTCCGATACATGTGCAGTCGCCAGCTGTTTCTTTTCGCCTGACAGCGAGGGGTTTCACCGGCAGGACGTAGTGCGTGGGAGGATTGCGCTATTCTCCCCCAGTTCCCCTCCCCCGGAAAAAGCACCCCGACCGTCCAGAGGTGGTCTAGGCTCTAGGTCGAGGGTCTAGTGCAGCGACCAGGACTCATACTGCACCGGCTTCCCACCCGCAGACACGGCCAATTGTGTCTGTAGCGGAACGTCCGACCAAGCAGGAAGTAGCGCTGAACCCGGGTCTCTGCAGTATAGGCCTCTACATTACCCAGAGACGGCCCCGGGATTTATTAAATCTTCACTTGATATTGTAACTATACCATAAGAATCCTGCTAAAAACCCTGCATGTCAAACATTGACAAGAACAGATCGATTTCTCCTTTGATTCAGAGGTTTATTCTTGACGTTTTTCAATGCACTTTCCTGGGCTTGGCTGAGTCCCAGCTTCATGAAAGACTTTTCTGTCTTTTCTTGTGGGGAACAATGTCAGCTGTCAGTTGCAAAAGAAGATATTACAAAATATGAGGTTCCTACAGGAAACCAACCACTTTCCTTTGTTGTGTTTGGACGTCACATCAGCTTGCGAAATCATTCTGAATCTTCGAGACACCTCATTCATTTTTTTCCTTTTACATTCCAGAAGATTAATAATACTTTTTTATTTTGAAATCACTCGATTTTACTTTGCCACGTTTGAAAGCCATATGAAAATCGACCCGTAGGAAATGAAAGTAGGCTATTAAAGAAAATAAATGGCGTATGTAATCCACGCTTGATTCAAATCCCTGTGCCTTCATTTTTTCGTACTGTATTACAAGTTGTCACATTTGGAAATATTCTAGGGCTGTTGCAGAGCTGAACGTTCACTGCTGTTCCAAGGATCGACTGTGACACACAAACACACGCACACGCGCACACGCACGCACACACTCTTAAAGTGAAAATCTCAGCAGCTCCGGTGAAGACATTCCCACCACAATCACATCATTAGCTGAAGCATGTCTCTTAATGCCTCTCTCAAGTTTTTGTTTACAGAATCCAGTCCTTCCAAGGTCTTTGTAATAGCTTGAGAGATCTGGGGTTTGGAGAGGGGAGGGGAGGGGAGGGTGGAGGAGAGGAGGGGGTTGAGGGAGAGAAGAGGAGGTGGGGGTGCAGGGGGAGGTGGGGGGGGGGGGGGGGGGCTGCCTTTCATCGGTTTTGCTCTGCTACACTTGCTCGGGCCAAGGTTGGCCCCTGTTTTTCAGTAAGCGTACTCCACTCCAGATGTGCGGCGGCTCCAGAGTGGCTGCCATGTACAGTAAATCGGCATCTGAGGGCTCGTCAATCTGTGGGGTAGAGCGCTGCGGTGTCGTCAGCCCCAGCCACTGGTATCAACGGAAATTTGTACTGCCGAGATCCCACGAGACCCTGTGCTGGGGGATGGGGGAGGGAGGAGGAGAGAGTGCAGGGGAGGATATTTGGATGTGAGAACGCGAAAACCGAGACGGAACCCTTGATGAGTAGCGAGGGACAGACGCCCGTTAACGCGCAGGAAAAAAGGTGTAGCGAGATGTCTGAATATTGTCTTACAAAAAGGGGATAATAAGGTCCGTTTTGGCTCGGTGTTGTGATGCTAAGAACGAGCACCAGAGAATTACGTTGGAGGGGAGAATACAAATGATGACTTTCGCAGAGAAGTCGACTCATTGTTTGAAAACGGAGACGCGAGTGCGGAAGCGTGGGTCTTAGCCGGGGTATTTCAGCATGCTTTAAATCAAATCATCATGATAGTCACTACTGGCTCCGGCTCCTAGAAGATATAAAAATGATAGAGGCGCATAAAATACAAAACATCACAGTCCGACACGAGCCCTAAAATGAAACAGAAACCGACACAGATGCTTCGGGTGAGATTTGGACTTTGTGTTTGTAAGTGACGCGGTCAGCGTTTTTATCTCCCCATGAGGCAAGAAGCAACATGCACAAATAAACACAAATATGGAGGACTCGCTTGATAACGAGAACATGACTCGGCTAATTTGAAGGCGTAAAAAGCCTGAGTCATAGTAAAGATAGAGCTGGTTTATAAAGGACAGACTTGGAGTGTCATCAGGGCAGACAGTGTGTTTCCCCCGCACATTCCACCCCGTTACATTTTCCCATGCTCGGAGCCGAGGCCCTGACTCAGCGCGGTTATCACTGGGACCAAGGCATAGGAAAGCCACTGATGACTTACAGGGTGAAGCCCCCACGTCCAGACTAATGGCTTCGCTCCGCTCGAGATGTGGGTTCCTCCCATCTGATGCCTTTCGCTAAAGGTCAGCCATGTTTCTGCCACATTGAAGGAACCTGGAGAAGAATGGTAAAGCTACACATAACAAAGGCAGCGGTCACAATTTTCTTTTTGGCTAACATTTTGGCTCGTTGGCTAACTTTTTGGCTTTTGGGCTACCTTTTTGGCTCTTTGGCTTTTTGGCACCTCTCGGGGGAAAAAACGCCAACCTCCGGGACGTTTCTCGTCGTCTTCATATTTTCTTTGCTGTGATTGAAAACTCTGCTGTGATTCCAACTTATTTACCGGGCCAGTTGGCGCCGGGTGACCGAATTTTCTCAATCTGCCAAACGCCAAATTTACCCGCATTTGGCGTTGGGCGGGTGTTAATTTTGGACCCTGAACAAAGGCTGCTTAGTCAACGAACATATTTTGATTCCACTGTGTAGCCTGTAGGTTGTAAGCTGCATCACAACAATATAATATAACATAACATGTTACTGTTAGAATGGCCTCAGTGGTGTTTTGTGTGTGGTTATCCTTTGGGTGAGCCTGGCCACTTCTTAACCTTGCCCTCTCCGAGCTGACAGCAGCCCCACTGCGAGAGCCCTGTCCTGGGTTTCCTGTGGGATCCCCCACACTGGGCTTGGGGTTTCTCCTCCCCCCACCGTGCGCAGTAACGAGGCAAGGCGTCAGAGGCCTGATTATTTGCACTGACCCGGGTCTGTCTCCTCGGGGCGGCTGGCTGCGGCGGCTGGCTGCGGCGGCGGCGGCGGCAGCACAGTTGCGTTGGATCCCACTGACACGGTGAGAGGGAGAGGAAGGAGGGGGGGAAACAGGCTCTGGCTCCAGTCAGTCGGCCCTCCTCGGCAGGTTGATGAATGTCCAGGACTTCACGATCTTTGCCACCCAAGCCAGCGGAGTCAGGCTACAATGAGTTACAGTCTCTAAGCTCCCGAAACCCACCCCCCCTCCAAACACACACCCCCCGGCCAGCCCACGAGCCCCTTAGTCCCCCCAGAAGAACCCGAGCTGGCCGGCCTCCCTCCCCTCCACAAACACTGGAGGTCCTATCCTTGACTGCTCCGCGCCACGCCGCGCCCTGCCTGCCACCACCTCCCCTCACCCTTTCAACTCGCAAAGGCCTGACTGGGCCGATTCTACCAGGGGCAACACACCACTCACAAGGCCCCCGACCGCAAGCTGGCACCGGGGTTGCCTCAGCACGCTCCGTTTCAGAGCACTCCGAGCCGCTACTGGCAGGTTGTCGCAACGGCAATGTAGTATTCATAAATCTGACGTTCGAAGACACCTGACTGTGTCTGAAGGTGTGACTTTGATTTTACCAGCCGCTGCAAACCACAAATGGAATATTCTCTTGACTACATGGTGCAACTGTCAAACATCCTCAAAAAGCAGGGAACAACCGAGCTCCGATAAATAAATAAACGATAAATACAGTAAATAATAAATGTGCTAAATATTTTATTGTCTTTGTCTTTCCTCACTTTTGACATCATCATCATCATCATCATCATCATCTCCATTGTAAACAGAATTTAAACAGAGGTGTAAATTGTCAGGAACCCAAATAAGGTTCATGTAGGCTGGCCATAAAACTGCACAGCAATGGCAAGAGGAAAACAACAGCATTGTTAAGGCCGGCCCCCTGCTGCTGCAGCTAATTGTGCGCTAGTCATCGGCCATTCAGTCTCAGTTAGCTGGAGGCGTGCACATCAACTGTTTGAGAAACTCTTGCTCAAGTCTCCCTCTATTCGTTTGCACTTTGAATAATTCGGAATACAGGGATGCTAGTCATTGCCAGCTCCTCAGAAGCCTGTATATGATAATTTGCTAGCAGAGGCTATGTTTTATGACAGTTATTCCCATATGTAAACACATAAAAAGCTTGAGTAATCATCTTGTCTCGATGTGCTGAAATGTTATGGTACTGACAGGCCGAGATCAAGCGAGAGAAATCAACATTTGGAGGTATAATGACATTATACAGCGCTGAAGACAAATATGCCATGCAGTTAGAATTGCAATTATTCATTATTACAGCAAAGCACAGTCATTATGTTACCCTACAATTGAGACTGGCAACACTCGGGGCAATTTGATGACGCACAAATCTTGCTGCTTTTGGCAGCGGAGGAGCGAGTCTGAGTGCTTCACACCACTTTTCCATCTTTATCCAGAAGTTCGGACTGACCTCTTCTAGGCTATCAATTCAAGATTTTTATGATTTTTTTCTACCTCTGTTGACTCCTGGGTGTTATTGAATATTTTTGTTTTATGTAGTCACACCAGCAATCCCACAGGGTAGTAATTAGATGTCATCATAATGTTTCTGCGAGCATTATATTCATTAGTTTCTACCGTTACGTCAGCGTTGCACAGAAGTATAACCTCAAGTATTCGAGGAAGCCGTGGGTCAACACAGGAGCAAACGAAAGTTGGGGAGAGAATTATTAGCCTTCAACTCCCGATACTTTTAGTGATGTAGAGTTATTTAGAGTAGACGTTTCCCTCTTCTCTCGGTAAGGTCTCAAATGAAAAAGATGAATGTTTGCGTCTTGTGATGACTTTTGTTATTATGATTTGGCGCTATATAAATAGAATTAACTTGACTTGATTAACCCCTCTACTTTTTAATAGATAAAGAAAATAAAGTAAGAATTTCAGCAAACATGATTTCTGAGCAAACTTTGGATGACAGCTCGATTATTTTGGGGATTGCGAATTGTATCACTGTCTTAAGGCCCACACGCACAGGGAGCGAATCTCGACGCTCGTCATTTGACGCCCGTCAATTTCTGCCCCTATAGCGCACTGCAAGCGTCAGATCTGAAATGTATACACCACAGAATGACAGAACCATCACTATTTGGGGGAAAAGGCCACTCATTTATGTAATCAGGCACAATTGACCAATTAAAAAAAGTTGTTATACCGTAGTTTTGAGCCCCTGTCATAAGCCTCTTCTAAACATGAACTGCGGATTATAACCGTAGAATCAGGTCTAAACTGCTTAATCACTTTCTAAACATGGGGAGAAGCTCCCGCGCGGTTTGGATCACAGTGCTGCTGCCTACTGCAGAGGAAAGGTAGGTTACAGAATAGGCTACAATTCTCTCCTCTGGATCAATATGTTTCGAATGCATTTATTCCTCTAGTATTCTTCTCAGAGATCGACTTCGCAGCGGGAAATATAGCTTTTTGTTCGGCACGTCATTCTGGGCAAGCTTGGGATAGAGGCTGTTGGATCATCCTACCTGTCTGTCGGTCTGCCGTGCAGAGGGAGAGAGAAAAAAGGCAGCGCTGCGGGGGGAAATGATGCAATTCTGTCCAAACTTATTCTAATCTCATCATGACATCCAGGGATAGGCTATGTTTTGCTAGCCGATGTGTTTAGAAGCTTATTCTCACGTTGTAGTCTTGCTAGTGTAGTGTATTAATGCCTGCTGTATCTAAACTGCCGTGAGAGTTTGAGGAGCACTACTTATCGAGACAGAGACGGGGATGGAAGTGGGCAGAGAGGGAGGGGGGGGGGGAAGCTCAGAGGCTTTGGTCGCTGCTGGAACCTCATTTGACGCTCGAAAATCGAAACAGCTTCGGAGTACGAGCGTCAAGGTAGTTTGACGCGCGTCAAAACGCTCTTGGTGCGTGTCCGGTCGTTTAAAACAATGGGTGGGCTTCCAAACGCTGGGATCTGATGCTCCCTGTGCGTTTGGGCCTTTAGGACATAAAACAGTACATGTCCAGATATTTTCAAGGGGTGGCGTGGGGGGGGTCGATATAGCATTGTATCGCGATATTTTGTATGGCAATTTAGTATCAAATGAATGCCAAGTATTGCATTCTTCTTTTTTAATTAATCTTTTTTAAATTGTCAAGTGCATGCAACATTTATGACAGGTTTTTATGTTGGTCAGTCTATCTGCTTGAGAATCCCTTTTTGCGGCAATAAAGATGATTGAAGTGAGATGAACAGACTGGAAAACGTTATCAGATAAAACAGATGTTGACAGAAGTTTATTTCCCTTTGGGGACATCATTTGCAGTCAAACAAGTAAAAATCGCGATAATATTGTAACGTGACTTAACTATCGTGACAATATCGTATCGTGATTCCCACCCCTAATATTTTCCAGTTGGGCAACAGAGCAACAAAAGCCGACTCTAGAATATTTGACCCCTATTATCTTGCATAATATGCGGGTTGGGGGGGTGCTTCGGTCAAACGCATTTGAAACGCACAGCAGATAAAAGTGTGAAAAGACTTGTGATCAGCTGACACGAGCCGCGGTCAAAGGATTCTTTGAGTGGCTTTTCAAAGGAAACACTGTCCCGTGCACGGTCCATCCGTCTGTTCCCTTTAAACCAGATCTAACTTCCGTCCAGACGGGGGGGGGGGGGGCAGACCCCCTTCCCCCCACCGGCCAGGAGACATTCCTCACAGGATGGTTGAATGGCAGCCCTGTTGCAGGTCAGCCGCGGCGGCAGCACCAGGCCATTTTACTAGCTCCCTGCTGTGCGGAGCGCTGACCTCGCCGCAACAGCCTCGCTCCCAGGTGACACATAAAACAGTCACCCTCACAGGAGCGCGACTGGAGACTCCACAATGCTAATCCAATACAATGCTTCTAATTGTAGTTCAGACGTGGCCAAAGCGCGATCCTCTGCCAGCCATTCACACAGGGTATACTGCTAATGGGGAAATAAATGTGTGGTAAAAGAGTCTGGGATGAGGCAGGCAATGTGGAACCCTTTAAATGGCCACTTATAGCTTTAATAGCTGCATTCTCACAAAGCATTGTTTGATCGGAAAGGGCTTCTCGGTTGACTCTTTACGGTGTTCCATTTGCTTACGTGAGTTGTTCCTTAAAATGCATCGGCTGTTCTGCTAAGCACCACCAAGAGTCCGCATCAAAGAGGTGATGCGATGTATATCAAGGCAAAGATCTACCGTATGTAACTATTTCATGTCATGCATGAAACGCACAAGTCAATCAGTCCGTCAAGAAGAATGTTTTTTGTAACGATCTTGAGTCTGCATCAAATAAGTAATACAATGTATATCAACGCAATGAAGTGATGCAATGTATATCAACGCAATGATCTACCGTATATAACTATTTCATGTCATGCATGAAAGCACAAGTCCATCAGTTCGTCAAAAAGTAATGTTTCTTGGACAGTTGTAGGTACTTGTTCCGCTACCAAAGCCAGGAACCAGGTGGCCAGAATCCTTATCTGCGATGTCTTCGAGAGATATTTCATTGAGCTGCTCCATTAAAAACAGCTGAGAGCCTGACTTTATGGACTCACAGACTGTTTGGTTGAACTTGTACACCCAAATTAACTTTAATTCATGGTACTTCTGAACCAGGAAATACATCCATATGCCTGGGTGACCACCACTAGTCAAGAAATTGCAATTACTCTCCTTTAAACTCTAATTCAATAGCTTTTGGTGTACTTTTGCTGAGTATTTTTTAAAGGAAGTAGCATAACTTTCGTTTTACTTAAGTATATTTTGACAGAACATTGTACTTTGCTACAACCGTATCAATCCTTCACAAGCAAGTGTATGTAAAATGTAGTTTATTAACTGTCATATCAAATGCTGTAGCTTCATTAGCCATAAAGACACCCACCCAGCTAAAGTGTCATTGTGTTGCGTTTGCCTGCTTGTTGTCTATAATAGCTCATTCACTAACCTTGCTAGATAGTTGTTTAACTAATAGCAGAAGAAATATTGTAATAAAGTCTTTCTGAGAAAGAATCACAAGGCTGACATTACTGTCTGATTTACGATTGTTATTCCCAAGTTGTTTGTAACACTAAAACATTTCAATACACTCATTCTTCACTTTAGCTGTTAAGAATAACATCTTAATAGCATGTGGTTAACTTGTGCTATATAGCAAATACATGTGCCATAGGTAATCACCCTAATCTTATCAGTGTTTTCAATCCACGGCTATGCGTTAAATTATTTTGGGCACAACTAATTTATAACTACAAGCTCATATATTTTCACAAGAA
This sequence comes from Poromitra crassiceps, assembly GCF_964638095.1. Lineage (NCBI taxonomy): Eukaryota > Metazoa > Chordata > Actinopteri > Beryciformes > Melamphaidae > Poromitra > Poromitra crassiceps. The sequence continues at coordinate 29,882,341 of NC_139635.1, read as the reverse complement.
TCGCCCAAAACATATTTCATGCTGTTCTGGAAAGCTAATAACTTGGATTCTTATTCGCTCAGCAACACTTTGTCAAAGGTATATGCCATATTGTTGTAGACAGTTTGTTCAGGCTTGTCACATCATATCAGGGTAAAACGATTTTGGGCTCCAAATATGACCGATTCCTGGTGTTATAAATCATTGTTATAAATCAGTTGATGCATCAGTGGCTCAAGGAATTAATTGTGGACGGAAAACACTGATTCGATTATTTTTTAGAAGACTTGAGATAGGCTATAACAACAACCGTGTTCAGAGCGTCTGGGTAGTGCAGTGGTAAATTCCCTGCCTACCAACACGAGGGCCGCAGGTTTGAGCCCTCATGTTACCTCTGGCTTGGTCGGGCGTCCATACAGGCATGATTGGCTGTGTCTGTGGGTGGGAACTGGGAAGGCGGATTAAGGCTATGTGTCCTGGTCACTGCACTAGTGCCTCCTCTGGTCGGTCGGGGGGCACCTGTTTGGGGAGGAGGGGGACTGGGGGGGATAGCGTGCTCTTCCTACGCGCTACGTCCTGCCGCCGGTGAAACTCCTCGCTGTCAGGTGAGAAGAAGAGGCTGGCGACTGCACATGTATCGGAGGAAGCATGTGGTAGGCTACAACTCTCCCCAGATGGGCAGAGCGGGTGGAGCAACCACCGGGACAGCAGGGGGAATTGGTCAAGTACAATTGGGGAGGGGGGGGATCTGAAAACACAACAGTGTTTGACATGTCACATACTGAACACTCTGTCCTTTTTGCATTGCAGGAGAAAGCTCATGTCTGCTTTTTCTTTTTAGCTTGTAACTCTGTCAATTTAACCCTGAATACATTTTAAGTTATGTAGATTATACTTGTGATTTTACTTGGAGATTACAGCAAATTGACAGTACTTGTACTGAACTGTACTTAGGATATTTTGGTTCTCTTTCCATGATGATCACCCACACCATGTCCACAAACTAAGCCTCCAATTCATCCACAATGAATTCCCAGAAAGTCGTGCACGAGTCCTTTACAGATTAAAGTGCTTCCTGTCTTGTGTAACACTGAAAGAGACTTGTCAGTTTTACAAATCCGCTCGAACGTTACACTTTCCAAGATCACACAGTCTGTGTCCCATAATTGCCCGTTAAAATTACCTCCCACATTTAACAGGTTTCCTGATTGTGGGACCAAGCCGACCAATTAAAAATCTATTTAAACACTAAAGATGCACGACGTGCATTGATATATCAACCAGCCGTGTTTCTAAAGGACTGAAAATGGACTTCTTGGAGATGGTAGATTGTTGTTGGGTACCGATGGGAATTCTATTATAGAGTGGATTCCCTCGTTCATAGAGTCACTTGAATAGAAAAAAGGGTATGCGCTGGCTTCACTCCATCGTTACCCACTGAAGATTGTTTTTGTTTTGTTTCATTTTCCCCCCTTTTTTCTCTCCATTTGATGATCTACTGGGACGTTCGAGAGTGCCACAGTTTTCAACAGTGTTCCTGGCTGCGAAGCGGTCCCCGGGCTAGCAAGCTGTCTCCCGGATCAAATGGGCAGGTTCTCAGCATGCTATCAGCACTGTTAACTCTGGCTGTAAACCAAGCCTCCCAGGAGGTCAGAGGTCGAAATGTTTGGGCTTCAAGAGAGACGCCATAGGTTGAGCATGGCCAGGATTTAATATGGAGTCTGACACACAGTTACCGCCTGTGAATTAGTGACCCCGGGAACCCCCCCATCCACCTCGGCTTTGAGAGCCGCGCTAACGTTAAAGGATAGGTTCACCCAAAAATGAAAGTTCAGGCATTTATCTACTCACCCCCATGCCGATCGGAGGGACGGGTGACGTCTTTTAGTCCACCAAACATTTGTGGCGTTTCAGAGCAAAACACCGTTGCAGAATTCTCCTAAACAATTGAATGGGATGGGGACCAACTTTCAATTGTAAAAGAAAAAAAAGAAAAGAAAATGTCTCCATACTGTTCGCCTGGTGTAATCCAAGTAGTCTCCAGAAGCCTTGAGATGCCAAGTTGACTTAAAAAGACATCATATCATTTACACCCTGTTTTAGATGAAGTCTTCACTACTGTAGGAAGAAGGAAGAACATGGTGGCCCTGCTAGAGTGAAGATTTCAGCTCAAAACAGGCTGTAAATTGCATCTTTTCAAGTCAACCTGGGCGTCTGGAGATCTTTTTTTATATATTTTGGGCTCTATTCTCCCACAGGCCATCGGCGCTATTACGGGCCTTAACCGCAAAAAAACGTGCCTTGCGCCTGTTTCGGCAAGATAGCAATAGGCTTTAGGCTGCCAAATGCGCTTTAGGCCGAATGGGCGTGGCGCAGTCCCAAAGTGGGCGTGTCGGCGCTAAATACCAGCCTAGTCATATCTTGGGAGCTGGCCTACATTTAGCGCTTTGCGCTTTTGAAAAGCAGGCCTATTCTTTGCCTTCACTGCTTCTTCTCTGTCACCCTTCTCTCTCTCTCTCTCTGAGTTCCCAGCATGCATTGTGTTTCTTCATTTCGCTACTAAATAGCCACCAAATGAGCCAAAATAGATATAAAAGGTAGTTCTAAATTAATGTGTAATGGTAACACAGCCTGCCATTGTCAACATTTCAATATTGGACCAAATAAAACCTCGAAATGAAAACACCACCCTATGTGAAACATATATGTCCTCCTGGGCATATATATACCCCTTGTCGAGTTAACGTGATTTAGAGAAGTAACAGCGGAACGCGCTTCGGAACGCGCTTCTAATGGCATCTGCTATACTGTGATGTCCGTCCAATAACTTGGCCCTATTTCACATTTAGTTTTACAATAAAAACACATTTATGCAATGACTTGACATAATGTAGGGTATATTTATGTGCATCATCCTTCCTGCAGCAGGCGAGAGAAAATGATATCTTTCTGGACAAACTTTCACCAATCTAATAGGCTATATTTTTCTAGCTGATGCATAGAACATTATTTTCACTTTGATCTTGCTATAGTGTAGCGTATTTACATGCTTGCAGTATTGAAACTGCAGTTAGATTGGTTTGAGAAGCATAATAATATGGAATAATAGCCTATAATGCAGACAGACAGGCTGGATGAAGGGAGGGGGGGGGGGCAGAGCGTTTGGCTTTCGTCTGGTTTTGCGGGATCACTGGAATTGGAGCTAAAAAGGCAAGCGTGCGATTCGTTTATTGCACTTATCCAATGAGCATGATGGTGCATAATTTTACGCCTAAAAGGCGTGGTTGTAATGCTTTGGGCTGCATCTAGCGCCAGCACGACGATATCAAGTGCGCCTTTCCACGCCCACTGCTTTGATCTGCGCCTGCCGCTCGGCCTAGAAACTGCGCCGATGCAACGATAGGGGCCATACTGTATGTTTGAAAGTTGGTCCCCATCCTCTTCAGTTGCTTAGGAGAATTCTGAAAGTGTTTTGCTGTGAAACTACACAAATGTTTTGTGGACTAAAAAACAAACAAACAAACAAACAAACAAAACAAAAACTTCCATTGGCATGGGGGTGAGTAGATAATGACAGAATTTTCATTTTGGGGTGAACTGTTCCTTTAAGAAGACGCTACACAGAGGAAGTCCAGATAGATCACCCAGGCATGAAGCATAGGTTATTATGAGGCTAAATCATGCTCTGGAGATAATAATGATGAGGCGTTTCCCAACAAAGAAGCTTCTTAAGGAGTTAAGAAGCTTCTTAACTCCTTAAGAAGGAGTTAAGAAGTTTCCAAAGAAGTGTTTCCCAAACGCCTTCTTAACAGCCTTCTTAACACATCGCTAAAGAAGGCTCTTAAGAAGGGTTCTGTGAAAGGTGCTATATAAATACACAACATTCTTATTATAAAAGGAATCCATTCTGATTAAAACATTTAACACAAGTAACCATATTACATAGAGGAGAGATTTTCAAGTGTTCCCCACTTTTAAACACTAAAGGGTGCACGAAAGAAAGGAAAAAGGGAAAAACACAACAGTGGACACTATATTATTATCTCCTTTTGCCTGACGCGGCTGAATCTGCGAGTGTTTCGTCGTTAAGAAGGTGTTAAGAATGCCCCAGACCCTTCTTACAAAACCTTCTTAACGAAAGATCATCTTAGGCTAAGAAGCAATCGGGAAACGCGTTGGCTTCGTTGGCTTCTTACGGGAGCCTTAAGAAGGGTCAAAGAAGCTTCTTAGCGCTAAGAAGCTTTTGGGAAACGCATGCCTTCTTAACGAAAGATCATCTTAGGCTAAGAAGCAATTGGGAAACGTGTTTGCTTCTTACGGGAGCCTTAAGAAGGGTTAAAGAAGCTTCTTAGCGCTAAGAAGCTTTTGGGAAACGCAGCGGTATGTGATTGTGAAATAATAATGATAAGGACATGTGATTGTGAAATAATAATGATAAGGACATGTGATTGTGAAATAATAATGATAAGGACATGTGATTGTGAAATAATGATAAGGACATGTGATTGTGAAATAATGATAAGGACATGTGATTGTGAAATAATAATGATAAGGGCATGTGATTGTGAAATAATAATGATAAGGACATGTGATTGTGAAATAATAATGATAAGAACATGTGATTGTGAAATAATAATGATAAGGACATGTGATTGTGAAATAATGATAAGGACATGTGATTGTGAAATAATAATGATAAGGACATGTGATTGTGAAATAATAATGATAAGGGCATGTGATTGTGAAATAATAACGATAAGGACATGTGATTGTGAAATAATAATGATAAGGACATGTGATTGTGAGATAATAACGATAAGGGCATGTGATTGTGAAATAATAATGATAAGGACATGTGATTGTGAAATAATAATGATAAGGACATGTGATTGTGAAATAATAATGATAAGGACATGTGATTGTGAAATAATAATGATAAGGACATGTGATTGTGAAATAATAACGATAAGGACATGTGATTGTGAAATAATAACGATAAGGACATGTGATTGTGAAATAATAACGATAAGGACATGTGATTGTGAAATAATAATGATAAGGACATGTGATTGTGAAATAATAATGATAAGGACATGTGATTGTGAAATAATAATGATAAGGACATGTGATTGTGAAATAATAATGATAAGGGCATGTGATTGTGAAATAATAATGATAAGGACATGTGATTGTGAAATAATAACGATAAGGGCATGTGATTGTGAAATAATGATAAGGACATGTGATTGTGAAATAATAATGATAAGGACATGTGATTGTGAAATAATAACGATAAGGGCATGTGATTGTGAAATAATGATAAGGACATGTGATTGTGAAATAATAATGATAAGGACATGTGATTGTGAAATAATAATGATAAGGACATGTGATTGTGAAATAATAATGATAAGGACATGTGATTGTGAAATAATGATAAGGGCATGTGATTGTGAAATAATAATGATAAGGACATGTGATTGTGAAATAATGATAAGGACATGTGATTGTGAAATAATGATAAGGACATGTGATTGTGAAATAATAATGATAAGGACATGTGATTGTGAAATAATGATAAGGACATGTGATTGTGAAATAATGATAAGGACATGTGATTGTGAAATAATGATAAGGGCATGTGATTGTGATATAATAATGATAAGGACATGTGATTGTGAAATAATAATGATAAGGACATGTGATTGTGAAATAATGAAAAGGACATGTGAAATAATAACGATAAGGGCATGTGATGGTGAAATAATAATGATAAGGACATGTGATTGTGAAATGTACAACCTTTCCTTTTTGCAAAACAGGAAGAAAATGCCAGTGTTTTTCTTCTTTGCGACAACTGATGAGACATTCACTCTCATGGGTAACAGCGGAGTCAGAGAGGTGAAGTTGGGTGACTGGATTTTATATCACATCAATAATGTGTGAGCTGTAAGCTGTGTGTTTGAATTCAGCCTGTGCACACAAACTGCAGACAGAATGCCACCCAGTGAACTGTGTTGTCTTTAGCTTTATGGGTTCAAGTGAAATGCAATCTCTTTGGTTCCATGAGTCGGTGTTGTATTCGAGACGAGTCGGGCTCGAGTCCGAATTCTGGACTTATTTCCAGGACTTGTGACTCGACTTGGACTTGAGGACTGATGACTCAGACTTGGACTGGAGCATTCATGAATTCGGACTCGGGAGTTAGGCCATGTCCACACGGAGACGAGTTTAGGTGTATCCGCTAAAGTTTTTTGTCATATAGACGTTTCGTCCAGATGGAACCGCGTTCTGGGACTATACGTTCTGGGAGTATACGCTAATTTTTCAAAACGGGTCCCAGAGTGATTAAATCTGAAGACGCCACCCTTGCATTTCCGTGTTTACAACCCATACGCATCTTTCCTGAAACGATGATAGCCCCACCTCTCTCCACCAGCAACAATAACAATCATGGCAGTAGCGTTCGTGCTACAGCAGTGGGGATCTTGCAGCAAAATATAATGCTCCTCTATTACCACCGTCAGCAACAAGTGGACACGGAGAACAGCGTGTAGCCTACAACATCCTCAGGGCTCCACAGCTGACTCTTCCCATCCACCCCTCCCCTCCCTTCATCGGATATTTCCCAGAAGGCTTAGTGGCGGCTACATTTTTACAATAACACAAACAAAATCAGGCTTAACGTGTTAGATAGAAATTATATTTATTTTTAATACAACATGCAATTCTGGAATATTTTAATATTGGACAAAATGAAATGAAATGAAATGTAAACCCTGAGTGAAACCAACATACTCTCTTGCCCTATATATAGCCCTCGTAAATACAACGTGAATAGGGAAGTGAGAGGTTTGAGGAACACGCGGTTGCACTGTGATGTCTGTGATATCCGCTCGTGTCCACTCCAACAAGACTTTAGCTTACTTGACGCGACTTTTTCCAATAAAAACACATTTATGCCATGAGTTTATATAATGTATATTTATGTTGCATCATTTAGCCTGTGCTGTGATGTGCAGGAGCGGCCAATACGCTGGGATGTGTTTGCAACATGTCTAAAGATCATGGAAGTGGATGATATCAGGAATGTCACCGATAGTTAACGTTCTATATTGTAGGCTACAGGGAGACCATCAGCCCTGCTGAACAGCTCTGCATTTGCCTGTATACTGTAGGTTTCATCATTTTATTCATCGACATGGCAAACCTCCCCGCAAAGCCAAGGGTTTAAGCTGCTGCTACAGTGAGATACACATTATAGACTGTGCGCCCCTAGAGGTTGTATGCCATTATTGACGAGATTGTCTTTCTCTGTTATTCTACAGCGGTTTCATGTGGATACACACATTTCTTGAAACGTTTCCATGTTTATGGAAAACTTTTCTGAAACGAAAAAAAAAAAGATAGCTTCCGTCTCCGTGTGGACATGGCCTAGACAGGAGGACTCTGACTTTTAGTTGATAAATGGTATTGTATTGCTTTTTGTTTTGGTTCCGGTTTTTCTTGTAATAGGCCAGAATAATCTGGCATAAGATATTGATACTATCAATATCTTATGCCAGATTATTCGGGCCTATTACAGTACGGTATTAAATATAGCTAGTAGCTATATTTAATACCGTGACATTATTACATTTCGTACAAGGGCAGGCACGTGTGTTCCGCCTATATGTGGATTCACGCTCATGTGTTCAGTAACTCCAGACTTGGACTTGGACTCAGGTAACGGGGACTCGACTCAGACTCTTCTTTGGCGATTCGGACTTGGACTCGGAGTCGAACTCTGGGGACTCGAGATTCGACTCTTGACTACAGCACTGCCATGAATACTCAAGGATCAAAAGAGAAATAATGTTACATTCAGGGAAATACAAAATAAATAAATAACTGTGCCGATAGTATCTATAAAGTAGCAGAATTGCTTCGGATAGCTACTACAGGGTCTCTAAACTAGTGTTTGGCTCTGGTGAAGCCTCTACAATGACAATAGGCAGAAACGGCGGAACAAATACCAATGAAGCAGACACAGCCTATAAACACTATGCCTGGGTAGCTTTATGAAGACCAAGAATGCCATGTGGGTCAGCGCAAATGATAGATAACAAGCCAATAAGTCATTTTCCCCCAAAAAATTGAACGGCCCATTAACTTCAACAGGAACTCCAGCAGACAGAGCGGGAGGTTGAGAGGAGGACAATTTCAATGAGAAGCAAAAGAGTCCCTCTGTGTGAGATGCCTAAAGGATAAGCCGTCGCATCAGCAGAAGAGTGAAAGTAGCTTAAACGCCGCGGCGAGGAGGGAGCACTTCACCGTGCTGCGTCCTAATTGAAGGTCACTTCAAATGAATGATTTCCTCCAAGAAATTTCACTAACACCTCGATAAGAGACTTAAAGCGCCCTCGCTCTTGTTCTTCATTTGGCACGCGCTTTTGGCACGCGCCTCGCTGCACTGCACTTTCTAGTGTGGTCCAGAGATGATAGAGAGACACAGAGAGACAGAGAGAGAGAGAGAGAGAGAGAGAGAGAGAGAGAGAGGTAAAGGGGAAGGGGGGGAGGGGGGCAGTCTGTTATCGGGAACTGGGAGCAGCAAGTCATTACCTGAGACATGCACCTGCTGGTTCAATGTGTTCTATATGAGGATGTACCGCCTACAACGCTACATCTGGATGCACTCGGAATGTGAAGGCTAATTACCAAAGTATTAAAGTGTTATTGTGCGGCATCATAGCGATTTCTTCTCGCTGGCGCACTGCGAAGGGCCGTAGGCTAATTTGAACACATTTAGAGGCCAAACTAAACCAAGCATAACATACCCCGCTATAGCTACCTGTGGCAATGAGACACCGACTAAAGGAGGGTTCAATCCATACACCGTTACAGGGGGAATAACTGGCTTGGAATTACAAAGTGCAAAATATCATTTCCATCTTATGGCCAACTTTATATAGAATGTAGTCAATCATCCGTAGATAAGATTGAGTATCAAATAATATTTCTGCAGGGAGTGAATGCCCTGAGCCCGAGATGAGAGCCATTGTAGGGCGCGTTAATACGAACCAGATGTTAAACTTGTGTCCTCCAAATGAATGGGCCTATTGGGAAACCAAACGGCACGTCTCAGGGGACATTCCACTGGAGGCTAAGCTGATTGGTTCGTATTGAAACAACATGGCCAAGACAAACTGAGATTTCAAGAAAGGGGGTCTTCTGGACGCTGTGAGTCTCAAATAAATCGTTAGGGCTAAAGGAGGAGCTTAGCTCATCCTCTAAGGAAAACAGTGAGTTCTGCGAGTGACTGACACACATGATGACTATGGCGCCAGGCAACCTGGGTCTCCGGCCCAGTTGTGGGCTGCATGGGAAGTGGAGAGCATCGGGGGCCATGCTTCCTTTGTGCTGATGTCACAAGGCTGCAGGGTAGTACTTTTTCCAAATTGTTATATTTATTTTCCCCTCACGACTCGACTGTTTTTGGCCAGAGGAAAATTGAACTCGAATGGTCTTGTAAAAAAGACAAAGAGGTTCTCTCTTGATCACAAATTCAAATACTTTTATACATTTATGCAATCTGGTGTCTCATGTTAACGCCGAGGGATTTCAGCTGAGCTGGTAATACGACTTGATCTTGATCTATTTACTTTCTGAAACACAATGGAACCGAGTTCACGAGGTGCAACGAAATCAAAGCAAAAATGCTATGTAACAATAACGATGATGAAAATCCATCGTCTCCATTTTCCTTTTTCAGACAGGAAACGATTGAACGGAGGTGTGATCCAGCAGACCTGAAAAGGATATTTTATTTCACTTTGCAAAATCAATGTGTCTCATACCAGGCCCATTGTTAACAGCGGCGAAGAGACATTCTCAACTCAGGAAGTGGCTGTGATGTGCATCATCAAGACGCTCCGTAAGACATGTGGCCCTCAACGCTCCTGTCTGTAGCTATCACAACAAAGCTCTCTGCTCCCGGGTGGAAGCCCCCAGCAGGCATTGGGGGCAGACCTACACAGCGCCTCAAAACACTGGGAAAAGGCCTCTCAAGGTCACAAATAGTGGCATTTTAATTAGCGCCAGCCGGTCGCCGAGGTAATTGCTGGTGCCAGGGACAGGGTCCTCCTGTCGGGAGCTTCACAAAGAGAGATCTAAAAAGGGACGCGCACACTTCCACACAATAGCTGGAAAGCAGGAGGTGCAGCGGTGCTTTCCTCTTGTCAGTGGGCCGGGCCGGGCCGGGCCGGGTCCTGTTTTGTAAGCACTTCCATCCTGTGAAAGCCCCTGGTGGACCTCCACCTGCTCGCGAGCCCCTGTCTGCTGCAGCTTCTCGCAGAGAGAGAGAGGGAGAGAGAGAGAGAGAGGGCGGCGCCGTAGCGAGCCAGCCTCTCCCCCTCATTTCACTGGCGCCAGTGCTCAATGGGCCCTGCACTTTGATTATTTGTGTTAACAGTTAATTTAGCACCACAGACACATGTGCCAAAGCTGGCTTCACTTCCTCATGCATCACCAACAAATGTGACTTTTATGAGTTCCTTTTCACAGGGCCGAACCCCCCACCACCCCCCCCCCCCCCCGCCCTCCCCTCAGTTCTCGCCTCTCGACTCACTCTCTCTACAGACTCCCCCCTCCTCCTCCCCCTCCCCCCCCCCCCCCTACAGCCACCATCTCCTCGCCTCCTCCCCTATCTCATTTTCCAAACCCTCCCGCCTCCACTTGCTCCTCGGGTTCGGGGTCTTAATCTCTTCCACATCTTTGCCTGGGAGAGTTATTTCTGGCTCCTCTGTTCCCGATGTTTGCATTATTATCAAGGAATACATTTCATGTCAATTTATGGTCGGGGGTTTAATACCACAGAGACTCGTTCTTCTGAGGGAGATTTGTCCTGCTAGTCGAGAAGAATGCTTATCCCACCGAAAAAGAGAAGGTCCCGTCAACATTTAGCAACAACTTTTTTCCATTTGGGATCGGAGCTCGCACAAAGAACTACTGGAGGGGGAATTAGAGAAATAAAGTGTTTCATAAGCTTGCTTAAAGTCATAATTACATGCTAGGAAAAACGCAGACCAGTTTATTGAAATAAACGACTACTGGTCATCCGAACCCCCCCCCCCCCCGACTGAGGATGGCCACTGGTTTCAGATATGAAGACAAAGCGGTGGATTGTGAGCTGCACTTTATCAATATTAGATGATGAGACGTGCAGACGATGTAATCTGCCGTAATGAAAGCCCTCAATGCAGAGTGGAGCCGTCGTCTCAAAGGTGGTGGGGAGAGGGAGCTTGGAGGACTATGTCAGTGCCTAGTTAGCTACGACACTGATACTTACAGACTGGGAAAGAACAGTGCTGAGGCAGCCCAAACTAGCCGCACACAGATGAGCTCATGCCAGGACTATGCGAGCACAAGGCCACAGGAGCCATGGAAATATTTGGACATCTTTCTCGCTCCCCTGCTCGTCTGCAGTGTAACCCCAGTGCATCATCTTTCATGGTTAAGAGGCACGTTTTCAAGTGGCCAGAGGCAGAAGCTCTGGAGGTCGGTCTCCAGAGAGGCAGAACCTCTGAAGGTTGCTCTCGCGTGTTTTTCTTTTATTGTGCGACTGCGTCTCGACCGCTCGGCGTGAGCAGACGGCGACCGCGAGCCACGGGCCGCAGATTCTGCTCCAGCAGCGCTCGCTCGCGCCGTGCCGTGTCGTCTATCGCTGATTCACGCGCAACATCAAGCATGGCTGCTTCTCATCACACCACAGAGGTCAACGTGAGGGTCCTGAAGCTGCACTGTTACGCTGTGCTCACTGTGCTCTGATTGGTTATGAACACATGAGAAACCTCTTACGCAATTGCTTTTGGGTTTTACATGATTACACAAGAGGTTCGACCGTCTGGAAACTCTTTTGAGCACATGAGAGTATCCTAAAATATTATATTTGGATTATATTTCATCTCTTTTATCGCCATGTTTTGTGTACAAACCGTTAAGAGCTGCAGGTTTGGGCTGCTAACTAACAGCAGGTGAATTCTACTGAAGACAACAGTACGGTGGACCAGTGGTTAGCACTGTTGCCTCACAGCAAGAAGGCCCCGGGTTCAAGCCCCGGTCCATCCCAGGTCCTTTCTGTGTGGAGTTTGCATGTTCTCCCCGTATTCGTGTGGGTTTCTGCCAGGGTGCTCCGGTTTCCTCCCACCATCAAAAAGTCACGTATGTTAGGGTTCATACTCCTGTCAAAGACATGTATGTTAGGGTTCATACTCCTGTCAAAGACATGTATGTTAGGGTTCATACTCCTGTCAAAGACATGTATGTTAGGGTTAATACTCCTGTCAAAGACATGTATGTTAGGCTTAATACTCCTGTCAAAGACATGTATGTTAGGGTTCATACTCCTGTCAAAGACATGTATGTTAGGGTTAATACTCCTGTCAAAGACATGTATGTTAGGCTTAATACTCCTGTCAAAGACATGTATGTTAGGGTTCATACTCCTGTCAAAGACATGTATGTTAGGGTTCATAATCCTGTCAAAGACATGTATGTTAGGGTTCATACTCCTGTCAAAGACATGTATGTTAGGGTTAATACTCCTGTCAAAGACATGTATGTTAGGCTTAATACTCCTGTCAAAGACATGTATGTTAGGGTTCATACTCCTGTCAAAGACATGTATGTTAGGGTTCATAATCCTGTCAAAGACATGTATGTTAGGGTTCATACTCCTGTCAAAGACATGTATGTTAGGGTTCATACTCCTGTCAAAGACATGTATGTTAGGGTTAATACTCCTGTCAAAGACATGTATGTTAGGGTTCATACTCCTGTCAAAGACATGTATGTTAGGGTTCATACACCTGTCAAAGACATGTATGTTAGGGTTAATACTCCTGTCAAAGACATGTATGTTAGGGTTCATACTCCTGTCAAAGACATGTATGTTAGGGTTCATACTCCTGTCAAAGACATGTATGTTAGGGTTCATACTCCTGTCAAAGACATGTATGTTAGGGTTCATACTCCTGTCAAAGACATGTATGTTAGGGTTCATACTCCTGTCAAAGACATGTATGTTAGGGTTAATACTCCTGTCAAAGACATGTATGTTAGGGTTCATACTCCTGTCAGTGCCCCTGACCAAGGCACTGGCAAAAGAACTGGAGTTGGTCCCCGGGCGCTGCACTGCGGCTGCCCACTGCTCCTAATAGTTCTAGCAAGGTTCCTAGTTGAGGATGGGTCAAATGCAGAGGATGAATTCCCCAATAAAGTCTAACTCAACTCAACCAGATTGAGATATCGCCTGCCACACAAGCGCTTATATCGGAAACGAAAGAAAACAAACGCATCTTTCTTCCCGTCCCCGTGCGCGCCAAGATAGGAGGATGACAAAAGCTGGAGCGGCCTCGGGGGAGAGCAGAAGTCACGGGGGAGTGCTCTGAGAGACACTGGGCTGGAGCGGACTCCTGCACACGTCGCTCCGCTCCGGGGATTCCCTCCTCTTCCTTCCCGGTATTGTCCCACATCCTGCCGGGCCCGGTGCTCCTCTCTGCGGCCGTCGCTGCCACAATAGCCTGGTCGGGGCAGCGGGCAGCGAGGGGGTGACCGCAGGGACACCAGCGCTCAGCTTGACAGGATGTGACACACTCCTCTCAACAATTGATGAGCACAAAAGGAACGGCGGACGCGACATGACATGCTCTTAGCGTGACATGTCCCATGGCTAATGGCCGCCCGCGCTGTCTGGCATCGTACACTTGTCGAGAATAACAGCCGCGGGATGTTCGACACCGGTGAGATTTGCGAGATGTTTTATTCAGCGGGAGTTTGGTGCCCTTGAAGAGTGACACGATGATGGGACAATAACACGGTGAATTGTGTGGACATACGGTAGACACATCACGGAAGGCTCGGGAGATTGATCGCAGCTTCGCCGCTAGTCCTTTTGAGTTATGGCGAACGTAGCCCCAGAGGCTAATGTCTATCCCAAACTTCATAACATGGGGAAATAGAATTACCATAACCCACCATATTACTGCTGATAATATCAAGACAAAAGATACTCATATATTTTCATATTTGACAGTGAAAGCCCACGTGTGTGAGTGTGAGCAACCACCGACGCGAGATAAAATAATCGACACAAAGTCGTATCGATATCCACTTCCCGCCCCCCCCCCCCCCCCCGCCCGGGGCTGAATTGGCCTCATCAAATGAGCAGAGGAGCTGTGTTTTTGCCCCTTCTGGCGTCTGCCGACTGCGAGCAGCAGCTTTCTCAATATTAATAAAAAATATTAGTGATGGCACCGCTGAAGACAGGGATTAGGGCTTACAGCCTACTGCTGGATGAGCGGCACCGCCTGGCTGGTATACATGTGGGATTTGACTTGACTTTCTTTTAAACGCAGGCAAATGGAGGAAGCCAAAAATCTTTTTCATTTAAGAGCAATTAAGTGGATCCCAGAATCACTGGCTCCAGCACGCCGCCGAGGTTTTTTTTCCCCCCTCGGTTTTATTAGCCGTTTCCTCTCCCTTTGCGCCAGCAGAAGGAATGCTCACTTTTCTCTCACAAAGCCACATTTCCAGTGCCAGAATCGCACAGGGACCACCATGATTAAGTGCAAGCCAGTGCCTCCCTAAACATGCAAGACATTATCGAGCAGCCCACCCCCCCCCCCCCAGCACTGGAGAAGTGTTGTGTTCCAACATTTATGTGAAGTAATTAAAAACATCCAGTGGTAATTTAATAGTTCCCACTGAGTAGAGACATGAAGTCTACTGACTTTTTTTCCCCCTCCGCTCTGTATAAATAACCTGGAATGCACTAAGCACACAGATTATTTGGTCATCTTTTTTTTTTTTTCTTCCCTGCCCTGGGCTTTTGCAACATTCTGTATAATGAGCCTCTCTTCTGTGTCACTCCGACCCTCAAAATGAGATTCTGCAGTAACACATTTCTCAATCCGTGTTTTCCGGGATACAGTGTTTCATAGATCAAATGCTGGCGTGCGATTTAAAAGCGAGGAGGAACCCCACCCCCCTCTATCACTTGAGACTGTCATCCTGCAGCTCTTCCAGTCTAACAGCCATGAGCATGGAAATGACCTGGAGCGCGCACAGCAGCAGATCCCGATGCGGAGGCTTCTGTGAAGTGCATGTCAATAGCCCAGACATGTGGCTCCAATCTGGCTCTTTTCTCACAGAGAGAGAGAGAGAGAGAGAGAGAGAGAGAGAGAGAGAGGAGGCCATTCATGTAATCTTCACTGTGAAATAAATACAACGCTTAAAACGCAAAACAGACACTCTCTGTTTCCCAGACCTCCCCCCAAAAAAACTGACAAGTTAACTTGGGCAAACAATGCTATTGTGTTACTAAAAAAAAAAGAAAAAAGGAAATCACTTAAAAAAAAAGATGCATATCTGATTCTCTGCCCCCACTTTAATTTGATTGTTGTGCATTTTTTGGTTCTATTTTCATGCTGCATGTTGCCGACTTATTTTCTATCAACCTCAAAATACGTCTTTGACACGAGGAGATAACAGGTAGGTAAGAAATATAAATGGGGTTGAAAAAAATGTGTTTCACATTGAAGAGAGAGAGAGACACACATTCTCTCCTTTCGGCGGCCATAAACCAAGACAAAGCTTTTTACAGTATCAACAGACGGAAGGCGTGACCTTTCGACCCCCGCGGGCAAAAGGTGAGGACTCTGGGAAGTCGCCGCGGAGGCCTGGATCCTTATGTCCTCCTCAACACATTCCTTCCCCAACTTAGATCACTAAACAGTTCCACTCTCTGACTCTCCCTCTGTCTTCGGTCCCATCCAAGCCCACACCCACAATTACTCTTCTTCTCTGCACTTAACGAGGCTGACAGCTTATAAAGGAGCCGGAATAGAACTTGGTGGTACCGCTGTAATGAGCTCAGTGAGCTTCAGGTTCTCTTTCACTTGCCGCCTTTGTGCAGGTGCCCCGAGTTTGAAATGCAGATTAGTCTGATGGGCAGGAGGTTAAATAGTCAAGTAAGGATTTTCTGCCCGTATTCAAATGAGACTCTCTCAAGTGGAGAGTCATCGGGAGGAGCACAGATTTATAGAAGTGTATCGGCGAATACAGTACATGCGGTGAATAAAGAAAGACGCCTGTATAACCTGGGGGGGGGTGTAGCCTACGTTGATATTCGGGGTTGAGCAGGGCTGAGTGAACCGGCCCCGCAACACAAGCTAGCTCTGATTTCATATTCATAACTTCACAGAGGTTAAGCGTAGCACTCGGAATGGGAACAACAAAGCAAAACAAAAAGAAGATTGGCGACGCTGTTATTGGAGAGCAGGGCTGATGGAAGCTCGTGTACACGCTGTCTTGTGCAGCAGACACAAGACCAGCGAGGTCAGCCTCTGCAGCAAACACTGAGTCATCCCACGCACACACGCACGCACGCACGCACACACACAAGAGGCATCTAAATATTCCTTGCGTTCAGGGATCCAATGGCTTAATGGTATGAATCATTTCTTAATTACATCTATCGATATCAATGAGGACACAGAGGGACACCGGCTAAGAGCTTCACGCAGCAGCTTACTAGCTAACAGCCGGGCCATAGTTCCCCTCAGCAAACTGCAAAACATGTCCGTTTTCTAAAGAATAATGACAGCCTGCACAAATGGAGCCTGGAAGCCTTTTAAGAACAGTCATGTCCTCTAGACAGAGGGGGCCTTCAGAGAGCCCGGTCCCTCACAAACATGAGTGTAGAGCACCCTCTAGGGGACAGCGGGCTGACTTGATCTTATGGTATGCGTGTGTGTGTGTGTGTGTGTGTGTGTTTGGAAACCCGGCGGACGATAACAGCTCACTTGAAACGCACTTCAAAGCTCCTTCTATGCAAATGTCACGTTGGAAAGGAACGAAAAGAAACAAGTTAAAAACAGTGACTTTTGATATGCAGATGCTGCGTGCACTGGCCGAGGCATTCCCATAGTTCTAACTCCAAGTATGGCTCCTCTGTGTATTTATGTTACTTTGATATTCTGTCACCACATCTGTGTTCATGCAAGTGTGTAACTCATCCATCTCCAGTTCTGTTTGCTATTCAGGAGAACACTGCCCGAAAGGACGTGCCTAGTTGTCCTTTCTATCTCAGGGAACCACTTAATATATCTGCTGTTTACGCGAGAGAGTCTGCTTGAGATTAGATCTATAAACAAGACGCAGCATTTGAATCCAGTGAAGGCATTGTTTTTGCAGTGGGGGGAGGGGCCACGCTGCAGTGATAGTGTTGCAGTGTCCGTCTGGTCGATGCCTACAGACATGTGCTCATCCCAGGCTCTGCTGCAGCCACAGAGATATATTATGGTCAGAAGGTCACGCAGGCCTGGCGTGTAACCGCCACAATTCATCATCTTTACATGGCACACTTCATCCTCTTTACATGGCACACTTCATCCTCTTCATCCTCTTTACATGGCACACTTCATCCTCTTCATCCTCTTTACATGGCACACTTCATCCTCTTTACATGGCACACTTCATCCTCTTCATCCTCTTTACATGGCACACTTCCTCATTTTTACATGGCACACTTCCTCATCTTTACATGGCACACTTCATCCTCTTTACGTGGCACACTTCATCCTCTTTACGTGGCACACTTCATCACTTCATCCTCTTTACGTGGCACACTTCATCACTTCATCCTCTTTACATGGTCATCTTTACGTGCCACACTTCATCATCTTTACGTGGCACACTTCATCCTCTTTACATGGCACACTTCCTCATTTTTACATGGCACACTTCCTCATCTTTACATGGCACACTTCATCCTCTTTACATGGCACACTTCATCATCTTTACATGGTACACTTCCTCATCTTTACATGGCACACTTCATCCTCTTTACATGGCACACTTCATCATCTTTACATGGTACACTTCCTCATCTTTACATGGCACACTTCATCCTCTTTACATGGCACACTTCATCATCTTTACATGGTACACTTCCTCATCTTTACATGGCACACTCCACCTGGGAGCCTTGACTGCTCTGCTGTCTCTCCAGTACCAGGTGTTCTTTTTTTATAAATATTTTTTTCCCGATTTTTTTTTATTATCCCATTTTATCCCCCATTAGTGCTCACTTGATTTCTCTGTCCTGGTTGCTGCTCCACCCTCTGCCGATCTGGGGAGAGCCGAGACTGGCTCCATGCTTCCTCTGAGACATGGGCAGTCAGCCAGCCGCTTCTTTTAATAATAATAATAATAATAACTTTAATTTATATAGCGCCTTTCATAAAACCCAAGGTCGCTTCACAAGAGTGGGATACAGATAGGGGAGAGAGGGGGAGGAAAACAAACAAACAAACAAAACAAACAACAGGGACGGTTGAACTAAACTGAACTAACTAATGTGGAAAGGCCGTGGAAAAGAGATGTGTTTTGAGGTGTGTTTTGAAACTGTTCAGGGTCGGGGCATTACGGATTTCGGCAGGGAGAGCGTTCCAGAGGGTGGGGGCAGCCACGCTGAAGGCTCTGTCCCCAAAGGTTTTTCACCTGACAAAGGAAGCTTCACCGGTAGTACATAGCACGTGGGAGGTTCACGCTATTCCAACCAGTTCCCCTCCCTCTGAACAGGTGCCCTGAACGACCAGAGGAGGAACCACATTAGCAACCAGGGTATTGCATGTTTTTGTGAATGTTAACCCTAACATTCAACCCTAACAGCAACCCTAACCTAACACAACCCTATGTTTTTCCTATATGAAGGAAACGGGAGGCACGGGGAGAACATGCAAACTCCACACAGAAAGGCCCTTTTGACGACCCCACCCGGGCGGTGGGCACTCGAGGACATGCGGACGGGCACGCATTCCTTCAGCGTTCACATCATCCCAGGTGGGAATCGAAGCCACGACCTTCGAGCTGTGAGGCGATAGTGCTTAGCACTGCACCACCGTACCTCCCTCAGTACCAAGTGTTCTATTAGCTTATAAAGAGGGTGAGCAGTTGTCAAAATTCAAAAATCCATCGTTACGACGTTCACAACGCAAGCCCAGTGTCACCAGATATGCGTCTGAAGAGAAATAAGGAACAGAAAAGCTTATGCCCGCCAACCGCGGACCAAGGAATTCATCTGAACCGAGGGGGGCGCACCAGCATCCGCTCAGGTGTGTCAGGTTCAGGACCAAAAAACAACAACGATAAACTTGAAAAATAAAGTAATGTCCGCACACTGGATTTGCTCCTGGTCAGTTTATTGATGATTCGATCAACTAAGGATCTTCATCAGAATCATTCTGATGATTCTTATTGAATCATCAATAAAATGCCAAAATGCCAGAATTCACAGCAGAAATGAACATATTTACAGCCTGGTAAGCAGGGGGAGGCATATGCATTGAAACAGGGATAGGCATACATTAGTCTCATGTGGTCAAGCCAACGTCTTAATTCAGCACACTTCCAGCGAATCACAAGTCAGCATTTCCGGGTTTTGCCAGAGAAAATCCCCTGGCTCCAATAGTATCATGGTGGAAGTCCGGCTCTCTGCGTGCATTGGTGCATCGTTCAAAATGTACCGCCCACGAGTTGCGTCATGCAAATAAGGAGGTCCGTGGTTGGTCAATTCATATGCCTGTCACGCATTTTGTTTTGATCTTTAACCACTTTTCAAGAGTTGTGCACCAGACGTAGATATCCATCTATGGCTGGCTGCTGCCAGACTAGGCATATATTAGCCTACTGATGTATGTATGTATGAGTACTGCGTAATGTTGCAGAACAATTTTTTAGTCTGACGCCACAGACACATGCATGATAAACAGGCACATATTGAAATACACTTGTTCAGATTAACCCCTCTGATCCCACACTCAACAGGCCAAGCCTAGTTACACATAAACACATAGATGAGACAATAGCGACCAAGAAACATCCAGTCCACAACCAAAACACATCCTGCAGCAAGTCTAAATCAACATTATCATCATTATTATCACAAGTTAGCACACAGAGACAGGTGTGTGTGTGTGTGTGTGTGTGTGTGTGTGTGTGTGTGTGTGTGTGTGTGTGTGTGTGTGTGTGTGTGTGTGTGTGTGTGTGTGCAGAGCCACACGTGCATGCATCCAGACAATAGGGCTGGACAAGATATCTATATAATATTGATATATTGGGGCTGGGTAATATTATCTATCGATAGTGCGACTATAGAGCGACTATTAGTACTTTAACAAAATATATGGATATCAATACAATATCGATATACTGTAGTGATATGAGATTAGATATTGATATTGTAATATTGTGAAACGATAAGGCATAGCAAAGTGTCCCCCCCCCCCCCCCCCCCACTGCATTACATTAAAGTGATGTAGCCAGGGATGTAGTGGCAAATACAGAGGTAGGTAAACTATCCAAAGTGAGTAGTTTACCTTGTTTCCCCTCATTGATTGATACAGTTGATCTGAAATATAGGTGAGTAAACTATCAGCCTTATTTCAAAGAGGTGGGTAAACTGTTTTTACCCTCCACTATGCCCCTGGATGTAGCTATTTTTCTGAATTTACCAGACTTTCTGTTCTATTATTTTTGCCTTTATGCACATAATGATTATTTAACAAAAATCTAATTAGATATTTAGGTATTTGGCCAAAATAAAAAAAACTGTGCCACACACACTTGAGACTAGGGATGGGCATCGAATTTCGAATTTTCGAATAATCGTTGTTATTATCAAGGTCGACTTTTATTATTGAAATTCGAAATTCGAAAAAAAAAAAAAAAAAAAAAAAAAAAAAAAAAAAATTTGAGTGAAATGTTGCATTGTCTCCCCTGATTCTAAGTATAGTCAAATCGCTTGGTTTGAGCAAGTAAAACAATTTTTATAAGCATTTTAAGCAAGGTTTATGGAAAAATGAATGGCGGATGAAATCCCATGAAGAGGGAGAGGGGGTGACTTTGGCACCCCTTTGGCACTCAGACCTGAGCCTACTAAATATTTAATGAACCACTCATGATTGTCAAAACTGTTTTTTATTTTCGAAAATGTCAATGTCATGTAACATGTTCTTTACTTCAGTGGTGCAATGCTTGTTTGAGCTAAAAATCCACAGCAGAAGCTTTTTATATTAATTAATAAAGCCGTAGACTTAGAATCAGGGGAGACAATGCAACATTTCACTCACAAAAAAAAAAAAAAAAAAAAAAAAAAAATTTACATTTTTATTTTTATTTTCGAATTTCGAATTAAATTCGAATTTGGCCAGCGAATTTCGAATAGTGTTTTTGCTAGAAATGCCCATCCCTACTTGAGACATTGTTGTAAATGCAGTTCAAATCCAGCCAGCCATAGGTAGAAAATAACTGACAGTATATAGGCTAGGTCAGGCGTTTTGGGGACACCTCGCCATTCCGAAGTGTCGGCATTCCGATCATTGACTTCTATGCTTTCGGAGAGGCGGCCCTTTTTTTATCTCCAAAAAATGTTTCGCCGAGAGGTTAGGTTAGGCTTAGGCGTGGGGGGTGGGAGAGGTTAGGTTTAGGGTTAGGGTCTGGGGGAGGGTTCTTTCGCAATGGCGAGGTTAGGGTTAGAATTTTGTCGGAATGCCGGTATTTCGGACAGGCGCGTAGCCACGGGTGTGCTAGGGTGTGCCAATGCCACCCAGACAGGCCGCTGGCACACCCAAAAAAAATGGGGTAAAAAAGGTTTTTAGTTTTGTCTGCAAAACACATCAACGCTGTCATGCACTGTGTCCAACTTATCCTATGTGCGAATAGAAATCACGCTCCGCTGACCTATGTGCCCCGGAGCATCATGGGAATAGTTAAGCTGTCGTCCACGTAAAGTAAACAAATGCACGCACAGCTGTAGCAGCAGCAGCAGCGCAAATCAAGAAGACATGAAACAAAGCTCGCTTTTAAGCTTTTTCGGCAAAGGCAAGAAACGTCGCTTTGACGACGAGGAAGAAGATGACTCGTTGTCACCCTCCCCCTCAACAAGTGCGGATTGTAGTGCACCCTTCCCGCACCTGTATTGGTGGTGTACAGTGGAGAAGAGACAGATGATTATGAAGAAGATGATGCAGCCGAAACAATGACGTTAACAGCGGGGAACGCAGCCAACAACACACTGGAGGTTTGTGCAGAGCCAGAGGACACTGACTGAGAACGCTACAGATCTCTCTGCAGTAGACGAACCTTCATGCCAACCAAATTTGCGTTCTTTCCCGACTAGAACACTCATTGGAAAAAGTAGGTGAGACTTTTTTGAGATACTAAACAAAGTGGTTTTACATGTTGCCAAAAAATACAATTTAATTGACTGCTTCTACCTGCTAATAATGAGTGTGAAAAGGAGCAAACAACACACAAATATTCCTCTAAATCTGGTTTGAAAAGACCCAAATTTTTTTTGGCGGCGGCCGGCATACCCTGGCTTTCTGTGGCACACCCAATGAGCCAAGTCTGACTACGCTACTGATTTCGGAGTGCCGACATTTCGGAATGCCGAGGTGTCCCCAGGGGTTTTCAAAGT
Organism: Poromitra crassiceps; assembly: GCF_964638095.1. Lineage (NCBI taxonomy): Eukaryota > Metazoa > Chordata > Actinopteri > Beryciformes > Melamphaidae > Poromitra > Poromitra crassiceps. The sequence goes on along the minus strand of NC_139635.1, from coordinate 29,859,843 downwards.
CTGAGACTGTGGGCTTCCCCTCAGACAAACCCCCCCTCCCCCGCCCATCACGAATATGTTATTGATTTTAGCCTGATAGTCCTGTTGACATACATCAGACGACAACATAGAAAAGGTCTGTCTGAAGGCATTGTGGGAAAAACAGTACAAACTACTGGTAGTAAATCACACACATATTGTTCTCCGTTTGATAACGAATGTAATTCCATTCACTGAGCCTCCCCTGAAACTGTTTGGAGGCCTCGAGGCCTAGGTTTAGGTTGCTTTTTACTCACTTGAACAGAGGCTCTCTCGGACTCGGTAGTGTGGCTTGTAGGGGCCTGGGGGAAGGGGCAGGTAGCAGCCACACATCTTGGCACCACCTGCTTGCTTGGCACAGCACCGCTGGTAGACAGACTACTAGCAACAGTTTGAGACCATTGTTTGAGACTGAAGCATCATTCTGCCTCTTCTTCTTCATTTTTGTTCATGCAGCATGCGCCGTCGAAACAACTCGCGACGCACATGCGTGACGTTGTTGATACAATTCACGTGATAGGTAAATGTGGTAGATCTCAAAGAGGGATTGTCTCCTTGGCCGACTGGTTAGCGTGTTCGACTTTGGTGCTGTGAGACTCTGTGAGACCCGTGTTCGATTCCCCCTACACACCAAAACTAAACCCGCCCTGGCAGCCACATCGTTCTCGACACAGGGGAGGTAGTGTAACTACTACTCATCAACCCGGGTCAATATAAGGAGTGCACACTGGCCCTTGGCCAAGGGGATTGTCCCTTTTTTTAAAGGTCATGCATCGCGGGAGTGGGTGGGTGACATACTTCGTTTGATTTGGCTTGTTTAAAGTACAAGTTTAAACGAGCTTGTACAGATACAGAGTAGCCTACTGTATTCAGAGTTTTGTTTTATTCATACAAATAGCCTATTATATCAGACTCCAAAAGTTAGGCCCACGATGCCAACTGAGCGCATTTTGATTAATGCGAGGCTATCTGTTCATCAATTATCTACTGGTGCAATACCTTGGAAGTGGCTGGGCCACCATGGTTCTCAAAATGCTAATCCAGCCAAGATAAGTTGACTGATGCCAGTAGCTAATGGGGATGGGAATTGCCAAAAAGCCCTCAATAGTGTCTACCTCACTTTGCAACTTGTCACCCCAACCAATGCTGCAAAGAGATCTTGGTCTGGTGAGAACTGAGAAGGGTTTGAAAAATGAAGATGCTTCAGCAGAGTGACAACAGCTTATTCCTATGTTAACACCACTTTTAGTCGTGTTTATAGCAACATAGATGTAGAAAAGGCCCTCTCGTCTCATACCGACTGATGAGCCTAATGCCTGGGAACACCCACGGGCCGGATTCAAACCAGCGACCCAACGATGATGTCTCTGCAGCGTGTGATCACGGCAGGTGCACCTGTGATGTCATAGTTGTTGTGATGATGTCATCGGTGAAGCTACAACTTCCCTACATCTTTATTGTATTTTTTTTTTTTTTTTGGGGGGGGGGGGGGGGCCTATAGTAACTACTATGCCTGTCGAGTTATTCCTAGTCATAAATCTTCTGTAATAAAATGGTGTTATATTAGGCCGGTGTCTATTCAAATGTTGAAAGTTTATTGTACTGGGCTTTAAATAGAACATTATGAGAAGTGATGGCCATCCCCATGCTCAGTTATGTCTCCTAAGTTATTGCAGCAATATGTGTGGTGATATCATAGTTGTTACACAGATTTGATGCATTTTACCATTTTTGACCACTCGAGAATTGATAAAAATGGTCAAAAATCCCTTCAAAATGCCACATTGAGTATTGAGACACCAAGACTTTGAAGAACACCATAGAAAAATTCATGTTGTGATTTGGTATCAAAAACGTTTGACATTTGGAGATTTCTGTAAAAAAAAGCATTTTTCGGTGATTGGGCACTTCCTTTCTGGAAATGGCTCAGAAACCCCCTTATTGTCAATACACTGAGAAAACCATACATCCCCTGTATGCCCTAGGTCTTTAGTTTGTGGTTGTAACATTTCAGGAGGCTGTGGTTAACCTATAGGTCACAATAGGTCATTTAGGTTATCCTTTATAGGCCACAATAGGTCATTTTATACAGTGAGGTCAAGTTTAGAAAAATGGTCTCACTACAATGAAATGCTATGGGGACAAACATCATCACACAAATACAATTGGGCTCATTGAATCTTCAAGAGTCTCAGCTTTATAGTCATACCCAATGTATGCAATTCCAAGACTGCTTAGGGCCCCGAGTATGCAGAAATGTTAAAATAGAATAGGCAGAAATAACATTCATACTGCATGCCAAAACCTGCATCCGCCCCCAAAAAACAAAAATGCATGGGATTAACAGAAAGTGGGCATGTCTGCAAAGGGAGACTCGTGGGTACCCATAGAACCCATTCTCATTCGGACATCTTGAGGTGAGAGGTCAAGGGACCCCTTTGCCCAAATTTAGCCAAACCTTCTACCAATGGATGCCTTAGGTCTTCTAGTTTCATATTATACCATTATCTTCACTCTAGCATGCAAGAGCCTCTGAAAGACAGTAATTCGGCCAGGGATGCCAGCGTCCCCAAAGGAGCAGATGAGGTTAAAATGCAATAAAAACAGTGAGTCTACTTGTGATGCAACATGCGCAATCTGCAATGAATTCCCTTAAATGTATACGTTCGTTCATATCTATGCCCTATTTATGAATACAAAAATAAAAGTACTGAGCTGAAAAAGCAACAAAGGCCACATTTTCATTGAGAATTAACGAGGCTATGCTTTTCATCAAAGCACTGGAGCCTTACTGCACATCAGTTCAAATGTTCAGAGAGAGAAAACGCTACACAACACCACAATGGATGGACTATCAATCCTAAACAAATAGTGTGTTGTTCACCTAATAAGTATGCAGACAAATGGGGAATGCAGCATGTCATAAATTGCATTTATATTATATTATTCTAACGCGAGCAGGTCACTTAGTCAATGTGTGCAGTGTGGTGTCACCCTGCACCGTTTCATTAAGCTGGTTTCCATTACATGGACAAACAGGGCCAGCAGGAGCTTGATGGCTTGTCAGCTGAGCTATTGCCCGGTACAGGCCCTCTTGTAGGAGAAGTGGCTAAGTTCCTGTCGGCTGAAGCCAAGAAGACAAACTCACTTCAACTTTGGAGATTTATTCGCAGACAGTGATTTTTATTTCAGAAAATCACAAGTCAACACACCTGCCATTTTCACGAGAAGTTAAATGTGAGGGTTTCAGAACAAAACAGAACAGGCTTCAACGTCTGTTACATGTCAAAGAGCTGTAGAACAGAAACATTGGTATCATCTCAAATACAGATATATATATATATAAAAAAAATCTCTCTCACTTTGTCACACTACTTTTAGACTACAGCAGCCACAGTATTCAGCAATCGGCATGACATTTCAACGAACCCGCTAAATTGGACTAACAACTCAAAATGTGGCTTCTCTTCAACTACTTATTAGTTACAGAAACATCATACACACATCTTGCCGTTTGTTTCAGTGACCAGTCATTTGAGCATAAAACCGATAGGACTTACAGCCATTGCATGGTGCCATGCATTCCTCTTAAAGCCCACTTAAGTTGCAACATGTCAAAACGTAAAGGTTATAGTCAAAGTAATCTTAATAAAAAGGCAATAACTGTGCACTTGTAGTTTTCACTATCTATTCAGTGCTTAACTTCAGGGCCTTTTTTTTGTGAACGAGCTACATAATAAGAAAGTCCAATCTTGCTCTTGCAGACGATATTGTTGATGTGCGAAAGTGAGCCTCTCGATGCTTGACACAATTATTTCTAAGAGAGGAAGGTTTAAGACAGAGGGTCAAAACAATGTTACAATTAATTGCAGTAGTTTTGTCCTTCTGGTGGCTGTGGAAGCTTCATATTTTCTTTGGACATCATTAGACGCCTTAACTCTTGAAGAACAATTTTAATGCTATAAGAAATTTGCCATTTGGCTAATACTGGTATGCTACGTGAATCCACCTGTGAGACAAAAAGAAAAGAAAGAAAAACACAGTCATTGTGACGGCACCTGGGACAATGACTTGGCACACACACATCACACTTGCATACCAAACAATCTATCGTGCCGCTCTAAACAATATCTCAATGCAGAGTGCAAACTAATTAAATTACATCGTACCCAACAACACTCATACATAAACCTTTCGAGTTTGTGATCACACTTACCGTCCCGTTGGTATTATTTATCCCATTCATGCTAATTTTTGTTACAAATCTAACAGTCGGGGATGCCTCTGGGTATTTAGGTCCACATTCCACTTTCAGACTGTATATCCTGTTCTCATAATTAGTCTGGAAAAGGAAGCAGACAAAGAGGGAAAACATTTGCTTTGGTTACTGTATCTAGACGAGGTGGCTTTCAGCGTTTTCCATCTGTATTGGAATAGAGGTGCGGTATAATCCAGTGATTCCCAACCAGGGGTACGTGTACCCCTACAGTAGGGGTACTTGAGCAGCTTGCAGGGGGTACTTGGAAAGATTTGGGATTACAATTTATTTCCAAAACTAGAATGACCGCACCGCAGATATATGCCTCCGACAACAAGTGAGCAGTCGACATCCACGTCCGTCCAGACTTTGACGTTTGAGCCAAATGTGAAGAAATTCTGTCAAGGTGTTACTGAGATATGGCGCTACCCAAACTTGAACATGGCGTTTGTGAGGTCACAGTGACCTCGACCTTTGACCACCAAAATGTAATCAGTTCATCCTTGAGCCCAAGTTGGCATTTGAGGCAAATTCCATCAAGGCGTTCCTGAGATATCACATTAACGAGTGAGGTCACAGTGACCTTGACCTTTGACCACCAAAATCTAATCAGTTCATCCTTGAGTCCAAGTGGACATTTGAGGCAAATTCAAAGAAATTCCGTCAAGGCGTTCCTGAGATATTGCGTTAACGAGCTTGAAAATGATGTTCGAGAGGTCACAGTGACCTTGAACTTTGACCTGAACGAAATTGGAAGAAATTACGTCAAGGTGTTCCTCAGATATCCCGTTAACGAACATCGGACGGACGTGAGGACAACCCGAATCCATAATGCCTCCGGCCTGGCTATCGCCAGCGGAGGCATAATGATGAGAAAAAAATATTTTCAAAAGTCATTTCATAAGACCATTGTTAAAATGGCACGTGCACGCCGCAACTTAGTTCCCCCCGACAGGTGTCAACTGTTACATGACTGATAAATGGCAAAAAAAACATCCAGCTGCTGTCGCTCCAGATTCAGGTTTAGGGGAGTCTGGTTACAAAAATAAAAAGGAGGCCACGCCCACACACCGGCAGTTCAGTGAAAAATATATTTTGTATGGATTTATACTTGATGTCTGCTAAGTTTAAGGGGTGGGAGAAAATGTTTCCTTTCAGATTGAACACTCGTAGTCGGACACTGTCACATTGTATGTAACTTGCTTGAAGATTATTTGTTTTGGGTTTTGTCCCGTCTGCAGTTATACTGTTAAACTAATGTCTGAAAACAAAACAATAAAAAAGTATATACTGTATACTTGATGTCTGCATATTGCACTAAAAGATATAGAACAAATTTAGGAGCATCACCAACAGACATGAGTGAGGGGGTGCTATTGGCATGGCAAAACAGCTCAAGAGGTACATAAGACAAAAAAGGTTGGGAACCACTGGACTCTAACCTCCACTTCCTGTGCAGGCGTGTTTTGCTTACTCTTGCTGGGCCGATGATCATGCCTGTCCACCGTGTGAGAGTCATGTCTTCGTCGTCCTCAAGGCCCCAGCTGACGGTGCCATCTCCGACACCTTTCTGTCCCTCTTCAAGCTCTTCCAACAAGCGAAAATTGCGTGGAACTTTAACTCCTGAAATGACAAGAACGAACACAGCGAAATTAATTTAACTGATTTAGCAGAAAATAAAATCCACCATGTTTATGATTACATAGAGTGTGAGGAGAGATGGGCGAGGCGGATGGATTCGCGCCAGATCATGGGATCACACGAGAAAGCCATCTTTCCACGCTCCAATCTATTGATTTGGACCAATCAGCATCCTATGAGGCACCTACGGGCGGGCTTTAGGTGTGACGCCAGCGAGATTGAGAAGCGAGCCGTGATAGACAGATGGTTCATCCAATCACCTGCCAGCAATTTTTTGACAGTGCCTACTCTTTGAAACGGTTTCCGGAGTGACTCGTTTTAACATTATATCAAACTACTGTGTCAATGACCTGTGCTCTCTAACTCTGCATCCTTTAATGAAACATACATTCATCTTCCCAAACATGGAAGTAGAATGTGTCCAAATAATATACAGTAAGGATGGGAATGACATTCCTAGATGCCGGACTGGATGCGTTAAGACAAGCAAACTAATTGACACATTGGTTGAGTAGTTTGATATGATGTCCGACACAGCGGTGTGATCAGGTGTCACGTGAGGTGTGCACACCGCTGTCTACATACTGTGGAGTTGGGCCAAATCTGATACCTTGTTCACTGAAGATATCCGACACTGTTGAGCATCGAAGCTTTTTACAGTCAGCACTGTGGCCGTTGGCTGGAAGCAGTCGTGAGGTAGAACACGTGGGTGTATGCTACTACTGACCTCCAGTACAATAGATTATGAGTGACATTATCTTATTATCAATGTCATAACAGTTGAGTTGGTAACATCATCACCCAAAACGAGTTTGTCCAAAGTCTTCAGCAACTGGGAACATGAGGGTTTTTGTCTTCGTTCTCAGACCTTGTTGGTATTAAACACGCAGATTGACAGGTACAAGACAAGTAGCTGTGTAAATGATCAATCACTTACAGTTCACGACTGGAGGAGTGCTACGAGCTGAAAGGGCGATGACTCTTAAGTAAAACAACTGCTATTCAGAATCAAGATCCGGCTGACGAATTCACAAAAGATGAACCGAACAGAGCATCAGAAACGGGCCCACGCTTCAGGCAGGAGGAGAGACAGCGAAAACTTTTCAAATCCCCTTGTCACTGAATCTTAATTTCTCACTTTGCCTACTCCAATTTCAACGTTCATCACACATTACACTTTACAAAACACTTATAATGGACATTTCTCCGCTGATTTGCAGTGCCCCCAAGGGATTTACTTTTAAGCGGCAAATGAGCTCTTCTGTGTCCTTAAAAAGCATTTGTTCAGAAGTTGTTGTCGCTCAAGCCTCCAATCCTGTGACACCAAATAAACACACTGGCAGAGAAGCGTAAAATTAAGTGATTATAGCAAGTGTAGGGATGGGTATCGACAACTGGTGCTAATTGGTACCGGTTCCTGACTGGTCAGTAGTACCGAAATATCAATCAGCTCCTGGACAAACGGGGTGCTCGTTAACGTTAATTCATTCTAACCGTCCCGTAATGATAATGAAGCTGCCGGCATCAGGCGATTACGTGTGATGTTGCTTAACTGCGTGTTTACATTCTGTGCTCTGACGGCTCTCTACCACTCCTGCTCCATGCTACGGCTACACTATAGCGATAGGGAAAAGCAGACAGACACTAAGGTTGCTTTCACATATAAGCTGGTGGACTCGGTGCGATTCGGGTGGGTGAAGTTGCAACATTGCTGCGATTTTCATTTGGTCCGGTTCGCTTTCACACAGCAATTTGTCAAGCGCACCAAACATGGGTACACTCCAGGCGTAGTTGATAACGCAAGTGTACTCTGCAAGTGTTTCGTTCCGTTCCTGAGCGTGGAAGATATTTTGTAATGTGAAAGCTGACCAGCGGGGGAGAGGAGCAATCATATTCGGGCACAGAACGGAACGATACGAAAGCAATCGTTCCCAGTGAGAAAGCCCCCTGAGTACTTTAAAATAGCAGTATATTTGGATTGAGTACTTTAAAACAGCAGTATATTTGGATTGAGTACTTTAAAACAGCAGTATATTTGGATTGAGTACTTTAAAACAGCAGTATATTTGGCTTGAGTACTTTAAAATAGCAGTATATTTGGCTTGAGTACTTTAAAACAGCAGTATATTTGGATTGAGTACTTTAAAACAGCAGTATATTTGGATTGAGTACTTTAGAATAGCAGTATATTTGGATTGAGTACTTTAAAATAGCAGTATATCTGGATTGAGTACTTTAAAACAGCAGTATATCTGGATTGAGTACTTTAAAATAGCAGTATATCTGGATTGAGTACTTTAAAATAGGAGTATATTTGAATTGAGTACTTTAAAATAGCAGTATATCTGGATTGAGTACTTTAAAATAGCAGTATATTTGAATTGAGTGCTTTAAAATAGCAGTATATTTGGATTAGAAGAAAACTAGATTCATGATACAAGGCTGAATATCGTTTGAGCCGAGAGAGGCTGAATATCGTTTGAGCCGAGAGAGGCTGAATATCGTTTGAGCCGAGAGAGGCTGAATATCGTTTGAGCCGAGAGAGGCTGAATATCGTTTGAGCCGAGAGAGGCTGACCTGCAGCCGGGGCCGGCTGGCAGGCTGCCCAGTGATGATTGTCAGGGGGACAGACAGAAAACTCTGTCCATGAACGTGACTTTGTTTTCTGATAGAATATTATATTGTTCTGCCAACTCTGAATACAGAACAACAGCGAACAGTGACTTGTTTTAACTTCTTTACTTGTTGTAACTCACGGCGAAGTTACATCCAGCCAGCTGTTGAGCAGGTTAAGTTGGTCCACATAACGTAACTGACCCCAGCGTGCTGGTTTGCTTTATAAAAAATGGGCGTGATTTCTCCAGCCTCGATGAGGAAAACGGTTTGTAAATGAATATGAGCCTCAGAGATTCTTTGATGAATGCATTCTGGTTGTTGTAGGATTCTCCTTAAGAGCGATATGGGGAAACTACAGACGTTTTCTCAGTTCTCTTTTCATGTCAAAGACCCTTAAAATGAAAACAAATTAGACCACGGACCCCCATTTGATAAGATTTTGTCCCAGGGTCCCCCATCTGATGTTATCTTTTGTGACGACCCTCTCACTCTCCTGGCCCTGTCTTGCAGGAGCCTGGTGTTGGGGTCATTAGGCTGATTGGGTAAGAAGACCTTCAGACCATTCAGTCTCTCTACGTCCTCACTGATGCACCTTTAGAACAAAAGGTGCATCGGTTTGTAGTAGGGATGGGCATCAAGAATCGAAAATCGATAATTGATCGTTAAGGAATCGATTCGATCATGTAGAATTTTGATCAAATTATTATAATTTTTTTTGAGGACTAGGTTTGGGTGGAATTCTTTTCTTCTCTCCCCTCTCCATTGGGGAGGGGTGGCCCGGGGCTAAGGGCCGGTTTTTGTGCAACCGGCCCCAGGCTCTTCCGGCTCCCTTGATGATGTGAGGTTATGCAGGACAGGGCCAGGAGAGTGGGAGGGTCGTCAGACTTTTAGATGTTTTATTACAACCAAAGTCTCTTGCACACCTGAGAAGTCTTGTGGCAGGTGCGTAGGTGGAGTAGAATCACGTTGTGTATTAAATTTTCCAATTTTGAGCAAGTGAAGACAGTGTGCGGGTGTCCATTATTTTTCTAGATGTTTTATTACAGAAAGTGTATGACCAAAATATGCTGTCAGTGTTACTTATGGTTGGAATTCTAGCTAGTGAAAAAAAAATTACCCCGGCAGAGCTCACTTTGAAAACCACTGCTGTATGGCAGTGGTTTTCAACATGGGGTCCGGGTACCATCAAGGGTCCTTAAGGGTGTCCCATCATGCAAATTGATGAATTGTTAAACATCACAATTATTTCATTTACAAGTTTAGAGAATATAGAAGGCTGATTATTTTAATAATAGTTTCACAGTTATCTCTTTACCTATAGTCATGGGATTCATTGGGATCTGCACAAAATCATATAACAATTTTCTGATATTTATCTGAGGGACAAAATCTCATCAAATGGGGGTTCGTGGCCCTAAGGATTTAAATCAGGGGTCCGTGGTATGAAAGGCCTGAGAATCACTATATGGCAGCAGTTACTGTTAGCCAAATATGTCGCAAGTCAGGTTTAGCACATAACTTCCCTGTAGCACATAAGCCTCTTCTGTCATCTGAATCTATCTGTGTTTCCACAGTGGCAGCGATCTTGGACATTTTATTAGTGCAGAAGAAATAAAATGTGTGATTTCAACAAGCAGGCATTATTGCGTATTCGCTATAGCTACAGCAGCAACTGCAAAAGCGTTATTTGAGTTGCTGATTTATTGCAATTTCTAAACTCATGCTTCCTGGTGCCTGCTGACGTCTGGCCCCGTCTATTTGCTGAAACAACACGTGCAACTGAGATCAATTCTGTGCGTTTCTGTATATTGCCCTCATCACATCACCAGATACACAAGTATAACGCTATAACATTATTTCCTATTAGAAACACTGACTATTTACCTAGTTTTTTGTATGGACATTGGACAAGGCAGGCTCATTGAAAGTTGAGAAATATGACTTGTGCACTTGTCCATACCTGAAAATGTATTCAGTTAACGCTTTATGTTGTTGAATGAGGTGTGTCACGGAAGCAACGTGTTATTTTATGTTTAGCGTTACCTCTTCATTGGAATTGTAACGCTATACCATAACAGCATAGCTACACAACGAACTTACAAACAAGGCAATTAACGCTACATAATGACTTATTCTTCAGATCAAGTGACTTTGTTAGTTAACCTATTACCGATTGGTGCTGGAATATTCTAGCTCGCTTGGTTAGCTACGGCTAGCTCACCCGGCTGCGTTACAGTCCCAAATCCCAATTTAAATGTTATATTTAGATAGTTATGATACAAGTTCCTCGTTTTGCTAGCAGACCCAGAATTGCAATATGCGTGTAACGTAGCCCTCCCATTGCTACTCCGGGCTATTCTCAACGCCTTGCTTGGTTAACTAGGTTTGCTAACCTGCCAGTGTCATCAAATAGATGGCGCCCTTAAAGAGCATTGCTTACTGGATATGCTATTGAGAAATAACGACCACGCGTCTTTGCAAACATCTGAAGGGAAAAATAGCACGTTTGCTCCCTGAGACCATGTTATGGCTCACACCTCACTAACGGTGTCGGTGCCTGAAATGTAGTTTGAAGGCATACGAACCTGAGGAGGCCGCCATCTTCTTCAGCCAAATCCAGAAGCACGCACAAAAAACTGTGACGTCACACCAGTTAAAACAGCAGCATCACAGGCAGGTTTGATCACAGTTGTGCAACTTCCATGGAACAGTTACATTGTAACTCATGTTGTAAAAAAAAAAAAAAAAAAAAAATGACGTAACCAGAGCAGACACAAAACCAAAAAGTGACTAGTTTGCATCCCTGTCCTGTAAGCAGAAGAAAACGGCCCCAAACAGCTGTACAGGTTTACTCAGGCTCTCAGCAGGGAATCTGATGATAGTTTAAAATGAAAGTCAAACTGTTTAAATGTAGGACTTATATAGTCTGAGCTTTCCATTTTGTAATGAGACTGACAGGACAACTTATGTGGGAATCATCAAAACCCCAACATTTATTTTTTATCACATAACGGTCTATAAACATCTTGAGACAGTAGGAAACATTTTATTTCCCCCCAGTAACAGGTAGCCAATGCAAGTTGCAAAGATTCACAAAGAATTTAAGTCAACTGTTTGGCAATAAGTACTCATCTTTTAAAGGATTATTTGGAGACATGGAACATACAAAATGACGAAAAAAGTGTGCCTCAAGCTTGCTTGAACAGGGTTTCCAACATGGTGAAAGTTGTACAGTAGATGAAAGATAACTGCTTACATAGCACAAGTTAAGGTGTGTCTCTCAAGTCAACCGCAGCTGACAAATAAAGGAATGTATGTGGGATGCACTGAGGCGTGCAGTATGACACGCTACATACAACAGCAATCATCATCAATCATCAGACATGGAATACAAGCACTTTAAAATATTAGCTTGGAAAAACCTTGTATAATATTAATTGCCAGACAAAGCTCTTTTTTTTACCACAATGATACGACATCCCAGATTGAATGAGTCAGTGGTAATTCTGAATTGTGTCTCCAAAACCCAGGCTATTCACACATCTAAATCCCTCAGAAAAACACATGCAGGGGTTCTATTATACATTTTTTACAGCATAATGTGGTCAATACACGGACAGGTTTGAATCTGAAGACTGTACATAATTGCAGGGTGCCTTTAGGCGAGTAGACGAACAGTCTTTCCAGTGACTGTCAAGTAATCCTCATCAGCCAAAGCTCGGAGCGCCTCCTGGAACAGCTCCTTGGTGATCGCCTGAACACAAGGTGACAAAGCACAAAGTCACTACAGGAAACACTTTTACAAGACTAGGCTCGATTCCTCGGGTGGAGATTCTGGACAGACACCGCCCACCCACCTAGGCGACATCACTAATGACATCACAATTGCTCGACATCACTGATAACATCATAATTCAATGATTTATGACATCACCTCCATCACAAATCGTGACTGACACCGCCACAGACAGAGCCCACTTACCCAATTTTGATATGGATGGCATTTGTCACTTGACAGAAAGTTATCTACAAATAATCTCATAAGTGTCTTTTAACATGTTCACTGCCAATGACGAGATATCTCGTCAAGCAGAAACCAACGGTTGACTGCCAATGACGAGATATCTCGTCCAAAAAAAAAAAAAAAAAAATTTGATGGTGGGACGTGGATCAACGCCCCCCACGTCTCCTATAAAAAATTTGGAGCCACCGAACGTGTACAACCCATTCCACCGACCCACTAAGTGGCGACAGTGCTCTCCAGACTAGAAAAAGCCAAGCCAAAACTGCAGGGGAACGCGCAAGGAAACCATTATCATACTGTAAAATGGATTGGCGAAAACGCTTTCGCTTTCGCGCATTATCGCGCTGGGAGCTGGCGGTGGGGGATTGCAAATTTGCATAATAGATTATGCGTGCAACACACTTTGAAACACTGGCAGAAAGCCCACAATCGCACGCAGCTTCATTGCAGCTGAGCTCACAACCGAAACGACTCATGCAGACTCGCCCAAAGAGCAGCCGCCAGCAGCCAGGCAGCACAGACAGGCAGAGCCTCGCTTGTGACAAACGCTGCAAAGCCACTAGAGACACACCCACGGAGGGAGGAGTTTGGAGGAGAGGGGGGTTTCCTGCTGCTATGGAGGAAATTACTGTTCAAAACTATTGTTTAGATGTCTGACGTCTTACGCCAAAAATAAATGGTTAAAGTGACTGTTCTATCGAATTTCACAAAAAGCCATTTATCTCAGAATAAATTTTCAGACGCTGAAACCATGCTGTATTCTACTGCTAATGCCTACATAACTACTAACTCTACAAACTAACTCTTTTAGACAGAGAAAGCACACATTCTATTAGTTCTTTTGAGATCATTTGTGTTCACAAAATCTTAGCAGAAAAGAATCCTCGGCTCTTGAAAGATGAGCCAGAATCCTCAAAAAAAAAACTTGGCAGAACCTACCTACAGTATTGAAAAAACGGCTGGCAGTGAATGTGTTAAACATGAAATCTGGATCATGTCAGGCTAGAGAGACCAGGATATTTTCAGGTTTTGCCTTTCTAAACATGAGGGGTCTTTGTTAAGAAACAACTGGATATGAGCCGTTTTTTCTGCCAGTGGGCGTGGGCGGCGCGGTAGCATGTATCGAAAACAAGAAATGTGATAGGAAACAGCTTTAGCGAATTTGTAACCAAACTCCATTCAAAAACATGCCGTTTTAACAGTCCATTCCGACAACGAGGGGTGGCATTGTGCCAAAATGAGGCAGTCAAAATAGTGGTCGCACCGTCGTCAATCACTAGCTGTGTTTCCATTACAGTTTTTCGCAAAATAATTGCGATATTTCTCCAACTTCGACAATGTACACTTGCGACTTGTAGGCGTTTCCATTGAAGTTGAGTTTGGTCTGACGGCGCGCACACCTGAACGCAATTCCCCGTTACCAGCAGCTGCCACAGTGATTACGCATGGGGATCTGCCCCATATCCCATCCCCTGTATGCTCAAATCCAACCAATGGTCAATGCAAATCACAACATGAAGTTACAACGCATATAAACGAGCCTGATTATCAATTCAAAAGAACATGAGTGGCAACGTTGCCGGCTGCGGTGAATGCAGTGAGCGCGACAGGCAGAGGAAAAAAGGTAGCCTAATAGCCTACAACTGGTCCGATTTAGAGATGGAGGAGGGGGGAAAAGGCTGATATGGTGCAATAATCGGAATGTCGTGTATTATAATTATAACATTGCACCTGAAACGTGTGTAATGTATTACCGTACTCACAGTCACTGTATTCACTTCAGACAGCAGCACCGCACCGGTGTGTGCTTTTCATCCCCTCATCTCGCCGCTGTGCCAAATGCGCGCACAGGCAGCCTGTCACCATGGACCGATTTCTGCCATTACACATGATCTATTTTTCCCGGCTCCGCTTTTGCATGCCGTTTTAACGGAGTCCATTCCGACCACTCAGACGGATAATGACCTGCCACTGTTTAACTGCAGCTCCTTTTGCGCTAATCCGGATCTTACACCGGCGAGCGAGGTGAATAAGATACGGACTCGCGGGAGTGCGCGTAGGCCGGCTAATTGTTGTTTAACATGCAGGCCAACCGGCTAGGAGCGGGTTATAATACGGATTCCACTGCATGTTAAGAAGTGGCTATATAGTTTAATATTCCACATTGACTGAAATTTACAAATATTATTCTAAGGAATGTAAAACTGCATTGTATCCTTATTTAAAATACAATTTAAAATAATATTTTATTGCATCCGTAAGCGGTTCACTTCATATATAAATATTCACGTCAAGAGGTATTTTTAGATGCACTTTCACTGTTGAAAGTTGGTCGGTTTCTAATGATGCAGCATTATAAGGGTAAATGGTTCTGCACTGGCACAGTCAAATTAGAGAGGCACACTGTCCTGTGCTTTGGAGTGGTGTGTTATAAGTTGGAACTTGTTATTTCCTCTGAACACTATTTTCCCCCACATTGATTTCATATTGGTTTAAGAATAAAGTAGTCAACAGGTAGGTGGAAATAAATATTTACAGTTTCGGACTGTCCTCGGAGGTCATCAAACAGCTGCTGGTATTTCATGGCGGGCATCTTTCCCTTGGACTGGATCAGTTTCTTCAGAGCCTGGGCGACATCCTCCTTGCGCTTGCGGGCTGTGGCACTCATACCTGTGATGAGACAACAAGCAACTAGTTTACTCACCAATACATCAAGACGACGACTTATTAGGAATTCATATGAAGTTTGAGTGAAAAGAAATCGGTGCACGCATTAATGGGCTTTAAAATCCACCCTACAACAATCTCACTAAGCACATTACATAATTGCTTGAAAGCTGAGACCATCATGACTCAAAATGTCTGTATAACAAACTGCTAATATCCCAGAGGGTGTGGCTAATATACCAGAGGGTGTGGTTAATATCCCAGAGGGTGTGGTTAATATCCCAGAGGGCGTGGCTTGCTCACCTGTCGTGAGAATAGCGATGTCAACAAATCCTGTCCTGGGGTCTGTGGCCGACTGCTTGAGGGCCTCGCGGTGCAGCCGCTTGGCCTCCTCCACGTCGATGGTCTCCACCTTGTCAGAGAAGCGCACCTTGGCGTGGGCCTCGGCCAGGCGGATCAGGGACTCCAGCTGTCTGGGGTAGGCCGACACCATGCCGCGGCCGCTGCCTATCTTCCTCATCTCCACATAGGCCTGAGGACAAACATGGATAGCGTCTAAATCAACCTCAGCGGGGGCTCTGCAGAGCACGGTTGCTCACCGGGTGAGCATGCGAAGCATGTGAGATACAGGCATGCAAGGCACGCTAGAAATGAGCGCGCGCGAAGCACGCAACTTTTCTAAAATTTCTAGTACGGTATATATATATATATAATGATATGAAAAGCAAGCAAATCTGAGCATTTGTGAAGCAGTAAACAGCAAATGTTTGATATTTTTACTGATAAATGACTCAAAATTACAATCAATACATTTTCTGCCAATCAACTAACCGGTTAATGAGACTAATCATTTCAGTGCTACTAGTAAGTCAAGCGTACCGGGCCTGTTGGTATTGACGTCTGATTATACATATAGCTCAAAGAGTACCAGGTGATCTGACTGGGATGGAAACTCATAGAGAAAACGAACAGTATTTTAAGTAGGTTTACCTCAATGAGAGCCTGGCCGGCTTCCTCATTCAGTCTGGGTTGGATGTATGTGCGCGCATATGCAATGTAGTCCTTCAACACAGCCATGTCGAGGAACTCTTCCTCGATCTGCTCCTCGCTCTGGTAGTAGAGCGCCACCAAGTGGTGGGCCAGCCTGCGGTCGTAGGCCTCATCTTGGGGATCCAACATCAGGAAGATGAGATCAAATCTGATGGAGCAAGAATGATGACCTCAAGATGAGTGACAACAGATACGTCGGATAGAGAACAAACAAGCACGCAGAGGAACATAGAACGTGCTCACTAAATAGCTGCACAATTAATTGATTCCAACTGCAGTGGTATTATGTGCTCAAAGCGTAACCACTGCAGTTCTGCATAGGAGGCTGTCCAGTGTACAGATTCCATTCTGACCCCCCTGAATGATAAAATCATTAACAAAACTGCTGACACCTTTATGACCAATATAATATTAATACAGTGTTACATGGGGGTTGAGTGTGATTGTGCTGACAGGCAGTATTCACCTGGACAGCAGTGTGTGGGGCAGCTGAATGTTCTCAATTGTGGTTTTCTTGGGGTTCCACTGAGATTCAATGGGGTTAGCTGCCGCCAAGATGGAGGTGCGAGCGTTCAGCTGGCAAATGATTCCAGCCTGAAGGTATAACAAAAAGAACAGCAAAGTTAGAGGCATCACCTACTTCTCTCCTCTTGTAAGATGCTCTACACTCTACAGAAGCAGTCAAGCTTTTACCGTCTCTCCCCTCAGGGTTCCCCCACACACTTTCCAGGCCCAAATACCTCAAATTCAATGACCCAACACGAGATAGTTTGAGATACAAATCAAGGTTAATTACTGTAAGACTGAGAAGGTTTATAATGAGAACTAGGAGGTTTACAGAAGCTCACAGACAATTAAAAAGAGGGTGAAAGAGCGCGTGAAACCAGGACGCACAGACGGTGGGAGAGACACACGCAGACAGCGGAACGTAGGTAGCCTATTTACTGATAAGTATATAATATATATATATATATAAATATATATATATATATTAGGGCTGTGGCGATTCACTTATCTCCCGATTCGATACTATCACGATTCTTTCGATTTATATTGCGATTCTTAAGTATTGCGATTCTACGATTATTGCGATTCGATATTACGATTTATTGCGATTTTTTTCTTTTCTTTTTTCAGTTTGTTTGCTTTTTTACACTAGATTAGAACATGGGAAAAGTTGAATCATACACTAGAGACTGTATATTATATCATGAGTAGGGCTGGGCGATATACGGTAGTTAAAAACAGGGGCGGACTGGGAACATAATTCAGGCCGGGCATTAGATACCAAGCAGGCCAGGCCGATATGGGCCGACACGCGTGAAATTTGGGCCGTTTGAAGCCCAATTTGGGCCGTTTGAAGCCAGATTTGGGCCATTTGAAGTCCAATTTTACAATGAGATGCACCCACTTTAACCCTGAAGTGTAATTATTACTTCAGACTAACTAATAAAGTAATAAAACCACTAGTAAATCAGTAGGCGGCGTCTGGCCTGCTGTTCAGTGAGTGGCCTGACTGCAAGCACCCAATTTTTTTTTTTTTTTTTCAATTATCGATTCTGGAATAAAAGATCGATTCAAAAAATCGTGACATTAAAAATCGCGATACTTAGGTGAATCGATTTTTCCCCCCACCCCTAATATATATATATATCAAAATAACTTAAATTTCTCTGTTGTTTATATTCTTGCACAAAATATATAAATTCAATCACTTTCAATAAGCACTTTCCATTTCTATGCGTCTATTTAAAAAAAACTTTCAAGGCCTTGATTTTCTTCTCTCAAATTCACCAGCTTTCGAGGATGCAACCCTGTATCTTATGCCGCCCAATCCAGGTCCGCCTGTACATGTTGAAGCTTTCTCAAACCCACCTTGGCGATGGAGAGAGTCTGCTGCTCCATGACCTCGTGCAGCACGGAGCGCGTGCTGTCGCTCATCTTGTCGAACTCGTCGATGCAGCAGATGCCGTTGTCGCTGAGCACCAGCGCGCCCGTCTGCAGCACGAGCTGCCGGGTCTCCGGGTCCTTGGTCACGTAGGCGGTGAGGCCCACGGCGCTGGAGCCCTTGCCGGACGTGTACTGGCCGCGCGGCACCAGGTTGTACACGTACTGCAGCAGCTGGGACTTGCTGGTGCCCGGGTCGCCGCACAGCAGGATGTTGACCTCGGCGCGGAAGTTGCCCCGGCCCGTCTGGCTGAAGTCCTTGCGGGTGCCGCCGAACAGCTGCAGCAAGATGCCCTGGGGGACGAGGGGATGACACGTTACTCGCAGGTCCCAATCAAAAATAGCACTCTCAAAAACAGGGTCCCCACACCACCTTAGACATCAAATTCAACAAGTTTTCAGGCCCAATTGTTAAAAAAAATAAAAAAAATCAAGGCCTTGATCTCCCCACCCCCTCAAATTCACAAACTTTCAAGGATTTCAAGGAACCGTTGGAACCCTGCAAAAAGCAAGTCACACTACTAACACCAAATCTTTATGATTTGAGATGGTACGTGGTTATGCTTAACTTGCGATACAATCCAATACAAGATAAAGGGTTCATAATGTATTAGAACAATAAATAAAAGTCTGACTGTAGAGAATTATGTTTATTTCTGAGCCAGAAATCTCTCACAAATGTTAATTAAAAATATATAATTACAAAGCGTAAATGATATAATTTGGATGGAGAGCTTGTGAAACTGTGATGGGCACACCATCTCATCTGTGATTACTACAGCAGAATAATGTAGCTAAATATCAAAATTCATTTTTCTGCCCCACGATGCATCGTCCCATACATTTTGTAGTAATATTGTTGAACAAGACTACACATCGTTCCTTCATGCACACCTTCTTGATGTCCTCGTGTTCGTAGATGCTGGGCGCCAGGGCGGAGGAGAGGCGCTCGTAGACGTCTGGCTTGGCTGCCAGCTCCTTCAGCGTCTGCACGCGGTCCTCGGTAAAGAGCTTTTGCTCCGCCTCCTCGTCCAGCCGGTGCAGGCGCTTCTCGTCCGTCTTGCGGAAGTGGATGACGTCGATGTGGGTCTTGTACACCGACTTCACGTTGCTCTGACGCGGGTTCACGCGCATGGGGACCGCTCGGTAGATGCCTGCAGGGGCATTCGGGAGGCAATTAAAAATGGCTGTTCCTGAGTGGCACAATCTGCGATTTCTGTCACTGTAGAGAACTTGCAACACCATAGAAATCGTGCCTTAACAGAGCCAGTGTTGTAGCTGAGTCGAGTCGGACTCGAGTCAGAGTCTTGAACTCATTTTCAGGACTCGTCTTGGACTGGAGCATTCATGCATTCGCACTCGGAAATTGGAGACGACTACTTGAGACGATGTCTGGCATCATCCCCCCCATGTCCAAGAGTTTAGAATATTTTAGTCGTGCTTTTAATCTGCACATATGGATGCAAAACTATAGTTCTGCTACTGGCGTTGATTTTATTAGTAATTTCGACACTTTCTGGAATAAGTGGGTCCTTTTTAAATATGATGGACTGCATCCTAATCAGAAAGGAACAAGAACGCTAGCCAGTAATTTTATCAATTGTATTGCTTTTAATCTACACTGACGGTTTCCCCAGCTAGCCCCTGCCCAACATTCCAGCTCTGCTTCCCATACCCCCCTCCCATTTAATGCGGTTCATGCCTGCCCACCCTGCACTTCCGGTCAACTTCCCCTCTACTCTCCTGTCCTCTCTCATCACTGCATTGGCTCCCCCTGCTGGCCAAATAATCTCACTGCGCCTCCTTCTCCCTCCCTCCCGCTCATCACTATCACTTCTGTTAATTTCACTGGCACTACACACCACCTAAGCCCCGCCATTAATTCTACCCCCTGCATTCCCACCATTAGCAGCCCTGCTGCACTTTCAATTCCAATTTTATCCTACCCTCGCCGCCCTGTCATTTCATGTCACCATGCCAATACTTTTTCTTCCAACAAGGGTATAAATAAAAACAATCACATTCACATTAAACCGACTCCCACACCCCCTCAGTCCTGTAATGTTTCTAATTTTGCAGGAGGGCTCTGGAACTGCCAGTCAGCAGTTAACAAAACGGAAATAATCTCAGCGCACGCCCTCTCCCAATCCCTTCACTTCCTTTCCCTCACTGAAACATGGATCATACCTGGCAACACCGTCACCCCCGCAGCTCTCTCCTCCGCCTTTTCTTTCTCCCACACCCCCCGAGCCGTAGGACGCGGAGGGGGGACAGGACTCCTCATCTGCTCGGACTGGACCTACACTGTTACACCTCCCCCCCATTTATCCACTTCCAGTTTCGAATTCCATGCAGTCACTGTCTCCTTACCTGTCAAACTCTTCATTATCACCATCTACCGCCCCCCCGGACCCCTTGGCCTATTTCTCGAACAACTTGACCCCCTCCTCTCCTTCTTCCCAGAAAATAACACACCACTGATTCTCATGGGAGATTTCAACATACAGACATCCACTCTTCACTCCTCCCACTTCCTTAACTTCTTTTCCTCCTTCGACCTCGCCCTTTCAGTCTCCCCCCCCACTCACAAAGCTGGAAACCTACTTGACCTCATTTTCACCCGCTCCTGCTCCACCACCAACCTCACTGTCACCCCTCTCCCTATATCTGACCATTATTTCATTTCCTTCTCCCTTCCGATCTCCAGCCCCCCCACCCAGCCAACCCCCACCCACTCTATCACCACCCGTCGCAACCTCCGATCCCTTTCTCCGACGACCCTTTCCTCTGCGGCCCTCTCCCTCCTCCCCTCAGCCCAGCAATTTTCTCTTCTTTCAACTGACATAGCCTCCACTTTGCTCCTATCCTCTCTCTCCACTGCCCTCGACTCCCTCTGCCCCCTCATCACCAAACCCGCCCGATCCTCACCCCCCACCCCCTGGCTAACTGAACCCCTCCGAATTCACCGCACCAAACTCCGAGCAGCTGAACGAACCTGGCTCAAATCTCACAACCCCACCGACCTCACAGCCTACCACCTCATCCTCTCCAATTTCACTGCCGCTGTCTCCCAGGCTAAAACCTCCTTCTTCACCTCCCTAATCCAGTCTTCTGCCTCCAACCCCAGCAAACTGTTCTCCATCTTCTCTTCCCTCCTCGACCCCCCGTCCCCCCCTCCCTCCTCCTCCCTCTCTTCTGACGACTTTTCAAACTTCTTCACCAAAAAGATTCAAGACATTAGTTCATCCTTCCCACCCCCAGTCCTTCCCATCATCAACCAAATCTCTCCACCCCCTACTTCCTGTCTCTCTTCTTTCTCTCCCCTCTCCTCCGAAGAAGTTCTGAAACTCATCTCATCAAACCGTGCCACCTCCTGCCCTCTTGACCCCATCCCTTCCTCCCTGCTTCAATCCATCTCCCCTGACATCTCCCCCTTTCTCACTTCCCTCATTAATTCCTCTCTATCCTCTGGTGTCTTTCCGACTGCACTTAAGACTGCACGGGTGAAACCCCTACTGAAAAAACCATCCCTCGACCCCACTGTCATTCAGAACTACCGTCCCGTCTCTCTCCTGTCATTCATTTCCAAAACACTCGAACGTGCAGTATCAAATCAACTTTCCACTCATCTCTTTCAGAACAACCTATCCGATCCTCTCCAATCTGGTTTCAAACCCGCCCACTCCACCGAAACTGCACTCCTCTCCGTCACTCAGTCTCTTCTTTCCGCCAAAGCTGCCTCCCTCTCCTCAGTTCTCATTCTTCTCGACCTATCTGCTGCATTCGACACCGTCAACCACCAAATTCTCCTCACTACTCTCTCCGACCTGGGTATCACTGGCTCTGCACTCTCTTGGTTCTCTTCCTATCTCTCCCACCGCTCCTATCAGGTCTCCTGGAGAGGATCCCTTTCGACCCCCTGCACTCTTTCCACGGGTGTCCCTCAGGGTTCTGTCCTTGGTCCTTTTCTCTTCCTTCTTTACATGACTTCACTCCGCCACATAATCACATCCCATGGTTTTTCATATCACTCATATGCCGACGACACCCAACTGTTCCTTTCCTTCCCCCCCTCTGACACTCAAATTCAATCACGGATCTCGGCTTGCCTCACAGACATTAGCACTTGGATGTCCAACCACCACCTCAAACTCAACATTGCAAAAACCGAGCTTCTCCTTTTCCCTGCCAAAGACTGTCCTGTAACTGACCTCTCCATCTCCTTCAACAACACTACTGTCTTCCCCTCACAAACAGCTAGAAACCTCGGAGTCACTCTTGATAACCAACTGTCCTTCACTTCCCACATCGCAGCAATAGCCCGGTCCTGCAGATTCGCACTTTATAACATTCGTAAAATTCGCCCGTTCCTCTCCAGACAAGCAGCTCAACTCCTCATTCAGTCACTCATTCTGTCACGTCTGGACTACTGCAACGTTTTACTGGCCGGTCTCCCTATTTCTGCCACTCAACCACTCCAACTTATACAAAATGCTGCAGCCCGTCTAGTCTTCAACCTACCAAAATTCTCCCACATCACCCCGCTTTTCCATGAACTTCACTGGCTTCCCATCACTGCACGGATCAAATTCAAAACACTTGTTCTGGCATACTCATCAGTTCACCTCACAGCTCCACCATACCTACAACCTATGGTCAAGTTCCAGAGCCCTCATCGCACACTCCGACCCTCTACCAGCTCAGCACGCCTTGCCCCTCCCCCCCCACGTGGTTTTAACAGCTCCCGATCACGACTTTTTCCCCATCTTGCACCAAAATGGTGGAACGAGCTCCCCTCCGCAATAAGAACGGCCAAATCACTACTCATTTTCAAAAAACAGTTAAAAACACATCTTTTCAGTCTTCATGTTGCCCCCCTGTAAACCCTCTCTAGCTCCACCCTCTATTGTCCTATGCTCTTTTGTTTGTAAATATATTTTAATTTAAATTGCTGTTTTTACATTTTTGCTGTACTGTGTTGTAATCCTGTTGTATGTCGCTTTGGATAAAGGCGTCTGCTAAATATCAATAAAGTAAAGTAAAGTACTTGGATTCGTTACTTGACTTTTTTGTAATAGGCCCTAATAATTAGCATAAGACATTGATAGCTATAATAATTAGCATAAGACATTGATAGCGATAATAATTAGCATAAGACATTGATAGCGATAATAATTAGCATAAGACATTGATAGCTATAATAATTTGCATAAGTCATTGATAGCTATAAAAATCACGCCTTTTTCAATTTCGTGCAAGGGCAAGCACATGTGCTCCACCTATATCTGGATTCATGCTCATGTTCAGTAACGCCGGACTGGGACTCAGGTAATGGGGACTGGACTCGGACTCTTCTTTGGTGGACTTTGACTCAAACACTGGGGACTCGAGACTGGACATAGTGACTGGACTACAGGCCTGCCAACAGCTTACCAGTGATGTTTACGCGGTCCCCTGGCTGTACTTTATCCACCAGGTCGTTATGGGCGTAGATGATAGTGGTGTGAGGGGTCTGACCGGCGGGCATGTCTTCAGGAGACTCTTGGATTTTGACCTGTTTTAAGCAAAGGGCACGGTGTGAACAGACTGCCTCGCCTTCATAAACAGCAACACTGCACTAATTAACATTTGGCCATCCTTGTTGACTATACTGTAAGCAATCTGCCCCATTAACAACCTCGCGACGCCACCCGAGCTCACCATCTGTTTGTCTGAGAAGGCGGAGCGGTTGTGAATGAGAGCCAGGCTGTGGGTGGTGTTGCAGTTGCGACACACGGCGGGCTCGGCGATGCGGCCGCGGTCCACCTCCACGCGGGCGGTGAAGGAGCACACCTGGCACTGGAAGAACGCCTCCTGCATCTCCGGGATCAGCTGGGAGGTGCGGATCACCATGCCGCTGATGGTGATCATCTGGTCGATGTCTGTGGGGGAAGGGGTAAGGGGGGGGACACCTCACGTATCAAACCATGGTGGAATCTTCACTAGGGCTGCAACTAATGATTATTTTAATTAATCTGTTGATTATTTTCTCGATTAATCGATTAGTTGTTTGGTCTGTAAAATGTCAGAAAATGGTGAAAAATGCCGTTCTGTGTTTCCCAAAGCCCAAGATGACATCCTCATACGTCTTCTTTTGTCCACAACCCAATGCTATTCAATTTACTATCATAGAGTAAAGAAACCAGAAAATATTCACATTTAACACATTGAATGCCAGCCATGTTTTCATTCCTGTAGGTAAGTTGTGCCA
Source organism: Poromitra crassiceps (assembly GCF_964638095.1). Classification (NCBI taxonomy): domain Eukaryota; kingdom Metazoa; phylum Chordata; class Actinopteri; order Beryciformes; family Melamphaidae; genus Poromitra; species Poromitra crassiceps. The sequence goes on along the minus strand of NC_139635.1, from coordinate 29,835,372 downwards.
GGGGTGTTTTTGACGATTCTGGCTCATTTTAGAGACAGCCGAGGATTCTTTTCTGTTAAGAATTCATGAACACCAATCATCTAAAAATAACTAATAGAATGTGTGCTTTCTCTGTCTAAAAGAGTTAGTTTGCAGAGTTAGTAGTTATGTAGATATTAGCCGTTGAGTACAGCATGGTTTCAGCGTCTGGAAATTTATTCAGAGATAAATGGCTTTTTGTGAAACAGTCACTTTAACCATTCATTTTTGGCATCAGTAAGACCGTCAGACATTCTAAACAATAGTTTTGAACAGTAATTTCCTCCATAACAACAGGAAACACCCCTCTCATTCACTCCTCTCATTAACTCCTCCCTCCGTGTGTCTTCTCCTCCTTCCTCCTGGCTGTACAGCGGGCGTGTCAGAAGCGCTTTTGCTGCTGCCTGCCTGTGTGCCTGCCTGCCTGCTTGCCTGCGTGCAGACGCTCCTTGTGCGAGTCAAGATGGGCCGGGGAATGCGTGGGCGATGGGCAGATGTTGATTCTGGCCTTTCTGAGCTGTTTCAAAGTGTGTTTCACCTATGATCTATTTTGCAAATCGCTCTCCGCTCTCTGTGTGCTGCTGCCGGTGCGCGGCCGCTCTCAGGCAAGACAGTGGATTACTGTAAAATCGCCATGGCATTTCCTTGAACGGCTTGGTCCCGCGGCAGTTTTTTCTTTGATTTCGGTCGTCTGGGGGAGCACTGTCAACACTTAGTGGGTCGGTAAAATAGATTATACACATTATCTTGCTCCAATAGTGATCTCGAAGATGTAAAAGTTGTTGATTGATGTCCCACCGTCAAAAAAAAAAAAATGTTTATCTAAGACGAGTAAACTCGGCTCTGGCACTTAAGCGTTGGATTATGTAAGACGAATTATTTCGGCTATGGCACTTAAGGTGTTAAGAAGCTGGAATCAGAGAATTTTTACTTTGCTTAAAGAATCACTCAAACAGATTAGCGTAATCGACTATCAAAATAAATTTAGTTGGGGTTTAATTTAATAGTTGACAACTAATCGATTAATTAGTGATGTAATGTAATGTAATAATAATGCAGCTCAAATATTCACATCATTATAATATATTTCAACTGGCAGTAATCATTAGTATGGCATGTTTGCTATCTGGTGAAATGATCTCCAGAGCTTCATGAGTCCACTCACCCTCTGGGTTGAGGCTCCTCATGTTTCTGGTCTTCAGGGCGTTGTACGGGCGCACCTGGATCTGGTGCTCCAGGATGGAGTCTGGGAAACGCTCAAAGAAAAGCTCATTGACGGCCATGTCGAAGGTTGGGATGACTTCCTGACAAACGGATGAAGAGATGGGAGATGTCAGACAATCATTTGAGAAACCATTTGAGAAAGTATTATTTAAATCAAGAAGAAAAGGGGGAGGGGGGTGTCGTCACACCATGAAAATAAAAGATGAATGTGAATAAAGGGATATTACTTGTGGGTAGCAGATGAGCTGCCTGTAAAGTTCGGCGTCAAAGGACTGGATATGGCCGCAATTCACATTCAGTACAGGATCACCGACCACACTGATCTATAAGACAACAAAAAGAGAACTATTGTTAAGCTTCATTCTTCATTAAAGTTGTATAAAGTTGCAGATGTAAACCAGTGAGTATTATAGATTGGCCTAATCAATAACACCCAAAACATCTGAGCAACAGAGCCCACAGTGAGAGAGAGAACAGAGATAGGATTCCAGTGCAGCACCTCCTCCAGCTTCTGCATGTACAGCGGCTCATTCAGATCCAGACCGGCGTTCTCATCCTCTTTGGAGGTCGGGTCGATGAACCTCTGCAGGAACCTCTGGAAACAAAACCACACACAACATTGAAACACTAACTCAACTCTTATGAAATGAAAATAGCTTTGATCTTGGATTAGTTTGACGGTACGATTACTTTCTGCTTTCATACCTGAAACTTCTCCTTGCAGGTTCCTACATTGACGTCAGTGCCCCAGATGACCAGCCTCTGTCCTGCATTTTGCTCATTGGCCACTGCACCATCGGCACTTGGCTGGGAACAGAGAATGAACAGCACTGTTAGCGGCCATTGTTTTGATTTTCAGTCCTGTTTACTTTGTGTGGCTGTATTTGTGTGAGAGAGAGAAAAATGCCAATTTTGTTATGCTTTCTCTGGAAATAAGTCAAATATAAAGTTGAATCAAATGATAATGATAATTTTCTGAATATACTTTGCCCATATACTGACCGGCTCAGAGTGAAGATCCACCTGGGGAGCCTTCCTGACTGATCCCAGGTCAGGTCTCTGTCTGGCTGGGGTGCCACGCACACCGCTGCGGGGCGTCCCCTCCACCCTGGAGCTGGGGGTCCCGTACTGCAGAGGGGAGCTCATGTCCACTTCACTGGGCTGGACTATTTAAAAGAAAAAGAAAATTTGCAGTTTTTGTATTTTTATCATAATATGCTGACATAATCAGCAGTGTGTCACAACAAAAGGTTAAAATTCAGGCAAAGGACAAAAATGCAGAGAAATATACGGAGCGCAGAGCATGGCGCATTATATTATGGATCTGCATGATTCACATGAGTCACATTTTCAGCTCGGAAAAAAAAAAGCAGGATTTCCTGGTTAATCAGGAAGAATCACATCCCTGAAAATTACAATCTCATTAACATTGCAGTGACTAATACCACAAATAACAGAGGGCCAAAGCACCACCAGCTGGTCTCCAGCAAAAGGAATGGCTATTATGTAAAAGGCTAGATGATTATGTAAAAGTATATTTCGAGAACACATTTCACTTTCAGTAATATTATTGATACAGCCACAATATGAACAATTCCATAGGAGATTCTGAAAGAAAACAACAAACAATGAATCAAATAGGGCATACTTGTGGTCCTTTAGTGTAAAAAGGATTCAAAAAGGAAAGTGTATGTACCCGAGCGCCGCGGGCTGGAAAACAGAGAGGTGTCCTGGGCCACAGCGGGGCTGGGCATGTCGGTGGGTGGGGAGGTGGGCATCATGGGCAGCAGGTCGGCGTTGGATGAGTCCTGATCTCTGCGCCGCTGGGAGGGAGGGGAGATGGGGCCCTCGCTGCCGGCTGAGGTTACACATGAGAGGAAGGACAAGTTAATAACACCGTTGCTCTGCAAAAACATTGCAAACTCCCAATCTTGGTGAATTTCATATTTGGATTTCAGTTGAAGGATTCCATGCTCCTCTGTGGGCTGACAGAATTTCAAACCCACATTGGATAAATAAACTAAAAAGAAAGGTGATCAATGTGAAAACAAGGCCGTTTTTCCATAGAGAGTTTAGAGTAGAGTGATGATAAACAACATCTACAATCACAAGGTCTCAACTAACACTTAACATTACAGGGTTTCCAATCCTTTTTATAGATGAAACTCCATGACCAAATATTAATGAGACTGAATGAAAGTAAGCATCAACTACACTAAGTTAAGCATAGTCTGTTGTTCACTTTGGGTTAATATTACTTTTAACTATCGAAAAAAAGGCTGCAAATAGCAATGTTTTGCTCCAGACTGTCCCAGATGCAGACACAGGTTTAGTGACATTTGACAGTAACGTTATTCAAGAAACACAATTAACTTAATGACTTTTCCCTTTTCTCATTTTGCGAGGTTCTCCAGGCTTGGTTTTCCAAGAATGTGAGGACTTGAAAGTGCATTTAAGATTTCATGGCATAACGGTCAAAACCTTGAGGATTTGACAAGGCCCCTAAGGTTAGGCACTGTGAGATGCTGAAGCCTAGCTAAGAGATGTAAACTTACGAGTTGATGGGTTGCCATCCCTTTCACGTTTACGACCGCCAGGAGTTGATGTTGGGGAAGACATCGTTGTCAGTTCTAGAAAGGAAATGGATAAAAACTTACAAAATTAAGCGACGCTAACAGGCTCAACTGCAAAGTCTGCCGCAGTGATGACATGTGGCTGCTGGTAAAACAATAAGCCATACTCCCAGTGTCTGAACTGTCTTTAGTTTACACTCAAAACAATAAGCGCGCAAACAACACCTACATGCAAGATCCAGAAAGCAGCTTCTGTGTAATATATATGGATCTTTGATTAGATAAAAATCGCCAAGGACTTTATAAATTAAACTTGAATACGTTCTATTCTTACCAGTCTCTTGTGTGTACGTCCTACTGCAGCAGATCTGGCGCGAACCGGTGAGCGACGTAATTTTCCCGGGAACTTTGCACCAATGGCAAGCCAGTTCCTCCTGTCAACTTCCGCCCGGTTCGCTCACTGCAAAGGGTGTAGGTGTTCATTCCCCCCGTTGTTTTTCCATTCCACGTTGCAAAATCCTTAATGACGTCACGTAATAACTTACATTAAAATACAGCCGATAGATTTCCCTCAATATCAAATTTGAGATGTGATGCTGCTATTATTGCGTGTGATCCCATACACAATATTTTACCCTGTCTGATTTGGTTTCGCCCAACCTGACGCCAATTTCTCCTGCAGATACATTCATCGACCATTGGGTGGCGCAAGCGTCATTAAAACTTTCCTCGGAGGGACTGGAAAAGTACAGCGCGCTTCTTTATTCTAGGGGGGGCAATAATGAGCGTTTCCGAGAAGTGTAAAAACATGTGTAAGGTGAAGGTCACATATGATAACTTTCTATCTCGGTTTTCAACTGGTAAATTACCACTAGCTCACTATATAAGCATTTTTGCTACAAATACCAGAAAAGTTATCCCTCCAGCATTTTGTTCAATACAGAGCTTATCAGCTTCCTATCTTGTCTCAGTTTGCACTGTAAACATTATACAGTGCACTGCCTAGATTGATTTTTAAATCAGGCCTGAGATGTTGATTTAATCAACAACATAGGCCTACCACATAGGTGTGCATCACATGTCAATTATAGTCCTGCTGGGTTGTATTACCGAAAACTGTTAGAACATATTAATAATGCATAATAAATGGTACTGTTGTTCACTACCAGTGATACAGTAATAGCAACGTGTGTAAAGTATGAGTTCCAGTCATCCTAATGCAAACACCCATCAATATCAACAACCAAAACAATTATATTTTCAGGAAAGAATGAATGCGTGGATATATTTTAATGACTTGCATCAGTGTAGTACTCAATATTGTGTACTTGTATGTCATTCAGATGTATATCAGCCTAAAAGGCAATATAAACTTTTGGTTTTGGTGGGTTTTACCATCCTTCCAACCCTGTTTAAAATCACTTCCCCATGCTATTTTGTGCGTTGGCGTATTAAAGCGTGCACAGATCGTTTACAGAAATGACAGGCTGACAAATTAAACTCAATCCTAACTTTGTGGGCCTATGTAAACAACACAAGACCGTGAGTGCCTGTTCATAAATCGTAGTAAATAAAAAGTGGGTGGTACTCGCACACGCCCTTCTCTCTCCTCAAATGGGAGTCAACGCAGCCCTTGACTTTACTGGCTCACAGGAGGGGGAGGTGAGGGCGTGACGTCAGCAAGGGAAAGATACAAAACACTCCGCGAAATCCAGAGACGCCTCAGAGTAGTGACAAGACATGACAAGAAGTTTGTTTTCCTAAAGGATAAAGACCTGACAGTCAACACGTTTGGGATAAAACCACGCAACCTGCTACATACGACAGAGATCGAGAGAGGCGCCTGCAAGGGGAGAGCTGTCACTGCGGGTTTAACAAGTTACATTTTAACAACACATTTCCCCTCTAAACCACGTGGGGGCAACGAGCAGAGTTCATGTGTGACATATACAGTCTGGACTCACAATGCAACATGAGTTGGGCGATGGAGCCTGCTAACTTCTACGAGAACAACAACAAGCTGAGTAGCGGCGCCCTGCAGGCAGCGGTGCTGTGCAAGCCGGGCTGCAGGAGCGATGCTGGGGCTCCAGGGGAGGACAGCCACGGCGGAGGCGGAGGCACCATGGTGGAGCTGAGCACCGCCGCGGCCATGTACGACGACGAGAGCGCCATCGACTTCAGCCAGTACATCGAGTCCATGACAGCCGTGCCCAACCTGGAACTGTGCAACGATGAGCTGTTCCTCGACCTGTTCAATACTGTGAAGCAAGAGAAGCAAGACAACTTCTACAACATGCCCAACTCCACCATGCACCAGCTGTCAGTCAGCTCGGGCTATAACACCGGTGCAGCTGGCGGTCACAAACAAGAGTTTGACATTAAGGGGGTGTTCAATGCACCCATCAAGCAGGAGTCGGACTGGTCTGACAGTGACATGTCCTCGTCTTGCTTGCCGTCGCAGATCGAGACGTGTGCCCAGACCTCAGTGAGCCTGCCCTGCACGGGACAGCCCACACCCCCGACCACCCCGGAGCCCCTCTCCGGAGCGAGCTCGGCCAGCTCGTCCCCCCGGAAGACGGGGAAGGAGAAGGGGAAGAAGTCGGTGGACAGGTACAGCCATGAGTACCGCCAGAGGCGAGAGAGGAATAACATAGCTGTGAGGAAAAGCAGGGACAAAGCCAAACAGCGCAACTTGGAGATGCAGCAGAAGATGATTGAGCTGAGCTCGGAGAACGACAGGCTACACAAAACGATCGAGCAGCTAACCAGGGAGCTTACCGGGCTGAGAGATTTCTTCAAACAGCTACCCAACTCCTCCTATGGGGGCTCCGCGAGTGCAGACAGCCGGTGACAAAGACACATGTCGCTAATATGAACTGGGCTTTTGGAAGACATACCTCAACACAGACATTTACCATCTGTAACAGATGCATTTTAAGCTTAACCATAATGGCACTGGAAATATTTGACGTTGCTGCCATATTCTTTTATTTTTGTGGGAAAATGTGTTGTTTTTTTCTATATTAAATTATTTTACCACTGCATTTACGATGTTGTTATACCTGATATGGTACATGTTTTATAATTCAAAACTTTGTATAAGAGCCAGAGCATGATCTTTTATATAGTTTGTATGAAACCTTGACACGTGTCTATGGAATCTATAATAAAATTGCTGAAAAGAAGTAGAATGGCTTGGTGTGTGAGTTCTCTCAGTGTGTGATGCAGTAGCCTGTACATATATTACAGTTGAACTAATGTTTTGTCAGGGAACAGTGACATCTTGAGTTGTACCTCTGTGTTACATCAAGAACCTACTGAAACTAGAGGAAAAGCAAACAAAAAACAACAGTGATCCATAAATACTTGTTTTATTGACATACTAATCAGCACCATTCAATAACCTTGAATACAAAAGAGGTAGATGCATTGAGATAGGCTTTCAGACCACTTAAAAGTCCAGTGTGTTTACAACCACGAGGCAAACTGTAGACTAGAGTCACCTCAGTTGATGAACCACGTGGGCCGGTTTGACAGGCGGTGCTCCGTTGGTCTACCCTTGGGCTGTCAACTCCTGGCCCACAGGATCACATATCATTAATACACAAACAAGACCTTGTGTTCTTCCAGCACATTGGCTTCAGCAGCACAGCCTCTTGGACCCTGACAAGAGGCCTTCACAGGGGGGCGGTGGAGCTGGCTGGGACCAAGGCCTAGTGCACAGATCCTTGGAGCCAGCTGAGGCCAGAGGATTGATGTCATTGGCCCCTCTCTCCAACGGCCTCAGAGGCAGATTTCTTCCAGACCCATCCAGAGGGCAGGTTTCCTGGTGACGACTCGGATGTAAACTGCGAGGGGGCCCACCTCCTTCCCCAGGACATTCTCTACCTCGTAACCTGGGAACTGCAACAGATGGTCCGTCAAAAAGCTCATACTGATCCTACTGCACATCACCACCACCACCACACAGTCTTTAAATGCATTTACTGCATACACTTTAGCTCGGTGTTAGGCTGCAAACCCATGTTTTTAAGTATTGCACAGCACACAACACACTCTTCCCATCCAATTTCTTATCCAAGCTCTTAACTCTTACATCATGCTTCTGTGGTCACAGGGATTTGGACCTTTGCACCCTTACTATCGGTTGCTAATTTAGAAAAGTAAAGATTCTTCTGCTGTTGCACTGCATTATTTGTCCTGGCAAAAGAGCACCATCTAAATGCCTTAAAGGGACATTTCACCCCCCAAAAAAACAATACTGATTTATTTTGCACTTAATCTCACACACATGTCCGAAAACTGCAAACCGTTTTGCAGACATTCATTTAGTTTGACAGTTATTGAAAGTTGACTTGAGTTCAGGGTGGACCAGTGATGTCATCACAATGATTCAGTGCCTTCTGATGACATCACTGGTCCACACACTTAACTCAAAGTCAACTCTCAATAACTGTCAAACTAAATGAACGTCTGCAAAGCGGTTTACAGATTTCGGATATGTGTGAGATCAAGTGCAAAAAAAAAATCTGCATTGTTTTTTGGTGAAGTTTCCCTGTAAGTGTAAATGTAAATGTAAAACGTATTTGCATTATTATTACCATCAGCCTGATTATTTACAGGCTGTTTTGGAAGTGAATTATAATATGCCAGTGTATTAACTGCAGGTGAACTCATATAATCAGTAACCATTCAATGCTGATAGATAACATCTCTGTTTTTAGTTGTAAAATTCCTTGGATTGTATTAACGACCTACATGCCACAGACCTTTGTTCTGTACAGTCAGGCTTTATCGCTGTCAAGTATGACCTGAACAGATGCCAGAGGACTATTGACGAGATGAACACAGTGCCGCTCAATGAGAGGCAGGAACAGGCAGCTATTATATAACGGGCGAGGGCAAACTTACCCCATTGCTCTCCAACGCTGCAGTGTTTAGGAGGGACATGATTGTATTTTGCTGCAGCTGTTAAAAGAAAGGGTGCAGAAAAGAAATAATGTAGTATAAAATGCTTTCTATAGAGTCACATTTACAGTAAGTGAGGTCTGCGTTAGCCTTAGGCCTTAGGAATACTACAAGAACCTTGTGCAAATGTGCCGCCCGTGCTTTCCTGATTGCAAGCACACTATGTGCAACATAAAACTGCAGGATTACACTGATGCACTGCAGGGAAGGATTTCGTTTCGTTTCTTCTTCTCACCTTAACTTTCACAGTGCAATGACTTAAGGAAGAACAACTCAGGAACACTTCAAGTTGCATCTTCATGGTTGGCTTCTCGACCACCGACTTACAGGAAACGCAGTGGAAGGTGTCACTGTGACAAGACAGAGGCAAGACACACTTGAGTTATTCTGCTTTGTCATGATCAACATTAGTTAGCTCATCGGTCCAGGGGTTTTTCCTGGCTCAGAATGGGCCTTTGGGGGCTGACTACTACACATGACAGTAAGCATGTGTATAGTCAGGGTTGTCCTGAACTCAAATATATCAGGCATTTGGGAGGTGGCTTGCTTGGGCCTTTGGGGGGTGGGTAAACCTCTTTGGGGGGGACGGGGGGGCAAAAATTCCTCTATGCATTGAAAAAGCCTGCAGTAATCAAGCCGTGAGAACTTACGGTCTTTCCGCGGGCGTGTCCAAGCGGTCGCTTCCACAGAAGCTGCAGGCCGGCCAGGAATAAGCCGTGTTCTCATCCACGCCAACTATTACACCTGCATGCAGACATAAAAAGCATTAAAATCCAATACGAACAGACCAAGTGAGCATACCAAGGGATCATACCAAGGGAGCATAGCTAGGGAGCATACCAAGTGAGCATTATGGGGAAACCTATGCACATTGCACTTTCCTTCAAGGCCTTCATTTACTCATTATTGACAATTTGCTTATGACTAATATTCATTTCAGGGTATTTTGAATTAGTAGATGCCAAAGGAGGCATTTGTAAGGCCTAACTGACATAAGTGAAAGAATGCTTTACAAAAGATCTATCCAACATAGAAAATAGGTGCGTGTTTGTGTGTGAGAGACAGCGAGTGAGAGATAACAAACCATTGCATTTTTATCTGAGATTTTAGCGATAAACACAGCAGAAACTCCCTCCCTAAACCCCATCTGACTTGACAGCCAGAGAAGCTGCTCAACAAACACAAACACCTTATATAACGTGCGGAATTTAACACTGATAAAAAAGATCTCGTACATTTTAAGGCTGAGCCTTTTTCTCCTCTGTTAGTTTCCAGAAATTTGGCGTATGAGTGCAAACGATAATGGGTTTGTTTTATTTTGCAGCCACCTGACTAAACATGTATGGCCAGTGGGGCCAGAAGCGGTGGGTTCACAGTGTGACCTTTGACCTCTGCTGTGACATGAAGCCAACAGATGCAGATTATTATCCAATTTAGCCTGCACCCCCCCCCCCCCCCACACACACACACACATTTGCATAAAACGCTTGAAGAAAGCAGGGCCATACCTCACAACCTGAAAAGGAGATTTTCCACAATCACAATCACGAAATCAATCGCATTGGGTTTAGCAGCAAAGCAAAGCAGCGGTCTAATCTACATGGTTAAATATTAAACAAACATAAAATGATGGCCATGAACTTAAAGAAACTCTGCTACACTGATGAACTTAAAGAAACTCTGCTACACTGATGAACTTAAAGAAACTCTGCTACACTGGCTAGTTATACAGTAGAGGCGTAGTGTTGATGGTAGTGTTGACAACTCGACGAACTGGTATGAATATTTATGAAAGAAATCCCTACTCTAGTTACTTTCAAGTTCTCATAAGAACATTATGCAACCCTCATATGACATTAAAAACACGGGGAGCAGGCATGTTCATCTCACTGTCAAAATGATAAAGTATCGATACGAATACTCCACATTTTCACGTGTTTGTATTTTATACAGTTCCCAACAATGACTGCCCGGGGGCAATGTGAATAACTTAACGGCAGAGAGCAATGCCGTAAAGCCACATGAAGGGCTCTCGCTAAACAACAAGTAAGAACAAAACTTAACAAGTGGTTTTCTTTGCCTGAGAAACTGACACTCTTGCCAGGCTCTGGAGGAATCACTTCACAATGAATCAAGTGACCCCAAAACCGCAGGATTCAAATGGATTGGGGGGGAAACTGGCCTGTGAGAGTGCAGATTGAGTTGGGTGTGGTTTCAGGACCCAGGGGATCCAGTCGCACAGGTCGGGGCGGGGGAGGGGTCTCCGCCTCGGGCTCGGTCAGCGACTGTGAAGGTGACTCTGGCCCGGCCGGGCGGTCAAGACGGCCCTCGGGCTCCGCAGGGTGTGTCTGCACAACGGACTGCTCCGCACACAGGAGGACCCCTAGATTTGAAGTGAAACAGTGGTATTATATTGCAGGCTGGTTGCCCTGATCCTAAAAAACTACTGTGCACTCACTATATGAGTGATTAAATCAACAGGAAACGAGTCTGCTGCACGTGATCTACTAGTCAGGGTTGCCACTCTTTTGATGGTAGACTTCAAAGCACTTTTCGAGGACAAATTATTTCAAATATTACGGGCCAATAATTCACAGAGATGTTCACATAAGTCTCGTATGACCTCTAATGCAAATGTGTTTCCAGTCATGCTTACACATCAGAATGAATCATTAACACTTAACATCAACTCAAAGCCATCTTGACCAGCAGTGACACACAGCGCAGCAGAGAGTGATACTGTAGACGGGAAGAAAGTGTATCAAGCTTGGCCCAGCCATTTTGAGATGACGGAGCGCGCGAGGCTCAAACTCAGAGATTCTGGCAGGCTAAATTCAAACACTTTTTAAGGACCTCTTTATAAATCCAAGCACTTTCAAGTACTTGATTTTTCTTTTTAACCTCAAGCAATTCCAAGCGCTTCCCAGACCCCGAGGCAAACCCTGATGAGTGCAAACTAAATTATGATGACAGAATGAATCCGACGACAACATCGTCAATACCATGTTCTTTGATGGCATCTCTGAATGACAGGCGACAGGCGGTGGGGGAGTTTAACGCTTTGACGACAGAGGAAGTGAGCACACAGGAAGTGCTCATGCACACGGCCACCGTTCGCCTGCGTGGCCCCTCGCGCTGCTCCTCCTGCAGACTGGGGTCTGTCAGCACCCCCTCGCGCTGCTCCTCCTGCAGACTGGGGTCTGTCAGCTCGCGCTGCTCCTCCTGCAGACTGGGGTCTGTCAGCTCGCGCTGCTCCTCCTGCAGACTGGGGTCTGTCAGCACCCACCAAACCTCTCCTTGACCTACATCGCTCTTCTGAAATGAGCACAAGTGTGTGTGTGTGAGAGAGAGACCGACAGACGGACAGAGGCAGAAACAGACCAAGACAGAGAATTAGCTGAAAAGTGATCGTCTGAAACGAAACACTAGATAACAAAAGCTCACAAAGCACAAAGCGATACATAATATTGTCATTTCTGTCTGAGAGTCCCCCCCCCCCCAAAAAAAAGAAGTGAGGTGAGGTGAACAGATAAGATAGAAAACGATGACTACGATACAGACTGAAAACTGCATGTGTGTTGCAGTGGTGCTGGAGTGAAGCAAAGTCCAGTGCTTTGTTCTTAGCTGCTATCTCATCGTGGTCAAAGTGCAAAGGTCTCACTGATCAATGGTAAAGAACGCCCGGGCCCCACATAGGTCGTTATACACACACACAGAGTGATATGAACGCTCGACGTCAGAGCTGACTCTTATCAGTTTGTCATTTCAAACGATCTCAAAACGATGGCTGAACAGCTCCAGGAAACAAATTGAAAAAAGTCAAATTAAAGTGTCAAAATGTTTTCAATGAGCAAAATCACATTTCAAAACGGTATATATATTAGGGGTGGGGGAAAAAATCGATACACCATAGTATCGCAATATTTTGCGTGATGATATTGTATCGATATTTGGACGCCAAGTATTGATATCTTATTATATAATGTGGAAATAAACTGTTTGCTATTACAGTACTAGAATAATAGAATCAATTGCTTTTTCAATTGATTCTGTCTACTTGACAATGTTACTGCAATAAAATGGTTGAAGTCAGATGAACAGACTGGAAAGTTGATCTTATATAAAGCAAATGTTGACAAAGTTTTCCTTTGGGGACATCATTTGCAGTTGAAAAAGTAAGAAATCACAATATATCGAAATATCGCAATATTCAATATATCGCAATACTAGCATATCGCAATACTATCATGACTCAAGTATCGTTTTAGTATCGTATCGTGGGCATCTGGTGATTCCCACCCCTAATATACCGGTACATAAAAAAAATTAATACCTGTTTTCTCTTGTATATAACAGTGGCAACGAAACTGCAACGGTAGCTTTTGTGCTCACTCTGAAACAGACAAACATTGGGGTTATTATAGGGTTATTATATGGTTTATGGAATGGCCTGGAGATAAATTCAGAGTATCGTAACTGCAAGAGATTTGTAGCAAACGTTTCCAATTTTGTGTGCGGGTGAGAGAGACGTCACCTGCAGGATATCTCTTAAGGTTCGTTCTGCGGGGGGAAGGTAGAGGGGGGACACATTCTGCCCATCTACTGGTTCCACAGATCCCTCCTGGCCAGACAGCAGGTAGCAGAAACTGGGCGCTGGCCCTGGGGGTCTGCTCTCCTACAATACAAGAGAGCTGTGAATCCCATCACCCTATGATAAAGACAATATAGGCCCTAGATTCCTCAATGCAAATTAAATTGCCTAAGTGTGCTGCAAAAGAGTAGCTATTTTCCTACACAAAGGTGAATTTCAGTTTTCTTGCAGAAAATGGATGAATAGAGGACATTGTTCCCATCTGCAGTTGTTTTTTTTTAATTCAAAACTGATGTCGTTACATTCTAATTAGACAAATGGAAATATATCCCAAAAGCATGGCCTGGCTTGGTGGAGAGCCCCACAGAAAGGCCTAATTTCTGAGAATGACAGTGGCTGAGAACTTACACTAGGCGAGCTTGGTGTGTCTCCATGTACTTTGAGAGGCACCACTGGGGGCCAGAGACTGTCTATCAAGCTGAAGAGCCTGGTGCACCTGAGAGAGGGAGAGAGAGAGAGAGAGAGAGAGAGAGAGAGAGAGAGAGAGAAGTAAGGAGGGAGCCAAGGACAGAGAGTGAAGGAAAGAGCAAGGAAGAAGTTGAAGTTGAAACTTGAGTGGCAAGGCGGAGAGCTGTCACAGCCAGTTTCACTTCCATTGAAAACAAAATGTGTTAAGACAGAGCGGCTTCATATGAACAGAGAGCATGCTCAGGCTGGTACAGCCCGTACTCAACACAAACCGTTTCTTTTCTCTCTCTTTTTTTTACAAGCAGCTTTTGATATGGTGAAGGGTGGGACACAGTTCACACCCTACGTAAATCAATATCGTTGTGGTGCAAAAATAACAAGGTTCAGAAAGCAAATTACAAGTGATTTGAAAAGCCGCACTCACTATCGGCTTTAAATTCTCTCACCACAATCTTAATCTCAGTGATGATGTATATTGAGATTACGGTAGATTATGTGGTCTTTTTTTTCTCCATATATTTTTTAAAGATTATGTGCGTTTTGACATCTCATGCAGCACATCTGATAGCGTTCAAGGAGAAGCTGGGCTTTAAAAAAAAGTGAGACACCAACCCTCAGCCACCTCCTCAGCACGACACATGAAACTGGGTGTCTCTTTTCTAGGAAGTGCTGGTTGAGTTCACGGTGGCCAGTCTGTGTTACTACCTCGTCTTCTTGGGTACTGTGACTGTCAATCAGTCAGTGCTTAACAACCTGTTAGTCAGACTTTAATCACAGGCTTCCTTTGTATGGAACTGGTTCTGCAGCCCATTCAGGTCCAGTGAGGCCAGCTCAAGGATGAGCTCAGAGTAACAACAAACTAACAGGACTCATTCACTTCACTGTAACTTTGACACTGAGCTTCTACACTTGCTGTTACCTTGCCGTTTTACTGCTATAAAAGCACAACTTTGCGGTGAGCGGAGACAGAAAAATGGACAAGTTTACTCAAGATAAAACCATACGGTTGTAAGCAGTGAGGAGCCAGTAGAAATGTTCTGCTCTAAACAAATAAGATGGCATTTCGAAAGCATCTGGGGTAGTGTAGAGGTAATAGCATTCGCCTACCACCGCGGAGACCCGGGTTCAATTCCCGGTAGCGGCACTTACAGCAGTACTGGTCGCTGCACTAGCACCTCCTCTGGGGAACTGGGGGGGAATAGCATGACCCTCCGACGCGCGATGTCCTGCCGGTGAAACTCCTCACTGTCAGGTGGTGACAAGAAGCGGCTGGCAACTGCACATGTATCGGAGGGAGCACGTGCTCGTCTACAACTCTTCCCAGATCGGCAGAGGGGGGCGGAGCAACGACCTGGACAGCAGAGTAAATCTTCCAAGCATTTATAAAATAACTTACAAGGTGCCTGGTGCTCTATAAGGGGCACACAGACAGGGACAGAGCATGATTCTAAGTTTAGAGACCTTCTGCTTCAATAAATGCCTCCTTTCTCTCTGCAGGTTCAGCACTTCTTTAGGAGGCACTCTTAATACATAAATACGTCCGTCAAATTCTCATCGATCACTCTCATCAGTCCACTGTTGACGAGGTGCGACTGTGGATCGCTCCGTAGAGGCACATCTTTGTTTGCTAATTAGTTGGCACACATCCAAGAGTAGGGTTATGTTCTTTGGAAAAATGGCTCACTCGGATATTGGCAACGATGGGGCACGCTGCCCACACAGCTGCTCCGTGGCCTATGATCACTTCTTTTGAAAATTGCTCACCCCCAAAGACTGGCACGGGCAAGGTGGTGTGTGGTTTTATGATATGAATACAAAATAGTACCACAAACTGGTACTATTGTTAAAGAAACTGGGAAACTGGGAAAGATTGAATGACAACTCCACGTGTCCCCCCCCCCCCCCCCACACACACACACTTGAGCTGATGGTCCATGTGTCGGCCTGAGGATGGACCATTCATCATATTGTGGCTACAGAAAACCTCCAGAGACATTATATAGGGTATGGAGAATACCAAGGATGTAAACATACCCCGGGTGGGTCTTTAAATGTCCCCCTGCCAGTTCTTCTAACTGCTGCTAATCTGGGATCCTGACTATGGAAACTCACAAGGGACTCCCAGCATGCGCCTATCACGTTACATGTAAACACACAGTGGCACTGGTCTGGTGACGGGGACGGCACAATCACGCATCTAGGATTAGAAAGAAAGGTTCACCCAAAAATGAAAAGTCAGTCACCCCCCCATGCCATGTGGAGTTTTCCAGGGAAACAGTTAAAGCATTCTCCAATTGAAGTGAATGGTGATCAACTTTCAAAAGAAAGAAAGAAAAAAGACTCCATTCTGCTCGTCTGGCGTAATCCAAGTCTCCAGAAGCCCCGAGATGCCAAGTTGACTTGAAAAGATGTTTGCACCCTGTTTTTAGCTGAAATCTCCACTGTAGCCGTAAGCTGAAAGTGAAATTGAAAGTGAACACAGTGAATTCAGCTAAAAGCAGGGTGCAAACGTATTTTCAAGTCAACTTGGCATCTCTGGGTTTCTGGAGACTTGGATTATGCACGAGGAGTATGGAGCTTCTTCTTCTTCTTCTTCTTCTTCTTCTTCTTCTTCTTTTTTACATTTGAAAGTTGGTCACCATTCACTTCAATTGTTTAGGAGAATGCTGCAACGAATGTTTTGTGGACTAACAAACGTCATCCGACCTTCCACCGGCATGGGGGTGAGTAGATAATGACTGAATTTTCATTTTGAATTTCTCATTTCATTGATTGAACATACAAACACACAATCTGGGTACACACTTGTCCTTTAACTGTTGGGGAAGTTAATGCTTTAAAAGGGCATGCGAGGATGAGTGTAGCGGTAGATTCCCTGCCTACCAACACGAGGGGTCGCAGGTTCGCGCCCCGTGTTACCTCCGGCTTGGTTGGCCATCCATACAGGCATGATTGGCTGTGTCTGCAGGTGGGAATGCCGGATTGAGGGTATGTGTCCTGGTCGCTGCACTAGTGCCTCCTCTGGTCGGTCGGGGCGGAAGGGAACTGGTGGGAATAGCGTGAGCCTCCAACATGCTACGTCCTGCCGGTGAAGCCCACCGCTGTCAGGTGAAAAGAAGCGGCTGGCAACTGCGCATGTGTCGGAGGAAGCATGGTGCCAAGTCTACGGCTGTCCCCAGATCGACAGAGGGGGTGAAGCAGCGAACGGGGCAGCAGGGGGAAAAATTGGCCAAGTACAATTGGGGAGAAAATGGGGGGGAATCTGAAATAAAAAAAAAAAAAAATAATAATAATAATACAAATAATACAAATAATAATAAAAAAGGCATGCGAGGATGGAAATTGGAAAATTGTGGCATCCACCCTTCCACACATGAGAAAGACACTAAACCTAATGCTGTCACTGGTTTTACAGTCTAGCCTGAGGCAGCTTCCATAGCCTGCAGCTGTTTTTCACTGGTATTTTCATATCGGGGAGTTGGCTATCGCAGGCATTTACCTAGGCTGTTGTCCCAGATGGCTAAGGAGCTAGATTAGATAACCTCACATATCGCAGAAATCCCTATCACAAATATAGTACATGATGGCAAGTAGCCAAAGCCCTAGGTTGAAGTTTAGCCACGGATGTAAAAGTGAAATCCAGGTGAGAAGCCATCCATGGGCAGGGTTTTTCCTGCCTCAGAATGGGCCTTTGGGGGGTGACGACGCACGTCAGCAAGCATGCTGGGACCCATCACGCTTACTGATGTGCGTAGCCTACGCTTGACCTCTGTTAGTGTCAGGGTTCCTCAACACAAATAGATCATTGTCAGAAATTATGGAGCAATGTGTTTTCACAGCACCCCAAGTTTCAGACAAAGTCCTTTCAAAGTACAAATGCGAGACTTTAAGTTCGAAATTCTCTAAATTGATACAGTAAAAATGTTTGATTTTGAGTTGCTGTGTAGTCAAGAGTTGTCCTGATCTCAAAGATCTCACTCATCGTCAGAACTCATGGAGCAATGTGTTTTCAGAGCACCCCAAGTTTTAGAAAGGAAGTCATTTGAAGGTACAAATGTGGGACTTTAACTTTGAAATTCTCTAAAATCACACAGGAAAAACGCTTGATTTTGAGTACGTATGCAGTCAGGGTTGTCCTGATCTCAAATATATATCAGGCCTTTGGGGGTGTGGCTAAAACCTCTTTGGGGGGGGGGGGGGTGGCACCAAAAATTCCTCTATGCAGGAAAAACCCTGATGGGTGGGTGGCGGCTGAGCCGGCTCAGGGAGGGAGGGGTGTGGCTCAGGGAGGGGTGTGGCTCAAGGAGGGGTGTGGCTCAGGGAGGGGTGTGGCTCAGGGAGGGAGGGGTGGCTCGCTCTCACCTTTCCCGAGTGACCCGCTGCACCACGTTGACGCCTCTCAGCACGCAGGCCTTCCCCTGCCAGGTCTGCATGTAGCGCTGGACGGCGTCCCTGCTGGGCAGGAGGTGGAGCTGCACCACACTGAACGTCCCGTAGGCATCCTGGACCAGCACGCACAATCTGGAGAAACCAACCAAAACCCCGCCCCCACACAATGATTTGATTCCCTAAGTCAAATTATACTGTTAAACCATTTATGGGGAGGAAAAATCCTGTGGGAAAATGAACCGACAACGTTCATGATCCATGACTCCCGGTGGTTACACACTGTCAATACTGTAGAAAAAGGCCCAGGACTGACATTTTGAAGTGTTAATGGCTGGAGGCTGGTTTGACAGGCTGCTGCTGACAGAGGAGACCTTTGGCCTATAAAGCTGTGTGAGGCACTAAAGCGTTCTCCCTGTGCTGTGCTCTACTCTACTGCTAACAGTGCAAAGCTGGTAAATGCTATAGGCTACATCGCCTTAGCCGTTCAAGCCCAGACACAGCCAGCACCAGCCCCGAGAGTAAACAGTGGAGTTCATATCCCCTGGTTAGACGAGCAACGGCCAGGGAAGGGGGAAAACACACACACACACACACACACACAGGGGGCGAGGGAGAGGGACCGTGTGCACGTGCATATCGTGCATGTGCGTGCACCGCCCAGACAGATTTTTGAGTGTGTTTTTCAACCACCTGATTGCACCTATAAACGGCTCGTGTTGGTAAACATGGGGTCTGTCTGCGTTTATTTCGAAGGAGCTGGAAATAGATACCTCAACAACATTCTTCACATGACTTTGGTGGTGGTAGGTCAATGTTTGAGCGATTATTCCCAGTTTGTTGGTTTAATTCACAATCCCAAATCAGGCCTATATGCCACATTGCGGTTAAACAACATGAAATGCTTCGCAGACAAAACAGAGCACATAATTAAAGTCAGTGTTTATTGTTTAGTATGATTTGGACTGGTACCAGGCTATTTCATATGGACCTGTAAACATGAGAAATTAAAGGTACATTCAGCGATGTTTTTGTGTTAAAATAAGTGTTAAATGGCTCTATATTCTCACAGCAATCACTGAAATAGTTAGGTCAGTGACTTGAAACCCCCAACTCCCCGCTGTCCTCTATCTCTCTCTTGTAGTCCTGCAGGCAGGGCGGACGTATCTCTGCAACCGTAAGTCGTAGAGATGACGGCGTTGGATTCGGGATGAAAAAATACATATAGTCGTTCATCGGCATCATGATCCGACCTTCCCTTTCCCAGAAAATGTAAACTTTTCTCTGATTGGATAAAAATGGGCGCCGACCTTAAACTATCCAATCAGAGAAAAGTTGACATTTTCTGGGAAACGGAAGGTCAGATCGTGATGGACTGGACTATATGTATTCCCCCCCCCCCCCCCCCCCCCCCCCCGAATCCAACGCCGCCATCCGTGAGTCTCTACGAGTTACGGTTGCAGAGCTACATCCGCCCAGCCTGCAGGACTACAGGAGAGAGATAGAGGACAGCGGGGGGTTGGGGGTTTCAAGTCACTGACCAAACACTCTATTTCAGTGAATGCTGTCAGAATATAGAGCCATTTAACACTCATTATTTTAACACAAAAACATTGCTGAATGTCCCTTTAAGTGTTTAGAATGATTTCCAACTAGTACCAGGCTATTTAGCATGGCCCCGTACACATGAGAATTTAAGCGCAAACGTCTGAAACGGAGTGAACAGGCCCCGGCCGATATGCATGGATGACATTCATCACGGCAAAGAAAGATGAATCATTTAGTAACATGAGGAGGGCCATCTTGTAAAGTCAACCAAGAAAACGCCTGAGGTGAAACTGTATGGCGGGGAGGTAAACATTGTTGCCATCTTTCAAAACACAGGCATAGTAATTACAGTACTGCATTCATTCCAACGTTAGTCTCATCTTGCAATGAGCAATACTGCTTATTAATGCTAGGATGTGATGAGTAACTGTCCTGAAATATGCAACCAATTACCAGCTGCTTACCAATAATCAATGTTTTTGACAGCTCTGCCAATGTTATTAATATGCAACTGTCACACTGCATACAGGCAAGGGAAATGTCTATGTTTTGATTGGTCGGACAAGTACATGCACAGTCAATGATATTTCAAGAAATTAATATGTTACATAATCACGTTTGACCCTTATATGTGCAAGATTGGGTCAATCAAAATGAAACAGGAGCTTGCATTCATTATAGTTGAATAGTATGAATTCTGGCAAATACTGGGCTAAAATAAAATCACTGTTTGACATTGTCTGAAAAATGAACATTAGCTCTTGTTCACACAACAGAAGAGTCACCGTGATAGTAAAATCTGACAGCAACTTTGACAACTTTCACTTTTTTCCCTAGGGATAGCAGAGCCTGTTTGAACTTGAAAACTTGACATGAAATCCGATCCGGTACATGACAGATAGAGCCGAGAGGAGAGGTGGTGAGGAGAGACTCATGGTACTACCAGCTTGACATAAACAACCACCCCTCTGAACTAACCTCCCCATTCAGCCGGCTCTCTTTGAGAACGTTCACAACCCCACTTCCTCAAACGGCGACCCTCGCTCCCAAAACCTCCTGCCATTGGCCGCTTTCAGTCACAGGCCGATCCGAGGAATTTGTTATTGTGAGCAATCACAGAATTCTCAGCAAGTCGGGGGTTCTTCCAGGAACTGCAATCCAGTGAGCCTGTCCAAACACACAGGCGTACTCCTTCACTCACACTCACACTCACACACACACACACACACACACACTCACGCGCGTGCGCGCGAGCATACGGGGCCCGTGTGCACATGCACATGACTTGGCACGGCGGTAAGTAAAGCGACCCACACATTAAGAACACAACAGAGAGGCCTCATTGGCAGGGGGCGCACAGGCGGGATTCCTTCCTATGTGCTGTCCACCAATCGGTGCAGGCCGAGCGATAAACATGGTTGTAACAGGATCCCTGCAGCACATTGTGTTCCCTGTACAGCCAGCGCACTCCCCTGCAAACAGTTAATCTTCTTGTTTATTCTCTTCCGAATTTACGGGAACTAAACATCGTCTTCAGGCATAAATATCATCCTGGCCTCTCTCTCTCCTGTGTATGTTAGCAGAGAGGCCAAACAACAAAGGGATCAAATGAGGCTGGGCTGACCAGGGGGAGTGAGTGAGTCATAGGGTTTGGGGACAAGGTTTGAGGGGTACAAGCTGTCCTTGTCTTTACACTGAATGGGGCCAGTGGGCCTGCCAAGTCAACTACATTCTCCCCTGGAGACCAGGCACAGATCCTGGAAAAAGTACTATCAGCAATAGGAATACAATCAACTGGAAGCAGTCGTTTCAATTATGCATGTGAATATGCACCCTATGACCAAGTTGTGCAAAAATGAAAGTAAGTTTGTTCCGTTGCAACCCCCTATTGTACATTAGGGGGAAAAGGGAGGGGGGGGGGGGGGGATGCAAGTGATAAAAGCTAACAAACAAAACAAATTTGAAATGCTGGACGATGTTCAAATCAAGCTAGGGTTGAACAATTAAATCGAAACAATCTGAAGAAAACATCTTTGGTACAGATGCCGGCAAAAATCAAAAATCGCCCCATAATCATTTCAATGTTGTTTTTTTATGAAAATGAGAATAATGATCTTTCCCGCTAATAGCACAAATCATATCACAATTGCAATATCAGTCAAACAATAATCGCAATTAGATTATTTTTTTTCAAAATCGACCTTCAATCAAGCAGTCACTAATGACAGGCAGGGTCACCCTCCTCGACCCCTTCTCCATGCCCACCAGCCACCGCCTGAGCCTGAGCCTGCTCAATCTGGTTGAGTTGAGGGCAGGGAGGGGGGAGGTGGAGGAGGGAGGTAAGGGCAAGAGCGTTTCCGTTCAGAGGGCGGCGTTTGTTTACCAGCCGCAGAGAGCCGCATGGCAGGAGCCAGCATCATATTACAACCGACACTCATGCAGTCAGTGGGTTAAGTCAGCTGACCACGGCTCTCCTCCTCCCTCCTCCACTCTCTTCCTGCCCCACCACGTGCCCCTCAGCCCATCCCTCCATCCCTCCCACCCCCCCCCCCCCCTCCCCCCAAAAGCAACACTTTTCTTTGTATTACTCAGCACAGGACAAAAACAACAGGCATGCCTGGGGAGGGCCACAGGCAACTAAAGGTCACGCGTTGCCGGCTTGGCTTCACATACTGTCCGGCCTTCGCTGATTCATTCACTACAACACGACCACCAAGTCATTTCAATAACACAGCAGGAAGCTTTATATAGCACTCACTGGAAATCGCACATAGAATAAGACAACTTTCAGTTCAACATTTTTTGTAGAAAGGGTGACTAAATTGATGATCAACCATATTGTTATGCTTGCTTTACAGGATTTCTTGTTTGTCTCGATTGGACATATAAATGAAATCAAACCCCTTTATTTTTCCATTAAGATTTTTTTTTGTTGCCAATACAAGGTATAGGTTTCATCCTCGGATCAGGTGAGGTAACCAAAGCTACAAAAAATTGGATCCCATTCGACACAGCCACACATTTTAGTAATATTGAGAGGCATGGAATGTAACGTTTTAAAATAATACTTGCCGCTCTCATAGGAGCATTAAGGTAAAAGGCTCCTGCAGACCTGTGCCACCCTGCGGACTATGAATGGGCACCAATTCAACTCTAGCCTGCTGGTGCGGAGCGGGGGGGGGGGGGGGGGGGGGGGGGGGGGGGGGGGGGGTTCAGAAAACATCATGCGGTCTTTCCTGAGAATTGGCCCGGATCACTCGCTGAGGATCTGGAGTCAATTAGAAATGTTTGTGTCCTTTGTCAAGCAATGCCATATGGCTGTAGACAGTGTGAGCACTTTGTGGGGCCTGCCGCTCCGCGAACAATAGCTCGACTACTGAGGCGCATTGTGCCACCAAGGAGAGGCATGCAAACCCCTGGGACCAAGGAAGCCAGCATGTCATTTGTACAGAACAATTTACAATGCGGTGGAGAGGCATACAGTGGAGAGAAAATGGGGCTGTTTTTTTGCGGTCTCTTCTGACGTGCACAGTGAAGGCCTTCCTGAAAAGTCAATCAGATAGTACCTGGTTTTGCCTTTCTCTGGGAGAGGAGCAGAGGAGGACCTGGAGGAGGAGGAGGACCTGGAGGGGAATCTGGCCTTGAGTTTGGACCCCACAGAACAGTCAGGCACGGGGACCGAGTAAACCCTCTGGACCACCGCCTCCACATCCTGCCCCACACAGCCCGCCTGCCCGAGCCCCTCGATGGCCTCCAGGAGGGAGTGACAGCACCCGTTCAAAACACGTGGGGCTCCCAGGCAGCACAGGGCAGGGGAGGCCGGAACCTGGAGGGGAGCAAGTCAGGAAAATTAGTGAATACGTTATCAGATAGGCTACACACCCCCCCCCCCCCCCCCCCCCCCCCCCCCCTTTCCCTCCCAGAACGGGTTAAGCTCAAACTGCAACTATGAGAAAACCGGCTAAGGTGACTGACTTCCTCTGATAATAAACAGGTTACTGTGGCATGGAAACATCTCACTCCTTTCACTTTTCTTTCATGTTGCCTGTGTGAACTCACACTTGCACAGCATTAAGCGTACATTTTTATGTCAACAACAAACATTTGTATTACTATAAGTAACCTACTGCTCAGTCAAAGGGGGAGGGGATAGCTGGTACACCAAAGGTACATCTTAATGGCTTAAGACCTTAACCAGTATGGCCAATAGACAGACTAGTGTTATGCATGTAAAAGTAGCCACTGTCACCTAGGGGTGGGGTGGGGGGATCGATACAGCATAGTATCATGTTATTTTGTGTGTCGATATATATCCAATGCCAGGTATTGTGATATTTTATTATATAAATTGTCAAGTGCATGCAACATTTATGACAGGGTTTTATTATGACATATTGGTCAGTCTGTCTGCTTGACAATCCAATTTTGCTGCAACAAAAATGACTAGAAAACGCGCTTATTTCTAGCACCGCGCCCAACTGTGCTATCTCGCTAGATAAAACAGATGTTGACAAAGTTTTTTTCCTTTGGGGACATAATTTGCAGTTGAAAAAAGGTAATAAATCACAATATATCGCAATCATCATCATAAAATTGAGTAAGTGGCTTCTGTCTGTGTGTCTGTGTCTCTGTCTGCAATTTTTGTCACATCACCTATGCTGAAGTTGCGAAGTTGAGTGATGTCACTCGAGCACTCCATGATGTGATCAGTGATGGTCACTTGAGCAATTGAGTGATGACATCACAACTGTGCACAGCGGGCGAACCTAGGGATTGAGCGTGCGTAGCACGTGAGATTTCTAGTTTTTTATATCGCAATAATATTGCATTGTGAATCAAGTATAGACCTTATTCGAATGACGTAACTCGCGTACGGGCACGCCCACCGCCGCCATATTATTGACAATCCGCAGCGCACTGTTTAAAAGTGACTGACAGCTGTCATATTTTAGGATGCTAGCCAACATTACTTACTAGCCTATTTAATGCCATTTTTACTGCGTCAGGAGCTATTTCATAGCAGCAATAAAAGCCCGGGTGTTAGCTACTGTCCACAAACGTGAATTGAAAAAGACACTAGAGGTGAACGTTAGTAGCAAACATTGGGCTCATGCAAGCAAGCGTCAGATCATATCAAACAAACATTTAACGTTAAGGTTATTTACCTTTGCTGTCATGACAATGTTTGATGATGATGATGATGTCGTTGGTGGCACAAAAGTAAAAATGTCAGACCAATTGCCACAGATGAAATAGTTATAGGACTCAAGGGATTTGAAAGCCGAAGCTCCTGAGACATGTAGCGTTATGCCAATACTGTACTCACAAGGTAGTTATAAATGTCCGGTACGTTATACCTGGCAATATAATGAGTTATATTTACTCTAAATCCGTTTTTATAGGGGTCCGCACCTCCGACCAAACTTATTTTTTCATCACTTCTCTTTGACGAAGCCATAACTGTTGCTATACGCTCGGCCAGACTACGTTACGGCTGCGGTTTGTCAACAATATGGCGCCGTCCGGGGGTTATCGAATAAGGTCTATTCGTGATAATATTGTATCGTGACTTAAGTATCGTGATAATCTTGTATCGTGGGGATTCCCACCCCTACCCACTACTGGCTCTAGCTGTGTTTATATTGATTTGCTGGAGTAGACTGAGGACACCTTTCACACTCAGTGACTGACTGAGCTCTTGACTGACTGACAGCATGTGAGTTTAAGCTGTATTGTGAGACTCTACAAATCTGCCAATGTTGAGGTGAAACAGGGCCTTATTTTCAGTTATGGTGGGTTGTGAAAGTTGTAATATTTTCCACGCTCTGGGGCAAACTCCATGTGAAGCCATGTGAACAGACCTACATTTTGTAGTGCCAAATAAATTCTGAATTGGGACTTTAAAATAAGGTACTTTGGTCTTAACGATGTAGAAACAGACACACCTGTTTGGCATTGTCCATCTCCTCTAATGTGGTCCCGTACATCTCCAGCAACCCAAAGGTTTGAGTCAAAGAGTATGGCGTGCTCCTCTCTGCTGCGAGCAGGGCTCTTGGTATTGGAAGCGACACGCTGGGTAGTTTGGAAGCAGAGTAGACTTTCTGGCTGAAGTGTGTGTTCAGAATAATAGTACAGTTGTCACCTTCTATAGAAAGTCCCTGCCTGCAAAGAGATAACGTTGATACATTTTACATTTATAATATACAGTATAGGTTGTCACCTTCTATAGAAAGTCCCTGCCTGCAAAGAGATAAGGTTGATACATTTTA
Source organism: Poromitra crassiceps (assembly GCF_964638095.1). Classification (NCBI taxonomy): domain Eukaryota; kingdom Metazoa; phylum Chordata; class Actinopteri; order Beryciformes; family Melamphaidae; genus Poromitra; species Poromitra crassiceps. The sequence goes on along the minus strand of NC_139635.1, from coordinate 29,809,327 downwards.
CATTTATAATATACAGTATAGGTTGTCACCTTCTATAGAAAGTCCCTGCCTGCAAAGAGATAGGGTTGATACATTTTACATTTATAATATACAGTATAGGTTGTCACCTTCTATAGAAAGTCCCTGCCTGCAAAGAGATAAGGTTGATACATTTTACATTTATAATATACAGTATAGGGTGTCACCTTCTATAGAAAGTCCCTGCCTGCAAAGAGATAAGGTTGATACATTTTACATTTATAATATACAGTATAGGGTGTCACCTTCTATAGAAAGTCCCTGCCTGCAAAGAGATAAGGTTGATACATTTTACATTTATACAGTATAGGTTGTCACCTTCTATAGAAAGTCCCTGCCTGCAAAGAGATAAGGTTGATACATTTTACATTTATAATATACAGTATAGGGTGTCACCTTCTATAGAAAGTCCCTGCCTGCAAAGAGATAAGGTTGATACATTTTACATTTATAATATACAGTATAGGGTGTCACCTTCTATAGAAAGTCCCTGCCTGCAAAGAGATAAGGTTGATACATTTTACATTTATACAGTATAGGTTGTCACCTTCTATAGAAAGTCCCTGCCTGCAAAGAGATAAGGTTGATACATTTTACATTTATAATATACAGTATAGGTTGTCACCTTCTATAGAAAGTCCCTGCCTGCAAAGAGATAAGGTTGATACATTTTACATTTATAATATACAGTATAGGGTGTCACCTTCTATAGAAAGTCCCTGCCTGCAAAGAGATAAGGTTGATACATTTTACATTTATAATATACAGTATAGGGTGTCACCTTCTATAGAAAGTCCCTGCCTGCAAAGAGATAAGGTTGATACATTTTACATTTATAATATACAGTATAGGTTGTCACCTTCTATAGAAAGGCCCTGCCTGCAAAGAGATAAGGTTGATACATTTTACATTTATACAGTATAGGTTGTCACCTTCTATAGAAAGTCCCTGCCTGCAAAGAGATAGGGTTGATACATTTTACATTTATAATATACAGTATAGGGTGTCACCTTCTATAGAAAGTCCCTGCCTGCAAAGAGATAAGGTTGATACATTTTACATTTATAATATACAGTATAGGTTGTCACCTTCTATAGAAAGTCCCTGCCTGCAAAGAGATAAGGTTGATACATTTTACATTTATAATATACAGTATAGGGTGTCACCTTCTATAGAAAGTCCCTGCCTGCAAAGAGATAAGGTTGATACATTTTACATTTATAATATACAGTATAGGGTGTCACCTTCTATAGAAAGTCCCTGCCTGCAAAGAGATAAGGTTGATACATTTTACATTTATAATATACAGTATAGGGTGTCACCTTCTATAGAAAGTCCCTGCCTGCAAAGAGATAAGGTTGATACATTTTACATTTATACAGTATAGGTTGTCACCTTCTATAGAAAGTCCCTGCCTGCAAAGAGATAGGGTTGAAACATTTTACATTTATAATATACAGTATAGGTTGTCACCTTCTATAGAAAGTCCCTGCCTGCAAAGAGATAAGGTTGATACATTTTACATTTATAATATACAGTATAGGTTGTCACCTTCTATAGAAAGTCCCTGCCTGCAAAGAGATAAGGTTGATACATTTTACATTTATAATATACAGTATAGGTTGTCACCTTCTATAGAAAGGCCCTGCCTGCAAAGAGATAGGGTTGATACATTTTACATTTATAATATACAGTATAGGTTGTCACCTTCTATAGAAAGGCCCTGCCTGCAAAGAGATAAGGTTGATACATTTTACATTTATAATATATAGCAGGACTTTTTAGGCTCTGTCGCTGCACACCACACCTCAACCCTGCATTATATACGGTAATGTTGCAGCGGTGAATGCATTTTGGCACCTTGCAGCCATCATGGAATTAAGCATCTTTAAGTTGTCGGAAAATGATAAATAGTTGTGTGATCGCGTTTGACGTAGCAGATGCAAAGATGCAGATTTCACACCGAGTGGAATAGGTTGTTGCACAAACTTAAGGGGGGCTGGTAGACCTCTTAAGACCCTTTGAATGTCAAACACAGATAAGGTACCACCTCCGCAGGTCTGTCTTAGCACCAAGCACAGAATCCAAGTTCAAATAGGTTAACCTTCTCCATGCTAAGTGAAAAGACACAACGGATACAGTTGTCATCTTTCACTGATGAAGACGCAGTTTCCGAGTACAGTAACTGAGGTTCTGCGAAGAGAGAGCCCGCCTAGGGACTCGACAGCCCGATCAGAAAACGCTTTCCAAACTGCTCCCATCTGTGCAAATGGAGTGCTCTCCTGCCATTCTTATATTTATGTGTTTTACCAGCTTTGATTTCATCTCATCTAAATGTGCCAAGTACAATAAACGGAATTTATCTATAAAATCTAAGAAAAACATTTGTTTAACGGGCCCTCTCAAGGATTTTTAGCTCATCGCAGCAATAAAAGCACACCTGAGAGCTGGATTTGAAAACCCGCCAGATAAATTAGATGGTATATCGTTTATGGCGCGTCTGAGCTCTGACTTACATTTTCCTGACTGGTGACATGGATGATAATCATGTGACATGGATCATCATGTGATGGTTTCTCACTGACTCAGAGCCAAGTGCGGTCTCTGTGGCGCGAGCTACTGCACATGTGTCACAGCTTGTGGAAGATCTGCGGTATCCCACAATTGAACTAGAGTAATTAAAATGTTGGATGCAGTCATCATCGGTCTACGTGAGAGATAGGCACCATGTACAGTAAGTACAAGTACACAAGGCTGTATAATGCCAATAGCAAGCTAAGGTAAGCTAAGGTGAGTTCAAAGATTATGCATTGGCCACATACAGTATATTTGCTTTGCTTTCACCTCGAATGACACTTGAAACTCTGGCTAGGGGCTGCTACATTATGGTAAAAATCATAATCACTATTATTTGGACTGATATTGAGACCACGATTATTTAACGCAATTACTCATTGAATTTGGCAACATCATGCATTTATTGAATTTGAAAAAAAAAGATAATACTGGATTTCTTTGGAATGTAAATATAATTGAACTGGGGGGAAAATCGAAGGAAAAAAATTGGCTAACTAATAAATAACTTATATTAAAAAAAAATTTTTTTAACCCGATTATCTTATTTTCATAATTGTGGGAAGCCAACAATAAAGATTGTAATTGAGATTAAAATGCGATTAACTGCACAGCCCTAACTCTGGCGTTGCCTATGAGAACTGTACCGGATGTAACTCTGACCTTTGTGTCCAATTAAAAAAGGTACAGAACGTACTGCTGGGAACAAAGTACAGGAAACGTGAGCCATAGTGAACAGGTGAGTGGGCAGCTGTCATCAGCAGACAGGTAGCAGGGTTAAGGAGTGGCCCGGGCTGCTGGCGTCACAGCCCGTCAATGAATAATGCCTGCAGGTATTTCCGTGGCCCACTCACACGAGGAGTGGGAGGTGGGAGGAGCCAACCCACTCAGTGCAGGAATATGGGGAGGTGGGAGGAGCCAACCCACTCAGTGCAGGAATACGCACTGGGAATATGGGGAGGTGGGAGGAGCCAACCCACTCAGTACAGGAATATGGGGGAGGCAACCCTTCCAGTGTCACACAGGAAACTGAGAAGAGGAATTTTACCAGACGCTCAGAATTCCGGGTTTTTCCACTTGCGCCTGTCCTGGTGCTGTAGATGTTATGTGTTATATTATTTTTTTCTTTTCTTAAAAAAAAAAAAAAAATGGGGTGGGTATCAAGCTTGTGATAAGCTTCTTTTACTTCTTATTATTGAAGGAATTTTGAAGATTTGGCTTAAGTTTTGAATTAATCAATATTACACATCAATAACAAAATGAAAATTATTGATGTATTTAAAATTTAAAACAGTGCTTTGACAGGCTTGAGATAAAGGGGCGGGGAGGGGGGCACTTCGCTTTGCATAAAGGGGGGCACTCCTCTACACTCACTTGTGTGATTTCAGGAATAGGATACAACGGTGAAAAAGAGCTGCTAAAACGCAAAAGCCAATGATACTCTCTCAGAACGCCATGTGTTTTCAATCCCGCTCTCTGGCTCCCTCCACACTCCATTCCCAAATGCTCCAGAAAATAATCCTACTGTGTTTTTCCCCCAGCTTGCTGGAAATGACCTAACTACTGCCAGGAAGAGGAATGTGAAGCATTCCCTGGAGCTGTTTGTGACGTCAGAGCACCGAGGAGGCCCCTGTGCTTCCGCCAGCCTGGATATTCCAGAGAAACGCTCAACCCCAAACTCCCAACAGCTGGAGTCAACTGCTGCCTTGCTCGTACTTCAAAACAATCCCGAGAGAGAGAGAGAGAGAAAGAGAGAGAGAAGCACACGCACGCCTCTCCACCCTGTATGTGCAGGACTGTCCTGCACATCTGGGGGTTTGGCTGCTTGCTATTGTGAGCAATATGGGGATTTTGAGGACATTAAAAGTTTATAGTCAAAAACCCAGAATAATTATTTAAATAATGACGATTGTGGAATTTCAGCAACAGCTCTTATGGACATGCGCCAATAATATCTACTATACTTCCTGTTGTCAGCAGCATCACTGTCCCTCTCACTATGCATTGTACACTCACCGAGCACCTTATTAGGACCACCTGTACACCTGCTTATTCATGCAATTATCCATCCGGCCAATCATGTGGCAGCAGTGCAATGCATAATGATAAATGCAGATGCAGATACAGGTCCGCAGCTTTAGTTAACGTTCACATCAACCATCAGAATGGAGAAAACATGTGATCTTAGAGCAGTGGTTCTCAAACTTTCTCACGCCAAGGACCCCTAAACTGACACAAATTAGACCACGGACCCCCATTTGATTTTGTCCCAGGGTCCTCCTTCTGATAACATTTGTGCTTTTACAGGTTTTATTATAATCATTATAATTTATTATAATCAGACTTTGCTGAGGTGCTGGAGCTTAAAAGTATCAAGATGAATGAAAAAAGCAGCGTCCGCACACTCAAATCTGTGCAAATATCTTGTTTATAGCAAGCTTTCGGTCATAGACCTTCTTCAGGCATAAGACAGGTAACAAGTGAATACGTAAGGGATAATGTATATTGAGGCGGTGATTACGGGGGAAATAATGACCGACAGGTGGATTGAGCCGGACGCGCCAGTATTTATAATACTGTATATTATAAATCGTTCACCTGAAGGTCATTATTTCCCAGTAATCACCGCCTCAATATACATTATCCCGCTTAGAACACGGCCTACAACTAAATCATTCAATAATCTGACAAAAATAATTATTCAAATAGATTTTTTAATAGCGTTTTCAACGACAAAGCGGTTTCATTCGTAATTGGCACACAAGACACCACAGCTGCAACTGGTTGGCCTAATTAGTAGTGTCTTGCTGACAAAAAGCTCTTATCAACTGATTAATCCAGGTGTGGCAGAGCAGCGGTCGGTTGTCGAGAAATAATGACCGGTGAATATTGTTGATTGACCAATCAGAATCGAGTATTCGAGAGAGCCGTGTTCTAAAGCCTATTAATGGTCCAGACAATCATCCCTTGATTAGCCAATGTACAACACCTGTGTCAAAAAACATTTCCTGGTGGCTAGACATCAAGGGAATTGTAGTTAGAGCTGTCGAAAATAATCGATTCAGAGATGCATCGCGATGCTTAATAGGACGATTCTGAATCGATTAACAAATATCAAAAATCGATTATTAAAAAAAAAAAAAAAAAAAATTTTTTTTTTTTTTTTTTTTTTAATAATCAAATAAAATAGAATGTAAGTACATGCAGTTGTTTATTTTAATTATGGATCATAATACAATGCAATTCCAAATGCACTTTTATTTTAAAAGTAGCCACACAGTGAGAAAAAAGAAAGTGAGAAAAAATAAATCATGTATTGCGGAAAAAGTGATGCCTCGATTTAAGATGCATCGTGATGCATCGAGATGCATCGGAGATGCATCGAGATGCATCGTATAATCGAATCGAATCGAATCGTTGACTTGTATAATCGAATCGTATCGAATCGTGAGATCAGTGAAGATGCACAGCTCTAATTGTAGTCCTATAGATTTTCAGGACTACAACCCAAAGACAAGTGTCCATTGAGACAAGAAACACTATAAAGTACATCAAATATAATTTACAATATTGTAACCATTAATAGGCTGTATTCACTTGTTAGCTGTCTTATGCCTGAAGAAGGTCTATGACCGAAAGCTTGCAATAAACAAGATATTTGCAGAGGTTTTATTATAGAAAGTGTATGAAACCCCATGGCCAAAATAGTCCTACATTCTCTGATTGTGTTACTTATGGATGGAATTATAGTGAAAATAAATGAGTCCCCTTTTTGATGGGGAGTCCCTGGAACCACCTTAAGGACCCTGGGGGCCCTGGATCCCACTTTGAGAACGACCGTCCTTGACCATGGCATGGTTGCTGGTGCCAAACGCCTTGAGGATTTCTGAAACTGCTGATCTCCTGAGATTTTCACACACAAATAGTGCTAAAAACAAAGAAGAATCAGTAAGTGGCAGTTCTGCCGGAAACGCCTTGTTGATGAGAGCGCTAAGAGGAGAATGGCCAGACTGGTTGGAGCTGAGAGAAAGGCGACAGTAACTCAGAAAAAAACTATTTACAAGTGTGGTGAGCAGAGTGCAACGTGTCAAACCTTGAGGCGGATGTCACTTTGGTAGCCAGTTGACACTGAGCTGAAAGCTGATACCTACCCAGACTCAGTTTAACTAAGGTGTTACTAAGTGCCGGGCGATTGTACGAAGAGTGTTTATGTCTAGCCTACCGTCATGCAGTATTATCTTCTCAGCATTAGATGTGAGGTCCGGTTACATATTGTCCGCCGGACAATATGACCTGACATAGAGTTAGTCAGTCCTGTATTGTGTAACTGCCAGTGTGTGTGTGTGTGTGTGTGTGTGTGTGTGTGTGTGTGTGTGTGTGTGTGCGTGCGTGTAAAATTGCATTTGAGATTTTAGGCTCACCTGCCAAGGGCTGGTGTAAGTAAAACAAAAAAATCAACAAAAAAACAATAACAAACAAATGCAAAGATTTTTTTTTCCCCCACTAGTCAGCGATATACATATTTCATAGAACTATGTCACCCTACCTGTTTTCATGTATAGAGCTAGCCTCGCTCCAGACCAGTGCAATAGAATTCATTATAACTGAGGCATTCAACTGTTATTGTTTTAAAACGTTGCTGTCTAGTGTGGCAAGTGACCCCTATCACTACCAGTATTTGGTGATTATTAATGGGTGTTCATTTCAGACCCTGGTAACGGCACCAAATAACCAAATCAAACCAAACTCCCAGGTGCACCCAATGGACTAAATGTGATTCTGATCCAGGGGGCGGTTATAGGGCGGGGCGATATGGTTGAAATATTCCAATATCGATATACTGTATATTATTACATGTTAAACATGTTACATAATCAAATTGACGTTCACATTAAATTGCATAGTAATGTAATGTCAAACAATACTCTTAAAAAGCTTATAGATGCCTTGCAACATGATGTCACATGGTTTCCAGTCACGGAATGTCGGCCATCTTGGGTCCCGAATTCAAAACACAACTTTTTAGTACCCGTTTAAATCTATGGGAGGACTGTTCATACCATGCCCTCTCTGAACTCAAACTACTCTTTCATACTTTGTGCTACAAACTCCATTCAAACTTTAAATGGTCACCACTATAGAGACACTGCGTAACACGTCATCATTCAGAAACCACGCCCAAGACGGGGGAAAACGGAAACCCCCCGTCCAATCCTGGCGTTCTCCTATGTCACGTGCATGGTTGCGTGTTGCACAAAAAGATCGTATATACGGAAGATGAACACTCCAACTTACTTCTTGACAGCTAGATCCACATTTTTCTTCTCGCCAATTCTCAATGGCTTCCTTGTTTTGCTCAGGAGTACAAAAAAACTTTAACTGGGGATTTTTTACATTTGTTGTCTGCGCAGCTCACCACACAACAGCTTTTAGCTATGTTTAATTCAAGGAAAATTACGCTGGTGTGTGGAAATGAACTGAGCTTTCCCCCCGTGATGGGCGTGGCCTATTTCATGCAGTGTCTCTATAGTACTTTATCACTTTAATTCAGCTTTTTGATACTTTTGTACTTTTTGAGAAATATGTTGTTGTGTTTTGAATTTGGGACACATGATGACCAGATGGAACCCATGTGACATCATGCTGCAAGACATCTATCGCCAATTTGGTCAGAGTCAAATGCAATAAGCTTGTCATGGTCAATGTAGGCAACATGATTGTATATCATAACATGATTCCACTGGAAGACGATAAACAATATTGACTTATCGCCTGGCCCTAGCCATAAAATATCACAAAACGCATCTCTCTCTCTCACCACGGTGGGTATATGTGGATAACGTCTCTGGGTGCAGGCATCAGCTGGGCTGCGGTCTGCTTGTTGAACAGCACCAGGACCGGAGCTCCAGCAGCGGGGAGGGGAAGGCTGTGCTGGTGGCCCGCACCGGGGGGCGGCTGGTGCTCACACTGGGCCAGTAACATGCTGCACTCCTCCTGGACCTCCAGCACCTCCAGCACCAGAACGCCAGGCCTGTCCGCTGGAGAGCACAGAAACAACAACACAGATGTTGAGTGTGTGTGTGTGTGTGTGTGTGTGTGTGTGTGTGTGTGCGTGTGTGTGCGTGCGTGCATGCGTGTGTCTGTCCCCTGCATGTGGAGTTAAGTTACGGTCCCACGGACTCTCTCGCTCTCAGTGGGGCTCATTATACAATCGAAACAATTGGCACTGCATAATCGCAACTTACCAAGGCAGAGTTGGACGTGCAACAGTGTAAATGTGCGCGTGTGCCAATGTTTGGAATTTTACCACAGAGCCGACTGTGCCTTCGGTCAAAATAAAGAGTATAATTATGAGGAGCAAAAAATCAACACAATGCCCCAAAGCAATAAATCAAATTGAGATAAGAGTGCCGACAGCACTGGATCACGCAGAACTCCCAGCTCACACAATGCAGCTCTTGTGTTGGAGTATGTAACAATTCCTGGAGATGGCCGGGGGGGGAATTTTCATAAGAGTAAATCATACTCAAGGAATCTACAGGGAATTGTCCAAACATGCATGTAAAGTGCTTAATCTGTGAAGAGAATCAGACCCACAATTACAACTCCAGAATATACCCGCAGGCGGCAGCCGGCCAATATTGAAACGGTACATGAGAGTTCTCCTTTTGATGGGATCAATCTGGAGCAGAGCACGACGTGAGGGACGGGCTCGCCCCCGCCCGCCCGCCCACTCGCACAAACAAATGACTAAAAACAAAGATAAACAGGTGTTCTATATCTGTACGAGCTCGTTGTGTAACAGCGCTGTTATTGTAAAGTAAGGTGCCAGGTTGTCGTAAATCAGAGTGGCAGATGGAAATAGAGAATAGAAAATAGACTAGCTCAGTCTTGACAGGGAAGTCGGAAGGAACCTTGTAATCCCATGGTCACGATTGTGTTTTTGTAGTTTGTTAATTTGTTAATTCCTTGTTTATAGTTTGTAAATATGACATTTGCATGGTACTAGATATAACGGGTGTGGTTTGGGATTGTATGTATGTGTCTTGGTAAATCCTATGTTGATTGTTTTGTGTTATTGATCGTTTATTATTATGTATACTGTTTTGTCTAAATGTTGTTCATTTCTATGTTGTGCCTCAGGACCCCCTAGAAAACGAGATGGTGCGTCTCAAGGGGTTTATCCTCGAATACAATTTTGAAATGAAATGGGGGGAAATGCACCAACTGAAGTTAGACCTATCTCGTCCTAAAAGTTGTTTTTTCATATTAAAAAGGATTCTTAAGGAAGCTTTTTGAATTTTGATAACAGAAGCAGGGATGCTCAAAACAGGGCAAAACAGATGGAAATTGCAATCAATTTACAAAAATCTAGAAAGCAGAAACAGGAAGTATACTGTATGTATCGAACTCTGAATATTGATTCGGTTTTAAAAAACAAGGTCAACCTCAAATAAACCTCCACACATTCCACCAGCTATAAACTCGTGCCTCAAACTGATCTATCGAACCCTGACGAGCCCAGATTCTAAGAACCATTGACGAGCCCAGATTCTAAGATGGATAAGGTGGGCGTTTCCTTTTTCCACAATCAACTGTCACCTTCGAGCCACTGGCTGGGTCTTATTATAAGGAAATACTAACAACGACAGTCACACAAGTGCTTTGGTAAACCACGGAAAGGAAAGAGAGAGAGAAAAAGGCGAGCAGTTTCCTGTCACCTGACCTACATACTGCCCTGAGCTCACTGCCAAACTGATCAACGTACAGCCAGCGTTTCCTCGACGTGCCCCCAGCCATACCCCCACACAGCTGCACTGAAATCATCCATGCGCGCTCATCCATGTCATGTGAAATCAAAGTTCATTGTTAAATTTAACGGTGGGACAAAAAAAATCAAAGTATTGATATATCATCGATCATGATCCTCTTGCGCTACATTATCAATACACTAGCGGCATATCGTAATACCATATTGTGACATTTATCCTGAAATGTGTATCTTTTGCGTTCGTGTGTGTGCATTTTGTAAACTTGCATTATTTTGTATCCTTCCTTTAAACATTTTAACTTCACACGTGGAGTCAGTGTGTGTTAAAGAGGTACTATGCACTTTGTTGTACATTGTTTCATGTCAATTTAGTGAATAAATCCATAACTCCTGCTTTTTGCCTTTTTAGGGGTATTTTTCCCTCTTCAGTTATACGCAATGTATCGATTATCGCCGAATCGCTACATGGTGATATACCAACGTTATCAAGGGCCAAGTATCGTATCGTGAGTTACTCTGCGATTCCCACACCTAGTCACAGGTGTACTGTGTGCCAGATCTTGATGGAACAATAAATGTGGATAGTGGGTGATGTGGATCACCTGTTACTGTCGAGGTGTCAGAGATGGACTGGTGCCTCCAGAAGTTAATCGCTGACCGCTGTCTGCACTGGAGGCGATTCAGCTTCTCTGCCAGCCCTCCACTGCATGTGCACACACACACACACACACACACACACACACACACACACACACACACACACACACACACACACACGAGATAGATGGTGTTAGGTAAAGCTCAGTAGTGCTACAACTAATGATTATTTTAATTGTCGATTAAGCTGTCGATTATTGTCTCGATTAATCGATTTGTTGTTTGGTCTATAAAATGTCAGAAAACGGGGAGAAATTTCACACTTTTTCCTCAAAGCCCAAGATGACGTCCTCAAAATTTGTCTTGTTTTGTCCACAACCCAATTTCAGTTGACTGTCATAGAGGAGTAAAGAAACCAGAAAATATTGACAGCTGGAAGGTGGAATCAGATAAAAAGAAATCTTTAAAAAATGACGAGACACGAAGCTGTCATTTACCACTGCAGATAGCCATCTTTCTTTTCTGAGGGGGCATGGCAAAGACAAATGACATTTAGCTCCCACATCGAGATACCCAGGTGTCCCTTTCATCATCAGTGACGCTGTGAAAATGTCTGCCGCTCGACAGGCATTTCGTGATTTCTTTGGTTGTTCCTTTTGTGAAGCACACACGGTACAAATCCACACTAATGGAAGACGTTATAATATGACGAAAAAGCCATCGCACAAACCTTTGAAATTTGCGTCTCTTTTTGGCAGAGTCTTCAGGAGTCTTGGACTGTCTGTCCAACTGCTTCTGAGGCGTCTGCAGCATTGCCTGAGCAGATCTGACCCAGTCACTGACTGACCTTTTGCTGCCCTCAGCAGTTTGGAGAGGAAAGTCCAGTCTACTCTGGGTCACTGTGTCATTAATAGCCTCTCCATCGGACGCATAGTCGGAGATCTCCGGGTCGGTCATCTAGGGACAAAGGTAATAGTTGGGGCTGTGACAACCTTTTCTTCTCTTCACTTTGTTTATGTATCAATTTGAATTCATTGAAACATATTGACAGTTGAAATAAATTCACACTTCCTGCTGTACTGTATATCCGTGTGTGCCGGATATGCACATGTGAGTCACACATAATACTGTACATATGTACATAGCTCACATGATCACGTGACCTCAGCTTTCAATAAGTCAGTCGTGACTCATTCAAAGATTCTAAGGACTCAATGAACTGAAACATGTGGTGGGCGGAGTCACGGCACACCGATAAATTCCCAAAACAATCTCTCTCTTCTTTTTTTTTTTTTGCTGTATCACTGACTGCACGCAGCACGCCTGGGGGGGCATCAGTTCTCATGGAAAAATCCACGAGAAAAGCTGGGTTCCCGGTCATGTGCAGACAAGACCAGCATACCAGGGCTCTGTCAGCCAACGCGCCTCTCTCATTTGAATCAACTTGACCCTGCTAGGCGCGCTGCCAGCACACGTCACACTCTAACCAGCTACAGAGAAAGGAACACTATGTTCCTGGCTTACGCTCAAAAATGTTTTCACCCCGGCACTGAAAGCATTAAGAAGTACACACAGCCCTGCGCGCGCGCGCGCTCTCTCTCTCTCTCTCTCTCTGTGCCTGTTTCCTCCTCCACTCGCATGTTGGACTGAACAAACAGTAGTAAATAGACGTTTATAGTCAATCTCTGCTGGCACAGCACCCGGTGTGGCGGGAGGTTATTAACCCCCGTTGGCTGCTGATGTTGACTTGGACGGAGGGACCGGGGCTTCATCCGGGAAGTGACCGTCCTCTTCGGCCTTGTGTCGCGCTCACAGCTCCGCCCAGCCGCTCACAGCTCCGCCTAGCCACTTGCAGCGCTAGTACAACAATAAAGACGCCTGCTGGCAGACGTATGCGGAGTGAGTCAGCCAGCCATGCGTTTGTCCTCAGCTTTATTTGGGGTAATAAACTCTGCCTGGGTTTTGAGATCTTCTCTCCCCCCCACCCAGCGTATCCTGTTAGATCCAGTTTGATTTAGAATTGGCAGAACGCGAGCAAACTTTCTGAAGAGGAGCCATTTCAAAACTAGGTTACTATTATGCCACTGACCCACTTAAATCAAAATCAACGTGTAAATGAGAAGGCCTTGTAAAGCAAACACAAAAACACACCCTCGCTGTCGATATAGTAATACATAAGTACATGCACATAATATCATAATTTGGCAGCTGTCCAAAGCTGTTCCCATCGCCAATATGCACCTGCATAATACGCAATTAAACTGTCGGTTACCTAATGAGTCAACGTCAGCGGCACAAGTTTCAACAAACTTAGGAGCACGGTGGCCTCTTTTTCTGTGAGGCCTGTGACCACAAGCCTGTAGTGGGGTGATCTTAGATCTCCTTTGACCCCAGAGAGCTGATAGCAGCAAAACAAACTGCGACAAGGGGAAGTAGCAGGGTCTGTGGAAGTGATGTTAATCGCTCTTCAGGCTTCCTCTCGCATCATATAGCTCGCAGGCGCAGACCTTCATCACAAGATGCTCTGCACTGGTTACTTGAATTCATCGCCATGAAATGCTGGCCATAGAAAAAGACATCATGTTAATAATCTAACACTCTATTGACCCACACTATGTTTTGCTCCCCCCCCCCCCCCCCGCCCCCCAATTTTAATGGTTTTAGTTACATATATATTTACTAACCAGGTGGCGACAAAGGGTAAATAACAGCCTTTTGTGTTGTACTGTATGTAGCCTATACAGTATTTGTGTTTTTGTTTCAACTACAAACATAAATAAACCTCAAATTGAAACTATGTTTCAACTACCACACACAGCCTATAATGTTATAGCCTATGTTTATTAAAAAAAAAATATATATATATATATTTTTTTACTGGGCTCGCGGCACGGTACCAAATGCATTGTGGCCCGGTACCGGTCCGCGGCCCAGTGGTTGGGGACCACTGCCTTAGACGACTAAAGCAGGACATCCCCGGGGTTCAGTCTCTTGCTGAAGGGCTGATGATTTCCAACATGGGGGCTTCCGTTGAAAGACGCCTTCGCAAACCACCAGACAACCCTGCTGCCACCCCAGTAATATGACTGGAATTAGTTGATCAATCACTTGTATGTTATTGTTATTGTTATTATTATTATTATTACTCCTCCCCGTTTTCTCCCAAACTGTACTTGGCCGATTCCCCCTGCTGTCCCGGTCGTTGCTCCACCCCCTCTGCCAACCTGGGGAGAGTTGTTGACTAGCACATGCTTCCTCTGATACATGTGCAGTCACCAGCCGCTGTTCGCCTGACAGCGAGGAGCTTCACCGGCATGACGTAGCGCATGGAAGGAGCACGCAATCCCCCCCCCAGTTCCTCCCCGTCCCTGAACAGGCGCCCTGACCGACCAGAGGAGGCACTAGTGCAGCGACCAGGACACATACCCTTAATCCGGCTTCCCACCCGCAGACACGGCCAATTGTGCCTGTATGGACGCCCGACCAAGCCGGAGGCAACACGGGGGCTCGAACCTGCGCGCCTCGTGTCAATTACATGTTCTGATGTGCTGTGACGAATAAGTACAGTGTGGTCTTTAGCACAACTGCACATTACCACTCCTTTCACATTCTCTCCATGCCAGCCCTGCCTTTAACAAACAGCGCTCCTGACTTCTGAGAAGGAACACTCGATCCAAGCCTCCACGCCGCACAGGAGCCTCTAACAAAAGGCCGACTCCAATGAATAGCACAATATGTTTACCTAATGTAGCAGCAAGAAGACTGATTGTGATCAATAAACCGCCATCTAAGTACATATCATGAGTCAAAAGTGTTTTATCAGATTTCAGGGTTACATATTGACCTCTCTCCAATATAAATAACACCACCTCACACTTTATTCTAAGGTTTACGGTAAATACAGGAACTGCAGAAAACCTAAAAATGACCGCAGCTTTCAGGAAAGCAGTATAAATGTGCATCGCCACGAATAGAATCGCCAGTGTATTAATATCTGCTGTGGTTATGGGGCAGCCTTATTTAAAACATGTCCTTTCCTCCCCACTAAGACAGAGCTTTATTCAACTTGCTGCCTCAACTTGTGAACTTTGACTGTATGGAACATGACCTGCACCTAGAAAGAGCACTCTGCACTGCTGCTTTTTCCTTATTCTTTCTTTCTTTTTTTTTGCCTGTCAGGCCTTTTCAGGACATCAGAGCAGTACTGTAACTGTAATGCTCCATCTAGTGGAATAAACATGCAATCAAAAGCAATGAAAATATAATAAAAACAATTGTAATATGAAGATTTTTAAGTAATATAAAATGCCAATTATTATGTCACACTATGCTCATACTTAGGGCTTCATGTTGTGTAAGCAAAATATGACATGGTAAAAATCGGTGTAATATGTATAATTTACAGAATTGTATTGTTATATTACCGGTATTTCATATATCATGGGACACTATGGAAAATACTGCCTCAAGATTTGCATTATGCACAACTACATGATCATGTATGCAGTGGTACTGTCAACCTAACCATACTGAACAATATAATTAGTTTTAAACATTGTCTGTCTACTGAACATGGCATACATTGGTGTAGAGCTCCACCTAGTGGCTAGTAATACATCTACTACTTGACAAAAAGGCCCTGTGTTACAGTACCTGTAAGCACACTAGAAATGAGAGCGCAAGTGCACGATATTTCTAGTTATACTGACATGTGCATCATATATGGTGTAAAAAAAAAGTGCACTTGTTTCATGCACTACACACAATAATGCTTACATGTATTGCTGCTGGTTGTTGTAAGGGTTTCATGGAAGCAACAGAAACAAGCAGTATAAGGATAATTCACTCACCTTTAGGGGTATAAGAGGCAATTCCTTTGTCTTTTCATCAGAGGAGTCTGACTCACAGTCTGAGATTTGTCTCTCACTGTCTTTGTCAACCTCCTCCTCAGAGTCGCTGAGATCGCTGTCTGTGTCTATAACAGGAAGGTCCTCTAAAAAAACAAAAAGTTCAATTGCAAAGTCAAAACCACAGTGATTACAGAATTGTAACACAATCATATAAGGTGAGACCACACTGACTACAGTCCTGCATAAAATTTCGCTACACGTCCAACCCATGCTTAAACTAAAATCACTTTTAATTTTCCATTAAAGAAAAGTTACAAAAATGTCTGTGTATGCTGTCAATAGTTAAGAGTTCTTAGAAAGAAAGAAAATCTGAATCGGCCCAAACCGGTATCGACAGGTCTGACTTGTGTTGTGTTAAATAGCTCCATATACTGACAGCAATCACTGATATAGAGTATTTGGTCATTGCGATAAACAGAAGAGAAACTTTTCCGGTATCCCATCCCACTTCTTCCAATCAGGAGAGAGAACTCCACAAAGAGGATTGAGTCAACACAGTTCTCATTCCAAAGTAATCAGATACTGGCGCTTTGGGTTGTTCTGGACCGGCTCACCAACCCAAAGCATCAGTATTTGACTACTTGGGAATGAGAACCGTGTTGACTCAATCCTCCAGAATCGCTTAAGCCCCAAACGCACTTGAAGCATCTGACGATTGCGTTTTGAAGTCCACCTGTTGTTTAATTTAAACGGCTGTACACGCAACAGAATGGTTATGAGGGCCATCAAACTGTCTTGACGGCCCGACTCCCAACTTGTTTCGATTTTGGAGCATCAAATGAGCATCCAGCGAAGATGTTTCTCTCTCTCTCTCTCTCTCTCTCGCTGTGCAGCCGCTTTCAGGTCCCGCCTGTCTCACGCTCTCATATACCCCAAACAAATCTCAC
This sequence comes from Poromitra crassiceps, assembly GCF_964638095.1. Lineage (NCBI taxonomy): Eukaryota > Metazoa > Chordata > Actinopteri > Beryciformes > Melamphaidae > Poromitra > Poromitra crassiceps. The sequence goes on along the minus strand of NC_139635.1, from coordinate 29,792,570 downwards.
AGCAGTTTAAAATAAGCATGTAAAATATAATGCCAAACTATCAAGACTGTCTGAACAAAGTGAGAATGCTCTTCTAAACACATCGGCTAGCAAAATATTTCCCTGCATGCCTTGATGAGATTAGATTGGCGAAAGTTTGGACAGACTTCATTTTCTCCCGCAGCACTGTTTTTTTCTTTCTCTCCCCTCTGTGCACGACAGACAGGTAGGACAATTCCAACAGCCTCTGAGTGACAGGGGCTTCAGATGATCTTCATTGAAATATAAGTACGAACAAATGTAGTGATTGATTTTTTATTTTCCTGGGTTGTTTTGTCAAAAAGCAACGGGAAGTGGTTTAGCCCTGCTTTGGAGATTTTGAGGGAGCAGCCAGTCAGAAGCTATTTAGACTCGGGATCATAGAAAATGTATGGGGGTACCTGTAAATCATACAAACTTGTGCCTGCCTACATACCTTATAAATAGCAACATTTTCCCCAAATACTGTTGGTTCTTTACTGTTGGTTGGTATCTGATGCCTGCAGTGCGTTATAGGAGCAGAAATTGATGTGTGCCGTCAAATGAGGCGCGTCAATGCTTCTAGTGCGTTCTGGGCTTTACAGCACCTTTAAGTCACAGTATTTTCCCAATTTGCTTAAACTAGTGCAGTGGACATTCGTGTGTGAAGTCGATCAGACAAACAGTTCTCAAGGTATAAAGCACACTCACAGAGAGAGATTCCTCACTTTATAGTATTATTTTCAATCGCAAATTAATTGCCAGTTTAGAACACCTGCAATGCCTCAATAATGTCATAAAAAAAATAATTATAATAAATATTTGTCATCATGGGAGTCAGGACTCCACTGCAGACGTACGTTACCTTTCTCAGTGCTGAGCATGCGCAGTGCTCTGGTGTAGGACTGAACGGGAGCTGCAGCTCTCCCTGGTCTCTCTGGTCCTTGTCGCTGCGGTGCCAAACCTCTGGGCAGCTGCTGTTTCCGGGTGTCACTGTCTGACTGCTCACTGTCACTGGAGCTCCACGCAATGTGCACTGGGTCCTCATCACAGTGAACGCCACTGGTCTGCACTGGACAACCACAAGAGTAGACAAGGAGATATTACTATGTCACCATCAGGTAAAGATGAGGTGTCCCTTAAAGCAGGGGTTTTCAAAAAGTGTGGCAGAGTGAGCCTCCCCTCAGAGAACATAAGCACACAGATCCCGCAAAATTGCAGTTCAGAAGCTCTGCCATTGGCTCCGACCGACTGGCTCTGACCATTTATGGATTTCCTTTCCGCTCCCTGCGTGTCGCTCTCAAATGCTTCTGTCGCTATGAAACAACAACGCTAGCTCGTTGCTACATGCTGAAAATGGTAAGGTTTACTAACACACCGGTTGATTCTCGGTCACGTCCACTCCCTTTTGATTGGGTAAAGCTCAGCATGCGAGGCTGCAGCATGCGAGCCTGCCGCCCACGAGCGCTGTTATTCGTCTTTTCACGGAGCTTGCCAACAGATTTTCAATGCAGGTCAAAAGTCTGTCTTGAGTGATTAGCATTGATTAGATGATATTAGTAGACATTTCTGGTTAATGCACCAAAAAGTATATATATATATATATATATATAAAATAAAATTAAGATTGTTCACAAGTCCCAAACTTCAAGTCCAAGCCAAGTCTCTAGTCTTTGAGGATGAGTCTCAAGTCAACTCTCAAGTCAATGTGTGTGAAGTGCGACTCAGTCACAAGTCCAAGTCCCCATCCCATCTCTGCCTGAACAAATTACCTGAAGCAGGGGTCTGTGCCAACTTTTTTACAGCAGACAATTTCCTGCCTGATGCATTGAGATTCTGCAGCAAAACAAATACAGAGAGTGAGAGCAAGAGCAGAACAATTCACAAAAGCTACAAGGGCAATGGTCGTGATGTTGTGAGGGAGGTGTACTCTGAATGCACTGCAGAAACAACAACAGCATTTCAAAGACTAATTACATGAGGTCAATCTAAATCCATCAACCTTTATCACTGGAGTGTGGAGAAAGCTGTCTCCACACCTCTCCCAGCCTTTGGCGGCAGAAGTGGATGCAAGTGATGGCTCTCTCCCCACTTTCTTGACAGCAGGTTTGACATCATCCGGAAAGAAAATACACTTTATGTCGCTGGAGTACCTTTTACGCTGCAACAAGGCAAGAAGGTTTAGATCAAAAGTTAATCGTTGCTAATTATGACAATTGTTTGTTAGTTACTGGGGAATTTGTGCTGCAAACACTAATGTGATGAGTAATATGTTGATAAGTTGGAAAAAGTTTGAATCAGGTGACATGAGTGACAGTTTTAAGCTCAACTCAACTGAGGGTATACAGTGGGAATAGTGTTAGGCAATGTCAAACAATAGACAGTGTCTGAAATCGGAGTCAATAAAAACATAACATGGCAAAAGCTAGCACGCTAGTTTAGTTCACTGGCACTGCATTGATGAACACGGAGGCTAGCTTGTTAGCTTGCACACGTCTTACCTTTACAGAAGACATGGCGACAAGTTTGAGCAACTGGGGTCGTTTTTGTCTGTGTTGACACATCTATTCAAATTAACCGATGTTAACCCATCTTTGTAAAGTAAAACAGTTTGTCACTGTTTGTCTTTTTCACTATTTGCAGAGCAAAATACTGCACTATCCATCCAGCAGCGAAGTGAATGTTCTCGCAGAGTCGCGCCTGCACAGTGAATTCTCTGAGGGTGCGCTCCTTCACCTTACCGGCGTACACCGGAGTTGGTCCGTGTGGGTGGAGTCCTCCCGTGGAAAATTATGTCCAGAATACTGCACCAGGTACCGCAAACGACATTGTTTGTCTAGTAGTAGCAGTTATATAAATAATATGGTATTAAGTAATAATAAATTATTATATTTAGTATAATTATTATAATTATATGACCTACCTATAGTAATATCTAGCCTAACTACTCCCGGGGAGGGGGGTGTCCAACTCGGGTCCACTAGTTTAGATAAGAAATACCAAGGCTAGTTACTTATGTCAAAAAGGTAGTGTGATATGATATAGTCAGAGTGATATGATGAACATATTAAACCACTCCCTTGGACTCAAACGCGAAAGATTTTATTGCAGAAAATCCATCTGAATCTCAACAACTTTCAAATAGCAGATTAAACACAAAATCTCACTTAAGTTTTTTTTAAATTAAATAATATGTAAACAGCAGGTCATTTACCAGGTATTTATATATAGGCTAACTGAAGTTACTGAACAGAACAACTTTACAATATCAAACATGAACGTCAATCTCATAGGTAACTGGCGGAGTGATATGACGCACATATTGAGCCACTCCCTTGGACTCAAACGTGAAAGATGTTATTACAGCAAATCCAACCAAATCTCAACATCTTTCTAACAGCAGGTCAAACACAAAAGCCCACTTAACAGTTTTTTTTAATTACATATGTAAAAAGGTCAATTACCAATTATTTACATATAACAGAAGTTACTGAACAGAACAACTTTACAATAAACATGAACATGAACGTCAATCTCAGCCAGTCACCCCATTTACACCTGGTTTTTAAATGCGACCTGTATCCGGATAAGTTATCTGAATAAGGGTTGCATTTAAAAACCAGGTGTAAATGGGGTGTAAAACCCAGCCCATTATCTGATCGAGCCTTGGGTCATGATGCTGCTGGGTGCATTGGCGATCCTCTCTTTAGCCTTCTTCTTAGCAGGGTCCATCGCAAAGCTCTTCCACATACGCAGTGTCTCATCTGCAGCAATGGTAGCGCATGTAGAGTTGTCTGGGCTCAGAGCCACATTAAGAACTCTGTCCTCATGGCCTAAAATAAAATAAAAAGTGCATTTATTTGCATAGCAAACAGCAAAAGCATGAACTACAAGACTGGTTTGAAATGTTAGTTGTTGGTTGTTCCCCTTTAAAAAGCCCCAAGTATGTCTGGGCGAGCATAGGACAAATCTATCGTGACTTTTTTTTTAAATTATCAAGTTTTTTAAGATACTTCCCCCCCCCACCTCCATAAAAAAATACTTGGCCAATTCCCTCTGCTGTCCCGGTCATTGCTCCACCCCGCCAGCCGATTCTTTTCACCAGCAGGACGTGAGAGGATCACGCTAGTCCCCCAGTTCCCCTCCCTCCGAACGGACGCCCTGACCGCCTAGAGGAGGCACTAGTGCAGCAACCAGGACACATACCCTTAATCGGGCTTCCCACCCGCAGACACGGCCAATTGTGCCCTTATGGACACCCGTCCAAGCCCGAGGAAACACAGGGGTTCAGGAACCTACTGCTGCACTACCCGGATGCCCACTGTCGTGACAATAACTTACCGTTGAGCTCTCCAATTCTGCAGAGGGATGGGTACTTCCAGATCACAACATTGTTGCGGGCGTATCCATGAGCAGAGACCAGCTCCTTGTAGTTGGGTGCAAACACCAGGGAAGAGATCTGAAAGGCAAAGACATCACACAGTAAGTACAAATGTCCACAAAATAAAAAATGACAGGGCATCAACTGACCACAACTACCAATCAACATCATACTAAGGGACTAGATGGGTTGAAAATTGCACGGTTACCTGGGACTGAGTGTCAAGTGAGCTGAGGCAGGAGCCACTGTTCACATTCCAGATGCGGATGTGTCGGTCACTGGTTCCACCTCCAGAAGCAAGGACATGTGGCTGCCATGGGCACCAGGCCAAAGCCTAAAACAATAGGGAAAAATAAAAACAATGGTCAGAATTCACACCAGGATCACCCAGGGTTTATAATTTGGACCAGAATATTCATGAACCAAACATGCTGGCATGTTGGAGAATTCCATGACAGTGGGAATCCCGTCTTGAATGATGGTATCTCATGAATTGTTTTGGGGAAGAGGGAAAAAGAAAGACACAAAAAAACATGTAGTTTGTGTTGCTCATTCAAAACCCATGATCTAGTCTCAAGGTGAAGCTGCTCACCTTGACAGCTCCTTGGTGCTCGCTCCAGCTGCGGATGGACTGGCCGTGGTTCACGCTGGGCCACACGTACACCATGTTGTCATTGCCGCCACTGGCCAGGTACTTCCCGTCGGGAGACCATTTCAGACCACACACCTCCTGAGAGTGACCCATCAGCGTGAAGGTGTGGTGGGCCGCTGCCCTCACATCATGGTGGTGGATTAGTCCTGATCTGGAGCCACTGGGGAACCATTTTGTTGATTTAGGCCATAGCAGGGTAGGAAATCTTTTTTTTTTTTTTTTTTACAAGGGATTTTTTTGCCCTTAGGGGCATTTTGGATCATTTCAAGGGGAATTTGATCAAATGTTGGGAAATAACTTAGTTCTTCTATGTTGCATGGCAAGCGCCAATATTCAATTATTCTTATCCAAGCATTTTATTTCCAAAAGCTCATAAACAAACAGTTTAAAAAAAAAACATTTCCGATAATCTCTACAACACTGTTCCCCAACACGGCAATTTTAGACTTTTTTAACAGGCACTTTGCCCCCAGCCGCATTAACTTCCTAGTTCCTACCCTGGGCCATAGCCATGTACAAGTCAACAGTTTCAGTTATAGACACAAGTGTCTGACAGAGACTGTACCTGGACAGAATGTAATCATTCCAAGACAAGCATCCAACTCTCATCGTGTGGCTGGCCATGGTGCGTAAATGCTTCTGGTAATCCACATCCCACAACTGAGGAAAGGCAAAAAATAATTAAAATGCAGAAATAAACAAAATTTCCAGTACATTAAAGTGCTCTCTGTAATGAACCTAAGATTCAGTGAGGCGTGTGGGTGTGTGATGGCCCGCTCACCTGAACTTTGCAGTCACTGGTGCCGATAGCCAGGTAGCTGCCCTCTTCGGCCCAGGACACTGAACTGATGTAGTCCTCTTCACCATCCAACCTCATGAGCAGAGTGATATCTCCCTGAGTGGCATCCCACAGGTAGACACTGTCACGAAGTGCCACAGCAATAATGTTGCGACTGCTCCAGTCAAGTAGATTCAGATCTGGGAGAAGAGGGATCAAATGAAAGCTTGTTACTTAACTTACGTGTTACTTTAAGTACAAAAGGGCTCCCCAACAACCCAATATCAGCCCCAGGAGGAGATTAGTCTGAATCTGAAAAGTGAGGAATATTCAGATGTTGTAGTCATGTCACTGTCGGTTCTTCTGATTATTTTATCTATAGAATAATGCTCACCACATTACCAGTTATGTATAGCTTACTTTGTCTGACCAGCAGCCCAAGAAACCCCAAGTATTAAATGTATAAAGATATTAAACTTGAGAAAAGCAATCAAATCTTAACACTTACAAAGTTGTAACCAGCAAATCTTTCTTTACTTGACAAGCATCCAAAACAATTAATGAATAAAGAAATTATAAATCAATGGTCTAATTATTAGTCCATTGATTCTAATACCCATGTCACCAGATCAACAACTAAACCCAAAACCCAAGAAATGCATGTACATTACTAGGAATAAACCACCACTCTTTGCCAACCGCCCAGTCATAGAAATACAAAGTTAGACACGAAACTCACAGAAATCATTTCTGATGTCAGGAGCATCAAGGATCCTGTCAGGAGCAGATGCTATGTATCTATTCTTTTTGACGGAAGCTGGGGTTGTAGCTTGACTGTAGAGGACTTTCAAATTGTTCTGATAGCCTGTAAATGAGAGCAAAATTATACACCCTTCACCTTCCCTGCTCAGGTCATACAGTTGCATGACAGCATCAGCATTAAAACGCTACCTTCAGCAGCAAACTGTGGCTTCCCTCCCAGATGCAGGATCTTTCCTTCTTCAATGTCAAATCCATTGAGTGCGATAGACATGGCTTTCTGTTTCTCCTACAAGACACATAGCCTAATCAATAGCATGCCTAAAAAAATACAGGCCAGACATAAAGTATAGTATCAAAGCAAACTCCTCACCAGTGCTCCCATAGGATCGTTCACATCTATGGGATGAGTCTCCTTTGTCAGAAGGAAGCTTGCCACCTCCATTTGTTTTGCGTTTCTGGTGGGAATGAAGCGGTCGCCTCCAACATTGCAAGGGGTGGATTTTGTCCCTTTACCTAGCAAAAGTGCCTCATTGGTTAACAGTTTTCAGAAACTGAAGAGATCCAACACCAATCTGTTCGACAAGTCTGCTGAAGGCTAAACATGACTGGAAGGCATCCATACAAATATCAATCATGTGAGCAAGTTACCTGGAGGTTTGCTCTGCCTTTCTGATGCACTCATCACATTGGTAGACTTTGATGGTGTCAAAACGGTTGAAGGACTTGAGTTATCGGCCTTCCTTTGCCACCTGATACTGTCGATATCGTTTTCGAGCCCAAAATGAGCCATGCTGTTATCTAGTAGGATTCAAATCTGAAAAGTAAGATAAACCCACAGATATTATCTCCGCGAAGCCAACTAGTTTATGCAGTCTGTCTGAAACAAGTAACGTTAGCGTAGCGCTAATGAATGTTAGTAAGTTGACAATGAGACAGACGAGGAGAGCAGCTACTAGTGAACGTTAAAGGTAGTTAGCATGTTCGCTGATTTACATTAATATTTAGTGTAGCTCAAATGTTAACAGCAAACCGGTGGGCTTAACCAGTTGACTTTGATTTCGTTTCATGAAAAACAGCAGCAGCATTCGTTCATTAACCGTAACGTTCATTAACTAGAACTAGCGTTACTACTCAATGTCAGGGTTACGCTATACCTACCGTTATGTGTTGAGGTGAGTAATAAACTTTAGCTAACGTTAGCGTTAGCTTACAAGGTAACATATAATACAGATTTTGTGACGGTCGAACGACACACAAGGCTGTGCTGTTGGTTTAAATGCCCGAAAGCGGCGCCGGTGCTGTGATTGGTTGTTGGGAACGCAGTGACCAGAGTGACATGCATTTATGCGTGTATGTGATTGGCGGAGAAAACTTTCCAACGGGTAGGGAAAAACTGTATCACCATCTACTGGCCAAAGATGAGTACTGGCGAATGATGAATGCTTAGACCACATGAACTGAAATCAACTGAATGAAAAATTAATGAAAAAGGAACTTTTGATGTGAAAAACTAAAGAAATTAGATGTTTGTGTTTTTTTGCATACATTATTAAATGGGTGCACTGAATACCCAAAACAATGTGATGTAATATAATGTGAACCAAAATATTTTTTGGGTTCAGCTCATCTTTAAAACAATCAACTCTTCACTTTCTAACAAGAGCTGCACTGTGCAGACAAGGGGAGTTTAATGAGTTTAATTTAGTCTATTTCCCAAATGCCCTACTTCCATGTTGTAACAAAGGCAAGCAGACATCCAAAGAGGAAGAAAAACCTACATCAAACTAGTGCTGAAATGATTTTATTTTTTGGTGTGTGCTGCTGTTCAGGCTACTCCGGTAACTTGTGATAGGCATGCATCACTTTTTTACATTTTATGGAGTAAATGAGTAATTCATCAGTAATTAAATGTTTGTTGTAGCCCTACACCAAACCTCCACTCTGAGACAGACATTATTTGTGTTTAGCAATAGCACCAGCTATGTAGATAAGAAATACCAAGGCTAGTTACTTATGTCAAAAAGGTAATTGTTGGAGTGATATGACAACATATTGAACCCACTCCCTTGGAATCAAACGCAAAAGATTTTATTACAGCAAATCCACCCGAATCTCAACATCTTTCAAACAGCAGGTTAAACATACAAAAGCTCACTTAACATAGTTTTTTTTATTAAATATGTAAAAAGCAGGTCAAGTTATTCACAAATAAAATGCAAACATGCAACACATTTTAGGGAATGCATAATGAGTGGGACATGGAAAAAAACATTTACTATTCGTAATTATTGACAGTACATGTTTACATTCCTTTTCATTTACACAATAATATATGACTAAAGCATTATGGTGCACTGCCGAGTTCAATAATAGTAAATGCAACATTAAGAAAGGGTATACAATGTACTTACCGGAATATAGCATGGCAAATTACTCAGTGAACTGACTCACATCTTTCCTAAGACCTGTGGTTCCAAAATCGTCTGAAATAAAACATCTGAAATCGCGGACCTCAGTGTCGCGTTGCTGTTGAGGTTTCAAAAACAAAAAATGGTTCATCGTAATAAGACTAGTCCACAATAACGGCTTCTTCCTTCCCTTCGTTTATGGCATACCAAGTCAACCTCTGCCACCGGACCACCTTACGTGGTGCGAATAAAATACATTGTTGAGCACACTGATTATCAGAAATCTTGAGATTTGTGAAGATAGTCGTCACAGTCATACTGTAGCTGGTGTTACACAACTACAGTTCATTCACAATTCGCTGACTGTATCGTCTCCCTTCATGAAGATGCAATGTAGAATCTTACATTTCTACTCCTAAGGCTGAATAAATATGGTGCGGGTCTATGGACAGATTGTCCAATACAGGATCAAATGTCAGTGCAACATATGGAAGGAGGTTAGATAAGAGCTACTATGGGCCCTTCAGGGCTTTGCTTATTGCGTTCTCGTGATTAGTATGGTTGATATGCAAACTTTAAAGAGGACATGAAACATTTGATCATGACTCTAGTTCATTTGCATTTCACCGCGCGCAAGACAGGATGCTGCTTTCAAGTCTGAAATTGACCTAGATTTCCTAGAAAGATGAACAACATTTCACCATTTCGCCAACTAGGGCACTGCTAGATGATGTCACTAGGTTGACTGTATAGTATAGTACAGTACAGTACAGTACAGTACAGTACAGTACAATAGTGGAGTACAGGCTAGTTAAGTGTTGGTAGTAAGGATTTTGAATTATATTAGGCTCACAGCATGCTGTTGTGTTTCTGACTTGTGGTTGTTTATTCAAAATCCTGTAGAGTCAACCTAGTGACATCCTCTAACAGCACTCTAGTTGGTGAAAAGCTGATTTGTCTTTGTTGTGCATCTTTCTAGCAAATCTAGGTCAATTTCAGACTTGAAAGCAGTGTCCTGTCTTGTCTGAGGTGAAATGCAAATGAACTAGAGTAAAAATTATCAAATGTTTCACGTCCACTTTACAAAACAAATATAAAAAACTAAAAACTGAAATGAAGGGACAAAAGCTGGCAAATGAACACTTGCACTTGACAGGTAAAAGTTACCCGTCTGAACTTCAGCATTTGATCACATCTAGGATTTTGAATTGACCTGTCACTCCGCACAGTCCTTGGAAACTTCTGTGATGGTCTGAGCTTGTCCGCTAGTGGAGGCAATGACAGCAAACCTGCCACAGCGTTTCATCGACAGTCACGAAAAAACACAGAATAGTGAACAGCGGCATTACAAAAAAAAAAAAAAAAAAAACGACGGTGCTTCGTTTCAGGAGGTTGCCTCATGTGCTCAGTCTTCAAGAGAACAAAAAAAAAGAAACCATGAGGAAAAATTAAAATCCTTAAGAACCGTTCTCACAAAGTAAAAAGGGCGTGTAGTTTGCGGTGAGGGAGGATGGCAGTCAGTATTCGTCCTGTTCCTGCTGATCATGTGGCGCCTCTTCGTGGGCATGCTGGTCCGCTTCCTCTCCGTCTCCCTCAGCCAGTTCTGCGGCTCCTTCCTAAAAAAAAAGGGGGCGGCGGCACAGAGAGCTTAACACTAGTGCTACTGAAGTCTGCTCACGGGCAAACGGAAGTGACTCCACACAAAGCCAGGATTCTTCTCTCTGTCAGTCACACATTAAGTTCCACATGATTTTTTTTTGCTACGCTTTATTTCACCAAACCCAGGCGCTCACAGGCTCTGCTGGTATTCCCCTCCTGCATGCACCGACCTATCAGGACCAGAGCTGCCTCCAGCTGCCCTGACAAGCCTGTTTTTTGTTGTTGTTGTTTTTGTTTGATTTTTCAGATTTCTCCCCTGTTTTCTCCCCAATTGTACTTGGCCAATTTCCCCAGCTAGGCTGTCCCGGTCGCTGCTCCACCCCCCTCTGTCGATCTGGGGAGAGTTGTAGAATACAGTGGCTCCCAAACTGCAGTAGCGTACCCCTAGGGGTACATGGAGGTACTACAGGGCATACTTGAGAGGAAGGGGAATATGGAAAGATATAAGAATAAATCGTGAAAATAAATGAAATGTTGAAATAAATCTGCTCAGCAGGCACTAATTGCAACTCCACTTCACTCCATGTCTTATTTTATAATGCTATATTATTCAAAAGGTGGGTTATCATTCATTCATTGCATCACATGCTATAGTTTTCTCTTGTCGTTTTCTAAGCAAAATGTTGTAGTCGGGTACTTGGATTCAGAAATCAGGGAAAGTGGGTACTGAAGCCAAACAAGTTTGAGAACCACTGCACTAGCACATGCTTCCTCCGATACATGTGCAGTCGCCGGTCTCTTCTTTTCACCTGACAACAAGGAGGTTCACCGGCAGGACGCATCGCGTGGGAGGATCGCCCTATTCCCCCCAGTTCCGGCTTCCCACCCGCAGACACGGCCAATTGTGCCTGTATGGTCGCGCGACCAAGGCAAACACGGGGGCTCGAACCTGAGACCCTCATGTTGATAGGCAGGGAATCGACCGCTGCACTACGGACGCCCTTGACAAGCCTGTTTGAATCAATCAAGACTAGAGCAGACTGACCTGTTCGTCTGTGGAGTAAAGGACCTCCATTAGTCGCTCCACAAACAGAGCGTTCTCCTCGCCCTGGTCCTGGCACAGCACCTCCACCTCCCGCAGCTTGCTGAAGTAGAAGTCCCTCTCCTTCTCCACTCCTTCCAACGCCAGCTTTAACGTGTTCACCTACAAAACAACAACCAAAGGGATCACTTGGAGCGTCGATATTCAACTCTACAATGGCGTGGACTTTGGTTACGGTCAAAAAGCAACAGATAAGGAGTCACAAGCTCGAACCGGACAGATGAGCAGCAAAGGACACACGCGCAACAGCAAAGGGGTAGCGGCAACGAAGGCCGACCGTTGCGTCGCCTCATGTCGCCTTTGTCGGGGCCAAAAAGTTGCACTTGGACACACCGCAAAGATTATAGCCGACGGACAGACAGCAAGCATGTACGATCTGCACCTGCGTGAGACCAAGGACTGTGGATACACAAACCAGATACACGAAACGCTTCAATGGTTTTCGTAATATAGCTACTTCTAATCGAGAATATGTTTGACAAAAAGTTGCAAATGGCGTTGGCGTTGTTGTCAGGCCTTGCCTGGTCTTTTGCTTGTGGAAGATAAAGGAAGAGGCTGGAGAAACCGCACTAAATGGGTGATATCATGCAGCCACAGGCTCAAGGGGCTTTGATAGGTCAAAAAAGATGAAAATATAATATATAACATAATATATCCCATGTATTTCAATGAGACCTATGTTTGATTCGACGGACCGCAGTGTATGAAAATATCACAACCCAGTCCATCAAAAAAGTTGAAACTAGCTAATTAACTTTTGATGGAACTCAGGTAAACGCCATCGGCTAACCTGCTAAAATAAGACTTCATGAGCCAACCAGCAACGCGACCCAGGCACACGGCCACAGCAACGCGACCCAGGCGCTTTCAACACATACATGGTCCTTGAATGTGCCAAATGTCCCGTGTGAACGCCGCCTAAGAAACCGTTTCACGTTTAAGGACTAAGTGATACAACTCATTTGACATTCAGACCGGATTCTCCAAAGAAATACCGGATCACAATTTCTTTTTGAAAGTTGCTTCCTAAGTATGCCAATCACATCGCTGAGTTTAAACTCTCAATACGTGCTGCAATCATTGGTAAAGGTACCTGCTCGTTAAGATGCGTGACCTGCGCTTCCAGTTCTTTTTCTCCTTTGGCAGGAGCCGTGGTTGCAGGGATCTTTTTGGCTGATGAGGGTCTGGATGACGGCGTCGACGCCTTGGGTGTGGTGGCACTCGCCCTTGAGGCTCCTGCAGCAGATGAAAGGTCATCAAACGGGCATGGCTGCGCAATTTACCTCATTTTTGTACCATTTTTGCTATGAATATAAAATGTTCCTCAATCTAACAAACGTAAATAGAAAAACAGTGATCAGTCAGTGATAAAAGAAAATTCAACAAATATCATGGCTTTCATCTTGCAGTTCAAAATGATTTATTTTACAGTAATTTACTGAATTTGAAGAGTGCTAACATACATTATGGCAGGCGCAACTCTGACCATGGATAATCAAAATCAATCAATCAATCATCATCCAGGTAGTGCAGCGGTAGATTCCCTGCCTATCAACACTAGGGTCACAGGTTCGAGCCCCCGTGTTACGTACCTCCGGCTTGGTGAGGCGTCCATACACCGGACCACAATGGAAATATGTCTGTGACTTTATTGTGTCATCCCTGTCAGATCTTAAACTAAACAGGCACAATTGGCCGTGTCTGCGGGTGGGAAGCCGGATCAAGGGTATGTGTCCTAGTCACTGACGCTGCACTAGTGCGGGGGAGGGGAACTGGGGGGAATAGCGTGGTCCTTCCACCTGCTACGTCCTGCTGGTGAAACTCCTCGCTGTCTGGTGAAAAAAAGCGGCTGGCGACTGCGCATGCATGTGCTAGTCTACAACTCTCCCCAGATTGGCAGAGGGGGTGGAGCAACAACCGGGACAGAAGGGGGAATTGGCCAAGTATAATTGGGGACGGGGGGAGATCCTGAAAGAAAAAGTGCAATCAATCTGCCACAGGTGTTTCTCCTGGCGTAATAGTTTCAACCACCCTTCCCATTCACAAACACACCACAGGGGCGCAGCGTAGCGCGCTGTCCAGTGTCCATAGTGCTTTGGATAAAAGCGCTATATAAATGCAGTCCATTTTGCTGAAATGACACTCAACAGAAATGAGTATCACCAGATCCAACACAGATGACTGTGTTAGCCCACAGCACATCACAGGGGATCAAGCTGACCTGCAGTAGGGGAGCTGGCTGCGTGGAGGGACTTCTTTGGCAGGTTGAAGATCTGCTCGCCGGGGTCCGGTGGGGGAATGGCATCCTGACCCTGTCGGGCCTGAACCGGGTCATACTCTTTACCATCATAATTGGCATCAAAGAACTTCTTGAACCACTGGATGAAATCAAGATTGTCCTGAAATCTGCCTTTAACCAGCTTCTCCACAGGAATAATCTAAATCAAGGGCGAGGGAAAGAGGACAAAAAGTAGGTGACCTTTCAATTAAAACATCTGGATTTGAATGTACAGTGCATGTAGAATGATACATGGTAAAGCACATTATGGAACAATACAAAATTCGCTAATTTGACAAGGTACAAATAAGGTCGAACAAACCCACCTTGTCCACGTTCATCCTTTTGAAGGATGCCTGTAACACTTTGAAATTGTGAATGTACTCATGCTCCAATTTAGCTTGGAACTTGACCTTCTTAAGACTGATGCAGCCAGGGAAGAGCAGATCCATAAACTGGCAGTAGGCCGCTCCTAAAGATGGAATAAAATGACAGTTGACTTCACAAGTCTTTGCTGGAAACTTCACTGCCACAACAGAAATAAGAAAAACTGACTCTAGCTATATAGACTAGCGTTTATTATGGCTGTTGACAACAAAACCTCTGGAAACTATTCCTTAAGCGGATCATGTTTCCTTAAAGAAAATATCTGCATGTTTTCACAAACATGGCTCCAATTATGGATTTGAGTTCAGTTAGATTTGTATCAATTAAAATGGAACCAGGGAAGCAGTTTGACCTGTTGGCTGGCTGGCCGGCTGGGGCCTATCAATATGCAAATCAGATATACCCAACAGATCTACATTCAACAAAATGACTGTATGTGTATGTATGTATGTATGTATGTATGTATGCGTGTGTGTGTGTGTGTGCGTGCGTGCGTGTGTCTGTGTGTGTGTACTGACTCCTGAGATTGGATTACTTGGATACAGCAGGAGGAGGCCATGGCAGGCTTATTTATAGACACCTCTTTGCCAGGGATACTGTAGGTGAGTACGTTTCCCCAGGTTGCTTTAACTAGCAGCTTATATCCCAAATTAATTAGTTGATCCCCTTGTGTCACATGCAAAGCTGCAATAACAAAAGAAATCACGCTTCGCCATCTCAAACAGCCTCATCAACACATATAGCATGCAAGAGCAGAGAGACTGTGTCTGAAAGGAGAGCGAGAGAGAGAGAGAGAGAGAGAGAGAGGGAGAGCAGTTGTTGAAGGAGCTTTCTCTCACCTGAAGAGAGCTGTTCCACTTTAGTGTAGTTTAGGCAGACAATATCGTTAACCCAGGCAGTGATGTCATGCCTGCTCATAGTCTCCTGGGTTATTGAGGTAGAATATACGTTGACCGCCATCCCCCAACTACAATAGAGAAGGGAAAAAATTAGCCAATGGCTTCTGTTTATAACGCTTAAAGAGGCTCAATGAATAAATAAGAAGCAAAGCCAAATATGTCGAGACAAGACCCTGTTCGTTGGTCACATCATTGATCAATTGGTTTACCAGTTGTCTCCTCGTCAAATAAATCTATATTCCAAAAACAGGTCAACAATCATATTAGTGACATGTTGTCTTGCAGATATTCAATGCAAAATAATGCATTTATCTCTTGAACAATCCAGTAATAAATAATCATTACAACACTTAGCCTAGACAAACTATGCAAGCCCAGCCAACTGTATTAGTATCTTTCTGTGAGCAGCAGTACTGATACTGATACTTCACAATTAGGTCAAATTAGATAGATTTAGTCGCTAATTGCTTCAATAATTAAACAAACAAACAAACAAAATCCAATTAAATGTTCCCTTTGACCCTTTCCCAAAAAACAACAGCAACACTGTGCAAACATTACAATATTATAACACGTTTACTATCTATCCAAAGCATACACACAATGTGGCAAACGGACAAAACATATCAGGGAACTCAAAGCTTTGATCATTGACCTTGGGCTACTGATGAATAATAAAGCAGGACTAAGCTGTCATGAGCAATTCATGAGAATGGACGGAATGGACACAAATCTATGCATAACTTACAACATTCATGTATTACTTCTTACTATGAAACAATCAAGGGGCGGCCAATATTGTGTTTAAAAGTGCTTAGTCCTAAAACATATCCCTAAAAAGGAAGAATGCATTATCAATCAGTTGGGCAATGCTGGCCTTATAGGTCAGAGATAACGAGAGGGAGCAGGACAACTGCAAACAAAACATTCCCCCTTTATTGGATTACGGTAACGAGTAATATGCTACTGCATTGTGCGTAATCACCATCCACTAGCCCAGTGGTTCTCAACATGGGCCCTGGGGACCACCAGGGTTCCTTGAGGGGGTTGTTCCAGGGGGTCCCCAGCAAATTGAGTCACCATTATTTCATTTGCAAGAAGTTAACACAATTAGAGAATGTAGAAGAATGAGTTATGACTAATTCATTATTTTATTCACTGTTATCTCTCTACCTAAACGAGTACAGAACCATTTAATTCTACACAACATCATAGTATTCAGATTTGGGTTCAGGAGCCAAAATCTCACCAAATGGGGGGGGGTCTGTGATATGAAAACGTTTGAGCAGCACTGCACTAGCCAAAACCTATTTGGGTTAATAAGTTTAGCATTAAAGTTATTATCACATCATCATCAGTGCAGGAGCAGAACCTCCACTGGAAGGAAACTGGGCCAGCCGCTCTCCATGTAAACAAAGCGGATATACCGTTAGCATGCTTTGTTAGCCTAGCCGAGCCATGGATAGCCGACCGACACACAAGGGCTGGGCTGGATGCCTGCCTGCCTGCCTGCCTGGGGCAATTTACGCTGGGAAAACCCGCATGTGCAACACCTTATAGCGTTGGCCTGCTTCACATACAATATGACAACTCTATTACAATACATTCATCGTGATACACCAGTCGGCTGCGAAGTGGCTAAACTAACATGTCATGTCATGGGAATGGGAATATTGTAGCAGGGGCGGGTAGGGTAGGCTCGGCTGTTGCATTTGCATGACATCTGACAAGCTGGCCAGCCGGGGAGAGTTTCGATTCTCCCATTTGACCATGCCATTAAACACGACTAGTGGGAAATGAGGACATTATAGGTGACCTTCCGTGCCAATGATGTCTATTACACCAGCAGATGGGTGTTTCTGGACGGGCCTTGGAGCGATTTGCGCCATAGCAACACAGACACACAGAGAGATAGAGAGAGGGCTATGACAGCAGACTAGGGGACAGGGGGGTAGAAAATTGCGGATGGGCGCACAAGCAAACCGACAAAACCAAACGATGAGAAGCGCTTAACGTTTACTGCCACACGGCCCTGAATGCCGTATTTGCAGCAGCGTTGTGATCACATCTCCAATCCTTATCTAATGAGACCACATCAAATGCGGCGTTACACCGATTTACCTGTAGGCGCGCTCTCCTCGCACTGTATTTTTTCTGTAAGGAATGATGTTGGATCCGTTGTCCGGGACGATGTCGTTGTTATTCTCTCCATTTGGGGAAAGTGCTTGGGTGGGACCAGGCATTGGCTCTCTCAAATATCGAACAGATACTCTGTTCTCTCTGGCCACACAAAACAGGACGATGCAAAATGCTAAGAAAGTGCCGCACCTCGGGCTCCTTCTGTCTGCTTATTCTTCACAAATCTCTCTCTGCCTAATGACGTTGCTGCACCCTGCCCACGTGACTGATGGGGGTGGCTGCCTGTTCCCTCGCACAGTGGTGGGCTATTTCAATACTATCACATGCAATTGATAATTTCTGTGTTAAAAAGAACATCATCAGTCAGATCAAGATATATGAAGAAAAGCTTGCGTCTTAGTTTTGAGATGCAGATTACAGGTTCTTAATCAATGCTGGGGGGGATTTCCCAATAAACTGAAAAGTACTAGTGTAGGCTAATTAAAGGGAAATGCAGCCCACCCAGTTTCACCCTCAAATCATGCCATGGATATCTATAATCAATTTTGTTTAGGGATGCACCGATATGAAACATTTGATAGCCGATATTTACAGATGTCGATATGTTTCTATGATAATCAAATTGTGTACATACTGAAAAACACATGTAAACACTGTGCATTTGGAAAAGCAATGGCTTTCTTCATTTCCAAAACATTTCCAACATTTTCCAAAATCATAGATTTAACTAATACAGTCGTGCATCCCTAATTGTGTTACTATGCAATTGGCATGCCATGCTATAGATGTGGGTCAAAACAGCAAGCAGATCGTTTGTTAGACAGACCTAAGTGTTGCTGATGAAAATGATGAACACACATATTGTGTGTGAGGTAGTATAATAAAATGCATTTTTTTTTTATTACTAACCATATAAAGCAATCACGTATGATAACATCGTAATAACATCATAAAGACAGAAGTTAGCCGATTCAACTGCTCTGACTGTATTATCACTTCAGAGTTTTTATTTAAATGTACACTGTATGTCCAAATTATGCCCAGTCCAATCTTGTCTGAACATGGTTAGTAGTCTATAATGGCAAGCTTTACCACAGCAGGTCTTAACAGGCACAATGAAACGTTGACTTGGTGTCAGAGTTCCACAAGAGCACTGATCCGCACTATCTGCACATAAAATAGGACAACTGCTATACGCTTTCATGCACAGTGCAAGACTTATGCCTTGCCTTGGCCTATACCATTGGCCTTATTTATATCTGCCTCCACCAGTGTTAATATTTAAACTTTCAATATGTTACACTGTGACAATAACCGTTCACCCGTATGTTGACATATGCATTTGAGCAGCAAGCTCCTATTTCAGTATTGAAATATGACAAATAAACCAAGGCTGAATATCTGTCTGTAGCTCAAAAAATGCACAGTTCTTCTAGAATGGCAGATAATTAGGATTGCTTGTCAATGCCAGGTCAAAAGTCCTCAGTCATTATAGGCTACATCAACTCCTGCAGATCCAAAGGCATAATCAATTAATAAGCTAGTCATCTGCAAGGGCCACCACTGTGTGTGGTTGCTACCAAGTGATGAATGTCTGCAAAACACCAAAAGCACTGTAGCCCTACATTTCAACTCCAAGCCAAATGTGCCACCACTAAGCTGCAGCATGCACAGCCTGTTATAACTCAATGTTCAGAGTGTGACACCTGAGGATGGAGGAAGATAGGCCATAATAAGTTGAATGCGTACCCTATGGCTATGGGCCTATTTTTTGCTTACGTCTGGAATTTTCGTACATTTCTCATATATAGGGGGGTGGCTGCTCTTCCTTGATGCATATTACTGTGAGGCAGTGGTTCTCAAAGTGGTATCTGGGGACCCCCCAGGGGTCCTTGAGGGGGTTCCAGGGGGTCCCCACTCCCCAGCAAAAAGGGCAACACTTTATTGTCACTATAATTCCAACAATAAGTAACACAATGACAGAATGTATGACTATTTTGGTCATGGGTTTCATACACTTTCTGTAGCCTAATAAAACGTCTAAAAGTGTGATGACCCTCCCACTCTCCTGGCCCTGTCTTGCAGGAGGAGCCTGGTGTTGGGGTCATGAGGCTGATTGAGTGCACCTGGGCCAGGTGTACTCCTTGGGTTTAAGAAGGCGTTTAGACCAGGGGTGTCAAACATGCGGCCCGGGGGGCCAGATCCGGCCCCCAAAGGGTCCAATGCGGCCGAAAGGATGACTTTGCAAGGTGTGAAAATTGCACTGAGAAGTCCTTCAATCCAATATGATGCATTTGTGAAGGCTAAGAGGTACCAGGTTTCAGGAGCAAGTAGCCTATTCATGTTATCTGTATTAATCACTAAATGGTCAGCTATTTTCATTACCTTTGCTTGACTATAGACTAGACTAGAGAATTGCACAGTTGCCCCAATTGTAATCAGGGGTGTAGTGGTAAATACAGAGGTGGGTAACCTATCCAAGGTGAGCAGTTTACCCACCTTGTTTGCCCTCATTGATTGATACAGTTGATCTGAAAATAGGTGAGTAAACTCTCTGCCTCATTTCAAAGAAGTGGGTAAACTGTGTTTACTTGCGTTCACCCTCCACTACACCCCTGATTGTAATGCACAGTACAGAGATAATGTGCTTGATGGTAGCTGAGATAACCCTACGTGTTGTAGGGTTGTACCTGTAATTCTTTAATTACACTAAGATAAACGGGGGGGGAAATTTGGAGGTTTTGTCATTTATAGGTTATTATTGATTATTGATTTTTTCATTGACCAAATTCTCGATTCCTAGGCTCGCCAGCTGTGCGGCCTCGCTACGTGGCCTCGACTGCCCTGCATACGCAGCTTGGTCGCTGCGCGGCCTCGCCCGCAGCTTGGCTGCTGCGTGGCCTTGCCTGCCCTATTGGCATGCACAGTGCACAATTGCACAACTTCGCATTACTGATGACATCACATTTGCCCAAGTGACCACCACTGATCACATCATGGAGTGCTCGAGTGACATCACTCAGCGGACAATTGCTCAACTTCGGCCTCGCCAACAGCTCGGTTGCTACGTGGCCTCGTCTGCTCTATTGGCATGTGCAGCGCACAATTTGCCAACTTCGCATCAGTGATGAAATCACTCATTAATGACATCACAACTGCTCAAGTGACCATCACTGATGACATCGAGTGCTCGAGTGACATTATTGTCAGACATGATGACATCACAATTGCTCGAGTGACATCACTGATGATGTCATAGACATTGTGACATCATCAGTGATGATGTCATAGACTTTGTGACCTCATCAGCGATATAGGACAAAAATTGAAACAGAGACACAGAGCCCAATTACTCCCTTTTATGATGATGATGATGATGATGCTGATGATGATGATGAAATGAATGAATGAATGAATGAATGAATGAATGATGTAGTTTTTGTTGTCTTATACTGTATTTCCCAATTGGCCTAATGACCCCAACATCAGGCTCCTGCAAGACAGGGCCAGGAGAGTGGGAAGGTCGTCACAAAAGCTAAAATCTTATCAGATGGGGACACTGGGACAAAATCTTATCAGATGAGGTCCGTGGTCTAATTTGTGTCTTGACGTGAAAAATGAGAACCACTGGTTAAGGGAATAAAACACCAGCAGACAACATTATGGGAACTCCTGTGAGACCTGAACAAAAGCCCCAGCCCACATATGAAAGACGGAAATGATGTGTGGTTATATAGAGGGAAAAGAAAACAACCATGTGAATTCTTCAGTATTTTCTCACCATTTACAACATCAGCATTGAAAAGGAATGTGTCTGAGTCTGATCTGAAGCAGCTGACCCAAGTTAGACTGACTGCACTGTCAGTGCTGTTCAAGACTGTTGGCTGAGAAAAAAAACGTATATGCAGTGACGTTAGGCCTATATGCATGGGTAGAGCTAAAATGGGGAGATGTATAAAGAGTCAAAATGATGTAAACGTTTTGGTTGCTAGCTAACGTTACACAATGTTCTTACAATTCGTTCTACAGCTACAGAGCCAGTCCAGCCAGATGGTCTGAAACATTGAGTTATCAGCTTCCTGATGATGGACGGAAACCATATGGAAACACAAGACACGTTCGCTGATTTCTAACGTTACATTTTCTATAACCGCATGCCGAAGCATCTCAGCAAATCTTATAGATGATGCTAACTTGGTGTCATCGGCTGCTCCAAAGCTGTGCCGGGGTTAGCTTGTGTTAGGGTAGGTACTAGCGTTGGTAAATGGACAAAACGGATTGAACAAGATCGCCACTTGTAACTCAAGATAAGACCAAGTGAGTGATTGATTTGCAGAGAGTTGGATCTTATCAGAGAGCAGCATACACAGTGCAACAGCTAAGCTAATTATGTTTATGCCCTCACTTTGACAGAACAGTGACAGCCGACATATGCACACATAACCAGTAAGTTCACGCTTTCAACCCCGGCGACACAAAGATACGGTCCAATTCGTGTAGATATTATGATGCACGTTTCGGCGGCAAATCTCACACATTGTTACTCAGCAAATTTGACTCACCAGTGAACTCAGATCCGCAGGTTATTACAAGGCGATTTTTTCAAAAAGCTACTATTTTCCGGAGTCACCCCACCCTCTCCCAACACCCATTCATGCTAAATGATGACGCTGAAAACGCGCACACGTCTAATTGGACAATGTGTCATCGCTGCTGCAGCTGATTGGCCTGGTGGTGACATCTGCTGTGAGCTCGACCAATTATATCTCGATGCGTTGATCGGTGAGTTGCGTCTGACAGCTTCCCGTCGTGTTACTCCGTGTCACTTTCCCTTTCTATTGATTGGAGAAATTCATATTTTAAAAGACAGTTCCATTATAAATATTACTGCAAGTCCTCCCTCGATAGAATATACAATTAAATGTGTCTCCTTAAAATAATACAACCGTATTTTATTATTATTATTATTAGTAGTAGTAGTAGTATTAGTATTACGTATTAATAATAACAACAACTATTATTATTATTTTATAGTTATATATATTATTGTTATTATATATAATAATAATAATAACTATTATTATTATTAATAACTTTACAATAATACAGCCGAAAATGGATTCAGGTCTATCAAAATACAAGATAGAGGATATTGTTGCAAGGTGCGGCATTGCATTATGTTGTTATAGCCAGTCTAATCTAATCCAAATCCCAATAAGACGAACAGTGCTTGATGCAGGATAAGCCTTAACATTCCTGTAGCAAATACTTGCATTTAATGAAATTCAATAGGCTGTCTAGCCAGCTACTTAAAGCAGCATTACAGTAAAAAGGAAATGCTCTCTACTACCATTTACTATCTGAAGACAAATAGTCTATGTAGGGAGAAAATGAGCATGTTGAGGGAAATGCAATGCATACAGAAAGGAGAGCTTGTCTGCTTCCCAAGGGTGTTTTGCGTTTTAAGATACCATGTTAGAAGAAATGAACCAGCTGTTCAGTCACTTACACAACTGCATTCCTCCCATGTTAACACCAGGGTGCACTCACACACTGGATAAAAGACAAATGACATCTGGGTGAGGCTTTCCTCTCTCTCTCTCTGAGGGATTCATTCATCACTATTATTGCTGCTTGCTAACTATGCTGCTAGACTATAAATAATGCTGATCAGATCAAGAAATAACATGGGAAGATTTTATATAAATAGCCAGTTTGTGTTAATAACAAGTGGATGCTGTGGTCCTGCGTTATGAATATTATCTTCTTGACTGTGGTCAGGTCAGGCTACTCTTGATGGTTTAAAAATAATACAAACTGGGGCATCTGGGTAGTGTAGAGGTAAAAGCACAAACCTACCACCAGTGTTGGGCAAGTTACTTTCAAAATGTAATTACTACATATTACTAGTTCCTTTAATTTGAAAGTAACAAGTTACTTTACAATATTACTGTCTCTGAGATGAGTAACTCGTTACTTATTACACTACTTTTGCATTACTTTCACCAAAATAACAGCAGTAGCAGAATGACATTGCCGCACCTGGAACATCCCGAAAAATAATTTCAACCATCTTGAAGTCAGTGTAAACCGTCCAAAATTCTAAATGTTATCCTTTTCTTTGTTATTGTCATCTATAGTGGTTATTTGCATAAAAACACACAATTTGATTAGGAAATGATTGTATCTTTATTTAAATATGTGCTTTGATAAATACAAAAAAGGAACTCATTTTGTAACTTGTGTTAGGCTTGACAAAGTAACTAGTATAATATTATTGAAATCCTATTGGTAAGAAGTTATGTTACTGAGTTACTGCTAAAAGTAATATATTACATGTAATATGTTACTTTTGTAATGAGTTACCCCCAATACTGCCTACCAGCACGGAGACCCGGATTAAATTCCCGGCAACAGTACTACGTCCCTGCTGGTGAAACTCCTCACACCCAGGTGAAAAGAAGCGGCTGGCGACTGCACATGTATCAGAGGAAGCATGTGCTAGTCTATATGGCTCTCAGCACACGGGGTGGAGCAATGACCAGGACAGCAGGGGGAATTGGCCAAGTACATTTGGGGAGAAAAAAATAATCACAATAAAAACTGCATCTAATACTATAAAATGAAGATTGGTTCATTTATAGACTGGTAATATTGCCTGAGCCTGACAGTGAAATTCTCATTCTTAATATCCACATGACTCTGAGATCTACAATGGATGGCTGCTTTTATGTTACCTCAGATGGTAGGTCTGTGTGATGAATTATAGACAATAGGTTGGGGGCAGCCAACAGTGCACTTATGACAGATAATAAATGTGCGCTGCCAAACCAAGCCAAGTGAAGTGTGCCGTTCTGGAATGGAAAAAGAAAGAGAAAGGAGTTCATAGGCGACAAAATTTTGATATTGTGTCAACACTTTATTATGCATCACCACCATGCAAAATCACTGGTATGAACTTGCTCAAAAATCAAACTAGATATGTTTCACACATTTATGATTTTAGATTGGCTTACCACTTTTCCCAAAGTGACTGTGTAAAGTTATGTGCACACCCACAAAGAACATGGAACAGTGTGTATTATCTTGGTGTGCAAAGTCGGACAGAGATTTGATGCGAGAGCATAAAAATGCTATCAAATGAAACAATGGCAAATTATCTATGATCTAACCTTAATCAAGAACGAAAGTCGGAGGTTCGAAGACGATCAGATACTGTCGTAGTTCTGACCATAAACAAAGCCAACTAGCGATCTGGCGGTGTTATTCCCATGACCCGCCGGGCAGCGTCCGGGAAACCAAAGTCTTTGGGTTCCGGGGGGAGTATGGTTGCAAAGCTGAAACTTAAAGGAATTGATGGAAGGGCACCACCAGGAGTGGAGCCTGCGGCTTAATTTGACTCAACACGGGAAACCTCACCCGGCCCGGACACAGAAAGGATTGACAGATTGATAGCTCTTTCTCGATTCTATGGGTGGTGGTGCATGGCCATTCTTAGTTGGTGGAGCGATTTGTCTGGTTAATTCCGATAACGAACGAGACTCCGGCATGCTAACTAGTTACCCCGTGCGGACCGCGGTCGGCGTCCAACTTCTTGACAAGTGGCGTTCAGCCACACGAGATTGAGCAATAACAGGTCTGTGATGCCCTTAGGTGTCCGGGGCTGCACGCGCGCCACACTGAGTGGATCAGCGTGTGTCTACCCTTCGCCGAGAGGCGTGGGTAACCCGCTGAACCCCACTCGTAATAGGGATTGCAATTATTTCCCATGAACGAGGAATTCCCAGTAAGCGTGGGTCATAAGCTCGCGTTGATTAAGTCCCTGCCCTCTGTACACACCGCCCGTCGCTACTACCGATTAGATGGTTTAGTGAGGACCTCGGATCGGCCCCGCCGGGGTCGGTGGAGCGCCGAGAAGACGTTCAAACTTGACGATCTAGAGGAAGTAAAAGTCGTAACAAGGTTTCCGTAGGTGAACCTGCGGAAGGGGGGGCGACGGGCCAGTCCCCCCATTGGCGTGGCCCGTGTCCGTCCCGTCTCTCTCACCCGAGGGTGGGGGTTGCGTGGCGGCGGGCGCGCGTTGAACATTGCTCATGCCGAGGATGGCCGATCCGACCGGATGCTGCGGTCCGTCCCAGGGCACTCGTCCCCGTGGCCTGTCTCGCCTGCTCCAGGGCCAGTGGAGTGGTGGGCTTGACGCGGGGCGCCCTGGGGCGGGCTGTCCGGTGCTACCGGGCGCCATCCACATCGGAACCTCAAACCAAGTGCGGTACGGTGAGCCCCGCTCCGGCTTCCCTGCCATGCGCCTCTGGGTGCCTGTCCAACTCACACTCCCTCCTCGGTAGGCGGGGGGCTTAATGCGCTTCCTACCCGTTCAGTCGCCTCTCCCTTGGGGAGGCGGCTTGCGGATGGAGACGCCCGGAGGTCCTGTCCTCTTTAACCAACCCTGTCTTGTGAGCATGGCAACACACACAAACCAAAATGGGTTAGGGTTAGGGTTATCCGGTCATCTGGAGCTGGTGCCTCGGTGGGTAGGGCAGGCTGGCCCCGGCACACCTACCGCCATCCAAGCCTGCGAGTCTCTGGCAACAGAGCCGCACCAACCCCCCCTCGACTACGACCTCAGATCAGAGAAGACAACCCACTGAATTTAAGCATATTACTAAGCGGAGGAAAATAAACTAACCAGGATTCCCTCAGTATAGACGACCGCTCGGGGGCCTGAGTCCTTCTGATCGAGGCTCAGCCCATGGACGGTGTGAGGCCGGTAACGGCCCCCGTCGCTCCGGTCCAGTCTTCTCTGAGTCGGGTTGTTTGGGAACGCAGCCCAAAGTGGGTGGTAAACTCCATCTAAGGCTAAATACCGGCACGAGACCGATAGTCGACAAGTACCTTAATTCATAAAACCATTGATAGTAAACACTTTGTTCAATACCAACAATTGATAGACAACTCATATAAAAAGGATAAAAGTCAACAAATAATTTCCCAAAGTCATCTGATTTGTATGGCACCTGTGGTATAACAGACAGCTCCGTTATTAATCTCTCCATATCAGCTCACAGTATTTATCTTAAATATGTGGTTGGTTTAAAAAATATATCTTCACATAAATGTATTCTATGGTTGGACGACCGCTTGCCCGGTGTCGCTCGGGGGCCTGAGTCCTTCTGATCGAGGCTCAGCCCGTGGACGGTGTGAGGCCGGTAACGGCCCCCGTCGCGCTGGGGTCCGGTCATCTCGGAGTCGGGTTGTTTGGTATTGTAGCCCAAAGCGGGTGGTAAACTCCATCTAAGGCTAAGAGACCAATAGTCAGCAAGTAACTGAATTCATAAAACCATTGATAGTAAACACATTGTTCAATGCCCTTGCCAGTGTAAACCATTGAATTTTAGCAATTTGTAATGCTCACATATCCTCACTATGTCCATTTAATTTACATCATATATTTCAAAACACTTTCAGCTATCAGAACCGATGAAACTAAACAAACCTTATATTGAATCAACACTTTATATGGAGACAGTATAAATAGTAGCAGACTAAAGCCCTCTGCAGACAATATCACTTTCAATTCGTCCAGTGAAGAAAACCAGCATTTTGTGCTGAACAAGTGCGACGTGTTAGCTACGGTACATGCTGCGTTGACAGTTTGAATGAGCTCCACTGAGAGGGGTCATCCAATCAGTAAGGCAGAGTGCATAATTATGACTTATGTATCAAATGAAATAAACGGCTGACCAATCAGAGCCAGTCTGTGATAAGATGGGCTGAGAGTCAAACTACAATACAAAAGCCACTAAAGAGCAACAGTAAGAAATCGATGGACTAGTGAGCAAATCTGGTCAGAGTGGTCAGGGCAGAGCTATACATTTACAAATGATTGTAAATTTGATCATCTATAACTTTGAGGTTTTTGTCGTGTCTCAGATAACAAACGCACCTAGACCTGCTTTACTGTTCTAGAAACATGAGAACTCCAAAGAAACAGTTTGTACTGTACTACTTACATTATACTTGTACAATTGGTAGACAACTCATATAAAAAGGATAAAAGTCAAGAAATAATTTGTATCATCTGATTTGTATGGCACCTGTGGTATAACAGACAGCTCCGTTATTAATCTCTCCATATCAGCTCACAGTATTTATCTTAAATATGTGGTTGGTTTAAAAAATAGATCTTTACATAAATGTATTCTATGGTTGGATTTAGCAAGTTCTTCATCTTTGATTCTTCATATCTTCTCCCTGTCATTGGCCCAGTGTCGTCTCTTCCAGTGTCTTCTACTATTGTTGCTTTTCATATTGTTCACCTGTTAAGAAAATGGTCCGTTACTAACTGCATGGCGTAAGTATACGCTGGAGGTGCTCAAAACATTGCCCAAAGCTACTTAAGACTTGTTCATTTTCGGTGACAATCAACTTTTTCTCCACTTTCAACTGCATTCTCTAACAACACTAATGCAGTTTTTGGAATGTTCACTCATTCACTCACTCACTATTCCCCATGCAGTGTTTATCATATATTAGAACACGGCTCTCTTGAATACTCGATTCTGATTGGTCAATCAACAAGATTCACCGGTCATTATTTCTCGACAACCGACCGCTGCTCTGCCACACCTGGATTAATCAGTTGATAAGAGCATTTTGTCTGCAGACACTACTAATTAGGCCAACCAGTTGCAGCTGTGGTGTCTTGTGTGCCAATTACGAATGAAACCGCTTTGTCGTTGAAAACGCTATTAAAAAATCTATTTGAATAATTATTTTTGTCAGATTACTGAAATTATTTAGTTGTAGGCCATGTTCTAAGCGGGATAATGTATAGTGAGCCGGTGATTACTGGAAATAATGACCTTCAGGTGAATGATTAAGCCCTCCGCTGCGCGTCGGGCTCAATCATTCACCTGTCGGTCATTATTTCGCCAGTAATCACCGGCTCACAATACATTATCCCTTACGTGAACTATATGGGGAACGATCAAACAAGTTTTGGACACTACCTCACTCTTCTTCTCCTTTGGTAAACACGACTGCATTGCATTGTGGTATAGGAGAATATGTAGGGTACATTCCCTGTTCACTAGAAATTGCAATGCATTGTGGGTATTTTATAGGGGACTATGTAGTGAATCAAATGAACAGTTGAGGATTTGGACACTAGTAAAAAATGCCGAACACACTACATAGTCCACTATTTCTGTAATAGGGACCGGTTTCGATTTGTCCTGACAAGGTCAGTGAAAAGATCTTTAAATTAATTGTGATTTGTGTTCAGGTCCAGCGTGCATACGAGTGCTGATCCACATCAGTTCTTCTGTCTTAAATTGTATAGATTATTCTACGGCAATGTGATCAGGGTTCGTAGCTCAGTAATTTCACACTTGGATTTCCTCTGTTGTTGTTGTTGCATCTGTTGGTAAACTGAAGCCAAACTTATTGGCTGTGTGAACAATGTTATTACAGCATACAAAGCTGTATCTACTGCATTCTAACTATACGGCACTGCATTCTAAGCATATCGCACTGCATTCTAAGCATATCGCACTGCATTCTAACCATACGGCACTGCATTCTTCTAACCAGGGTGGGAATTACACATGGAGGCCATGGCCTCCTTTGCCCTTCCCTCTGGCCGTGATGCCCTGAGATCCCTAAGGCCACCTTGGCAGTGCCCTGCTACCAGCCTGCTACTGTCAGTTGCTTTAAAAGCATCAGTGATCTCAGTTTAATGTAGCCTGCCCGATGTGTCATTAGCTCATTTTAACACACATTTCAGAAAAATCGCTCTTCACAATGTCAAAATGCTGCACTGCATTCGAGCCATACAGCACTGCATTCTAACCATGCTGCACTGCATTCTAACCACGCTGCATGAACTTTAGTACTTTTACCATTTTAAAACGTATGGAGAATATGACCATTTCAGTACTACATTCAATACACACTGAACCATTATGCTCAGCCCACAGCTGAGGGTCATTTCATTCTGTAATACCGTCAGTGTCTTAAATATGGATGTGTAATATTGTGGCATTATACGCATTCAAAGCAACTTTCAAAATAAGTTGAATGAAACTTGAAATAGATCAGTAAGTAGTAGGAGGATTTGGTCCTATTCCATTTTAAGTCTAGTTACGTATGCGTTTTTGTGGAAATGTTGGGAAATATTAAAAAAATAAAGTCTTTTAAGCTTTCTGGATATGGGGGGTGTGTACTGTAGATGTCCTGTCAGACTGTCAATGACTGATAGAGTGGTTACCTACCAGGAGTCCGGACTAGCACAGTCACTGCTGCAATGTCACCTGTACCACAGTATGAACATCACCAAAACAGAAACATTGAGAATTAGCACTGAGAGAGAGAGAGAGAGAGAGAGAGAGAGAGAAGAGAGAGAGAGCACGGTTTGTAATACAAAACACGCAATTTACAACCTTCATCTCAATCCTTTAAACTAGAACTCACCAGACAGGCTTTCTCTGGCTCCTGCCTGTGCTTCATTAGCTCCTCCATCTTGAGCTCGTCCTCCAGCTGCTGTTCCAAGTCGTCCTCATAGCTCTCCTCCTCTGCAGCGCTGCTCCTCCTATCACAGATACAGGCAGCTCCAAACAAGGCAAATCATCGGGAGGTACTCTATCGTGACTGACTGACTACAGAACTGCCAAATGGGTCATGTCCTAACTATGCTCCAACCTTTTAAACCCTCTAACCTCTCCTGACAACCAATCCATGTTTTATGAGAATGCAGGAGATGAATGCAGTGGTTCTCCAAGTGGAGTCCGGGAATAATTTATTATATATTTATAAATAACATGACTATTTTGGTCATGGATTTCATTCGCTTTCTGGAGTAAAACATCTAAAAGCAAAAATCGTATTAGATGGGGGGGGGTCGGTGGTCTAATTTCTCCTTGACGTGAAAACGTTTGAGAACCTGACAGCATCTGCCATACACATACAATAGCATAGACTAGAGTGTATGGGTTAGAAAGCTAGAAAAAGAGGAAGGTGATAGCTGAGCAATTGAATTGCCAGGGGGATGCAGCAATGGCTGAATAATCTTCTCAAAATAAGCAGGGACAATGTGGATGAACTTGATTAGAAAGAGTTTTGAATATGGAGGCGATGGGATGGCAGACGTGACTGATGAGGAGCCTTCTGAAGGTGTTCTAAATGGGTCCTCTGTGATGGGAGGGGCCCACTTTATAATCCCAATAACACTCCTACACTCACACACATTTTCCTCTTACATCCAACCTGCTCTCTCAAAATAGTACAAGGGACAGTTAACATCAGATCCTGTGTACTGGTGAATAGCATACCTTTATATCTCTGATAAGTACCTTGGTTTAGTGCTGAAGAAGTCTGAATCCACAAGGCTCTCTGTCTCACTTCCCCCCTCTGAGGAATACAAATAGATGGACATATTTAAAACTCAAAAATGTGTTTTTCTTGTTCCTTCAGTTGAATGCTTGAGCTTCACCGTGCAGAGTGACGTCTGCGCAGAGTTTGACACTAAAACTAGAAGGCTGTTTTCACATTCAGCTGCTGAAAGTGGAAAGTTTCTCTGAAAAGACCATTTCCTCCAAGCATTATTTGTGACATCACAAATACTTGGAGCCAATCCCTGTCCAGTATTCAGCAGTTCAACTTTAAAAATCAACAAAATTTGCATATTTATAGATTCTGGAATTTTTAAGGAGGGAGAAGGAGGGGAAGTAATTGTAAGGATTTTAAAGATCATTTCCCTTTTTTTGTTGAAAAACCATATCGGACACACATTATTTATCAAAGAGTATTTTATATACATGTTAAAACATTATTTTAGTGGGGTCTTTTAAAACAACTGTTGTGCACTGCACAACTGTTATATTGCAAATATAAGCAATACATTTTTCTAATTAATTATCTCACCTGAATTCAGTTCCTTAACCAGTGATGACATTGTGTTGGTGATGGAATCAGCAGCGATGAGTAGGTCATTCCTCAAATTTCTCCTTGGGCCTTTGGAACAGCGAAGAGATGCCGTTTTCAGTCACCATTGCGTAGCGGTTTCCAGTCGTAATTGCATGTGTGCATGTGTGTTTGGCTGTGTTACCTTGAGCGAAGGCCTCCTGTACGTCCCCTCCCACGCCCATGAGCGAGTCCTGAGGGGTGTGAGTGGGGGTGGTGCCTCCAGAGTCTGAGTGGATGGGTGTGGGGATGGGCCTGCTGACCGTGTGGCTGGGAGAGGACCGCGGAGAGCCGGGACCCTGAGTCTGCAACACACACAGACAAGAAGAGGGGCGGCGGTTTTACTGTCAGCAGGTGTCATTGTTTTTTTTTATTAATTTTTTTTCTGCAGTTTTCTCCCCAATTGTACTTGGCCAATTCCCCCCCTGCTATCCCGGTCGTTGCTCCACCCCCTCTGCCGATCTGAGGAGAGTTGTAGACGACCACATGCTTCCTCCAATACATGTGCAGTCGCCAGCCGCTTCTCTTCACGTGACAGTGAGGAGTTTCACCGGCAGTACGTAGTACGTGGGAGGATCAGGCTAGTCCCCCCAGTTCCCCTCCCCCCAGAACAGGCGCCCCGACCAACCAGAGGAGGCACTAGTGCAGCGACCAGGAGGACACATACCCTTAATCCGGCTTCCCACCCGCAGACACGGCCAATTGTATGAACGCCCGACCAAGCAGGAGGTAACACGGGGGCACGAACATGCGACCCTCGTGTTGGTAGGCAGGGAATCTACCGCTGCACTACCTGGGCACCCGGTGGCTGACATTTTGTGTCACTGCGTTGGGCAGAAAACTCTCCATGAGCAATAAAACAACTATGCATCATTCATTATGTCAATCATCAACAGCAGACAAACTACAGACAGAATGCTTATGTCTACAAATAGTCTGTAAAGAAGCTTGTTCCCCCTAATAAAAATGCACCACAATTAGGTAAGTAACAAACATTACACTCGTGTCAAAATGCACTGTATTTCAGGTCATTAGGCTGCCTTTACTATTATGTCAATATTTTTCAAATATTCAACATGCTGTTAAATCAGCAGAGTGTTTACCTCTCTGAGAGCCGATCAAATAACCACCACAGGCCAAACCACCAGTTCCAAATAAACGTGCAATGAGTTTGGATCTGAGTCTACATGGTTATGTTTGAATTGAATTGATTTATTTTGCCCCACACTTTGCAGACTTACAGCCTGTTTCCGTTCCTCCTCCTGTCGAAAAGAAAAATCAAGTTCTTACCAATGATTATTTTACAGCTCATGAAACAGCAAACAGAAATTGGTATTTCTAAAATAAAAAAAAATAAAAAATCCAATTGGTATTTCCTCCAGACAAGCATGTGGCTTGCTCATGCAAGTTGAATGGATTAACATTGATCCTTTTAGGCTAATGAGATTGATATCCTCCTCACCACTTAAGCCAGTCGGTACAGTAAGCAGTTCATGCATGCTTTGAGCAGCCTTATTGACTACTGAAGATATTCTGGCCCCAAAGGTTAGCCCTTTTAGAGGGGGGTAGACACATGCCTTGTATAGTGTGCTGGAGCCTAATCCCAAACTCAAACGTCTGCTTCCAAGTCATCTGTCTGGACTCTGGACTAACAGCAGGAGATGCCTTAACACAGCTAATCAATAGCCTACGTCACAAGCAATTACAAGACATTACGCGAGAGAGAGGGCGATTTACCAGCAACCCACCCCCTCTCTGCTTCAACAGAGCCGGACTGTTCAAGATGTATCGTACGCCCTCTACTGGACATATGCTGTTATCTATTTTTGCTCACATGTCTCTCCATCTGGAATTTGCAGTGTTTGCTTTACATTGGCTGCAGTGACGGCCCACAGCTGGGTGACTGCTCCCATAGATAGAAAGATGGAAATACAATGGAAATGAATCATCTGGCCTTATTGCTTGCTTACTGTACCACCCACTCCATTGGGGGGAAAATACACATGTCCATGTGCTATATGATAGAAATATGTAAAGAGCTATTGTTAAACTGCAACATCTACACAAACTGCTCCTGGAATGGGCCCAGGAGCTAACCGGGTTCTCAGAACCTAAATTACCCCCAGCTTGTAGTTCCCTACAGAAAACACATAATGTGTTTTTAATTGATGGCGAGGGAATCTTAATTGTATTCAGTATTTGACTACTGTTTACGTTAAATTTTATTAGTATCCCCAACGCCAGCTGTTGCAATTGCAACAGCTAGTCTTTCTGGGTCCCACCAAAGAGGTTTGGTACGGAGCAGAAGAAAACAAAATACAAACAAAAATGGAGCTAAACCAAATCAGTGCAGTTGAAAAGCAGGTCTCCCATACCTTGAGAAGCATCATAAGTTGCTCCAGCTGCACCATGAGTTCCCTGCGACTCTCCTGCAGAGTAGACATTCTTTGTTCAAGCTCATCTTTGCGTTGCCTGACAGAAGGAACAAGTTGTACAGCATGATGATACACACACCATAATGTGATGTCGATGGCAAAGGAAAGAGAAAAGAAACAATGTATCCTGACTGAGCATCTGCACTCTCTAATGTCTCCACATATGCTGTTCATTTAGCTTGGGTGAAAAAGGCGGGCAGTTCAGGTTCAGTTGCAGCCTAAGCAAAAATGTCTGCAGTGTTGCCAGATACAGCGAATGGTTTCCAGCCCAAAGACTGTTCAAAAACCGTCAAAACGCACACAAAACCGCCCAAACAAATGCAGGTCTCTGTAGACAAGCGGTTCTGGAAACCTGCCCAAGCCCATTTTTTCCCCACTTAATGGAACCCAAAACAGCCCAATCGGCGGAAAACCGCTCAATGTGGCAACAGTGCATGTGTGTGGTAAACTGTATGTGTGAAGCTAAAGTTACCTGAGGAGGCGTAGCTCAGCCAGCAGCGTGGGGTTCTGCTGGCCCCGGTCAGGTGGAGGCTGGGAGGCCTGCTCATGCTGCAGCCGCAGCCGCTGGATCTCCTGCAGGATCTCTCTGTGACAGGCACCAGCACACATTAATTAATAATAATTAATAACCCATTGATACCTGATGCAGCATTTGCGTGTATATCCCTAATTTGTGTGCGTATCCCTTTAAGACCGCGTCTTAAAGGGATACACACACAAATGCTGCATCAGGTATCAATGGGTTAAGCACAAGTGCACAAATCACTTTCATTGATTTAACACACAGGAATAAGTCTCTTTTCCCCCCCTGATTTTCCACCCATTTTCTCTCCAATGGTACTTTCCAAATTCCCTCTGCTCTGCTCCACCCCCTCTGCCGATCTGGGGAGAGCCGTAGACTAGCACACGCTTCCTCCGATACATGTGCAGTCGCCAGCCGCTTCTTTTCACCTGACAGCAGAAGTACCGCTGCCGGGAATTGAACCCGGGCCTCTGCGGTGGTAGGCGAGATTGATTTTACCTCTACAATACCCAGACGCCCCAGGAGTAAGTCATAATGTCCTGTATATCTTAAGATGGGTTTTACTCCAAAACACGATACATTTTTTAAATGACCATATATTCATTGGCCAATATTTCAGATTTACAGGTGGTTCCCTCCTCTAAAATGTAGTAAGAAAATGTCACTATAGCCAAGAGAACAAGGAGAAAACTGAACTCTATTCTTTCTTTTGAAGGCCATCCTTTGTATAATGTATTTGATGCTCTGCGAAGCTCGTTTAGTGATCGGCTTTTGATGCCTCGGTGCTCTACTGAGCCATTTAGAAGATCCTTTGTTCCTGCTGCTGTCAAATTCTTTAATGAACACTGCTAGCTCCGCATTGTGAGGCTCTCTTTTTGCTTGTGTTATTGTTATTGTGCTGTATGTTACTGTTTCCTGTTTGTGTATCTGTACTCGCTCTGGTGGCAAACCATGTTTCCCCTCGGGGGGTTAAGAATAAACACCATACCATACCATAATTGGGCTAATAATGTCACTCTAATAAACGTGACTTTTCGGTCCAGCGTTTATTTGGTCAGAGCAGGAGTCGAGGTAGAGATCTCACATTTGGGAATTGAGGAAGGTCGGCGAGTGACAAACACAAGTGAACAGGCACCACCACCAAGGCAGTCATTCATCCCTGACCTGTTTTTGCTCTCCAGCTCGGCGATGAGCTGCCTCTGTTGCTTGTTGGCGTCCAGAGAGCAGCAGAGGTCCGTGGGGACCCTCTGCTGCTGAGCCTGCGGGTGAAACCAAGCGGGAGACATGACGTCAACTCCAGGCACCTCTGGCTGATGTCACCCCCCACTCCCCTTATCTCATCTCGCATATATCTCCTGTACGAGTCAAGTCACCTGCCATCCATCAAGATGGGATCAGAACATAAACCGGCATGCAGGCCTGGTCAGGAATCATCTCTACCTGTAAATCCCGTTTAACCACAGCAATAAAAAAAGGACTGGAACCGAGAGCTACGGCAGTGGTGCATGTTAAACCATTTTCTGATCGAGACAGATTCTCGCCGGTGAAAGATGCCGCGATATTGTGTGCAATAAATGTCACATATCTCACCGCAGCGTCAGCAGCCAGCCTGGCAGCGTAGCGGGCGATGAGACTGTGCTCTTCATCTTGGTGGTTACTGCTCTCCAGCAAACTGATGAAGAGGAAAATGGAGAGCGAGTGACAACACGCCACGTTATTAATAGTCACCTAGGAAGAACTAAACCAGTCACACACACACACACACACACACACACACACACACACACACACACACACACTGTGCAGGGAAAGTACAGAGATCCGAGAAAGTTGATTTTGCTCAACTCAGGTTAGCTATTCGACAGAAAAGTGTCATACGTTTTACTTTGGCAGCAGAGTCCCCCCTGTGACCGTGCTGAGCTATTTATATGGAACGCACAAAAGCAGGAATGGAGTTGGGTTATTTATAGAAAAGTTATCAGGCATTCACTTTTTTAAACTATTTGAAAGCCAGAAGAGCTGATATAGCAAAAATATAGTTGTGTTTTGAATGTGCAGGAACACAGACAGAATCACAACTGGGAAGGTGGGGGGGATTTCCACAGAGCTGCCAATAATATAGATAGGAAACATAATACAGGTGACAATCACTATTTAAAAACAAACAAACAAGAGGATATATCCCCCTACTTCCGCAACACACACACACACACACACACACACACACACACACACACACACACACACACACACACACACACACACACACACACACTACAGGGGATACCATTTTCATGGGACTTGTATGTTAGGAAGGTAAGCATCAACATAACACTGTGCTTCAAAGGAGAGAGAATATGATTGAACCTTTAAAAGAAGTTCTACCATATTAGAAAAATTAAATAAGCAAACAAACAAACAAACAAACAAACAAACAAACAAACAGAAAAAAGTGAGAGTTTACATAATAATTAAATAATTACATTGAAATTTGCTTGGGAAAGTACCTCATGACTGAGGATGCATATTCACTAAGCAAATAGCAGCTAATATTAAAACTATTTGGTAGCACCTAACCAAGCAATGATGCCAAGACAACCATAAGCTTTTGGAGTTACAATCCTAATGTGACAAATATGTGAGCCAGACCCTTTTTACATGACACATTTCTAAAGTGCATGAGCAGCAAGACAGTGACGACCTCGCTGAATGTGGTAATGCCACTGTGTAAACCCACAGGGTCTTAAACAATTGCACCTTGGCCAGACTCAAATATGAGAAATGTAGTTTCACTTTGGGATCCAATCTAATGAAAACATATTGTACTCTTGTTAAGGATACAGATCTACATGTAATTTCCATTTCAGATATCAATCACACTGTTGTAGTTTTGCTAGTGGGTAACAATATCCTGTTACAAGGTGTGTCAAAGGTCAATATAAATTCAGACTGAACAGTCTACTGTATACCAGGGGTTCCCAAACTTAAGAATGCCGCGGCCCACTTTGAAATCTGAAAGTCTTTTTTTTTTATATTATATATTTTTTTATTTCATTAAGAGAGTGTGTGAACTTGGGCATAAGGGAAATTAATAATCTATCCACATACAAAAATGGAGGCAAAGTACCCAAAAGCCATATTGCCAACATTTCCTCCCCCTTACTCATCAGAAGTATTTGCATGCATAACACGTTGTTGAGACAGAATTTGATGAGCAACAACAGAAGAAATCAATCCACAAGCTATTAATGCTAAAATGAAAAATGAAAAATGCTACTTTATCTGTAAAGGGGAGACTCATGGGTACCCGTTGAACCAATTTTCGTAAATTTAACGTACGTTTGGAGCGTTATTTAGCCCCCTTGCCCCCAAGCTAGCATAATTATGCTTGGTACCAATGGAGGTCTTCAAGTTTCTTCTGATAACAGGATCTCCACTGTAGCTTTAAAAATGACCCTGCTACAGCCATTTGATTGCCTGCGAAAATCGGGAGTGTGTTGGCAGACCACTCGCGGCCCACCTGCAGTACCTCCACGGCCCAATAGTGGGCCGCGGCCCACACTTTGGGAATCACTGGTCTATACATCCACCTAACTGTCAACATGCAGCGTTAGGACTGTAATGCGTTGAGGGTAAGGTTAAAGGGGAGGATTGCTAAGCGGCAGGCCAGCAGAGCACATCGTTTCCACTGCTGTTGGCAAACACAGGACACCAACTGACCATGTTTTGGGCTTGTTTTGTAGCAGATTCACATAGAGGCCAATCAGAACATGTTCATCAGCGAGTCTATCGGCAACCACAAGGTTGTAGTTTAACCTGGAACAGTGCAGGGTTTCACACAAATAAGACATTACATAACACAGGTGACAATGTTGAGAGACAGAGAGAGAGAGAGGTAGAACAAAACAGGTTTGAGAAGAAAGAGTGAAAAGCAGGCATTCATGGGTCACTAGAGAGAGACAAGGCCATATTATGTTTGGGACAGATGAGGAGCTACACCACCATGATAAAGAGCATTGCCAAAAGTAAAGGCTTGACAAGGTACATGCATCAGATCTACAAGCATCAATCCCTCAGTACTCTACGATTAAAGCTATTGAAATTAGTTTATTCTTTAGCCTTAAAGTCAAGCATGTGCAGTATTCCTTCATGAATAGCTATATAATCTAAAGGTAATTTCTCACATAAATACTGTAGGGGCTTTGCAGTTGCATCACAAATCTCCAAGCAACCACGCAGCTGATGCCATCATGGAGGTCCATTGGAGAATTAGCTGTGCACAAATAATGTCTAAATGTAACTACTGGGCGTAGAATAAGACAAGAGATATCCAGAAAAGTTAGTTGTATTATGCACTACGACTATCTACTAGTGACATTCAGTGACATTGATACTGATAAGATTTGCTTCCAAATTTAGCTTGAACTGTCTTGGCTTTAGTCCTAGCTGCTTAGACTTAGCTCTAAAGCACTACAAGTTGTAGCCAGTTAGCCTAAACCAGGGGTGTCAAACATATGTCAAACATGTTCTGATTGGCCGGCCCTCCCGAGGGTCCAATCCGACCCACAGGATCACTTTGCAAAGTGTGAAAATTGCACAGAGAATTTCTTTAATCCAATTGGATGCACTTGTGAAGGCTAAGGCAGGTTTCAGAAGCAAGTTAAATAGCCTATTCATGTTTTCTGTATTCATCACTAAGGTCAACCATTTTCAATCACCTTGAATATAGAGAATTGAACAGTTGCTGTAAATTGTAATGCACAGTTACAGACAGTAGGTTTAATAGGCCTGTGGTAGCTGAAATAACCCTATGTGAAACAGTGTTCTTAAAATGTACATGGAGGCCTAATTCTTTAGACTAAAAGAAACCAGAACATTTTGAGGTTTTGTTATTGATTTTCTTAGTCTGGCCTACTTGAGACCACAATGGGTCTCATATGGCCGGTGAACTAAAATGAGTTTGACACCCCTGGCCTAAACAAACAGTTGGCATTTAGGTTTGATAGAACTAACCAGTAAGCTACTGTAATGTGAATGTTTACATCCCACTACTATGTACTGAGCTCACAACGTTAGCTATCAGAACAACAAGACAGTGATGCCTGTCTCTCCAGATCCTCTGGTTGGCTAGCTAACAGGCTGGTGATGTTAACATTATTTAAACACACAATAGCTCTAGCGTGCTGTGAAATGATCCCTTCTCAGCCAGAAACGGAACTGAATTTATGATGAACAAATGAACTGCGTATCTCATACTGTTGAGACGTAAGCTTAGTGCAATCAGCTACTCTCAGCCATTGTTGTCCAAGAGCTGAGCGCCTCCAATATGGCCTCCAGGGGGCATTATGTCACCTGTCCTGAAAGCCCTCCACAGAGACACTGGGAGCGCATCATCATTCAGAAACCACGCCCAACTCGTGGGAAAACAAAAACTGCCCCCCCCCAATCCTGGCGTTCTCCTTTGTCACGTGTTGCACACAAAGATCATATATATGGAAGATGAACACTCCAACGTACTTCCTTGACAGCTAGATCCACATTTTTCTTCTCACCAATTCTCAATGGCTTCCTTGTTTTGCTCGGGAGTACAAAAAAACTTTAATTGGCGATTTTTTACATTTGTTGTCTGCGCAGCCCACCACACAACAGTTTTTAGCTATGTTTAATTCAAGGAAAATGACGCTGATGTATGGAAGTGAATGGAGAGCTTTCCCCCGTGATGGGCGTGGCCTATTTCATGCAGTGTCTCTATATGATTCCTAAGCCTGTGCAAACATGAACCATGATGTCAGATGCTCTGACATGCAGGAGAAAAACGTATAAAACGCCAGTCAATCATCACATCATCTGTATGTTTCTCTATACGTCCAGCCTTATGAAAGGCCTCAGTGTTCCTTTCATTCAAATCAAGTGCAGGTGCAGCTTCTCCAAAAGGAGGATCTTAAATCAACATTGTGCACCTTTAGCTTGGAAAATACAATATAAATAGCAACATGAATCCCATACCTGTTCATCCTTATGCAAATCACCTGACAATTTAATGTATCCTATTCAACGGCTACAACTCAAACATACAGGAGATTGAGGGTAACATTCGAAGCAGAACCCGGCAGTTAGTATTCCTTATGTCTATGAACGGACTGTAATAGACACTCCAAACGAATGGTCAATAATCTTTATGATGCATGCTTCATCTAGCGTCTTTGTAATAGCCCCTCGAGTACAACAATGTAAACCCTCCTAAGAAACCGTGTAAGCTAATAGTTTCTTTGTGGCAATAAGCACTCCAGTGTAGGCTCTATGCGATGATTATCTATCTAGATTAGTTCACACATGCGTTTAGGCTACAAAGCCATCCCTATAGGCACACCTGTTTCACTTACCCTTTGCCTTTCAACAGATCTGGGGCAGCCCTAGTCAAGGGCTTTCTTTGCGCAACATCATTATTCTTTCTGAATGGCGAGCTATTTACGCTTGGTAAAAGAAACCACACACACACACACACACACACACACACACACACACACAAAATGACAACAACAAAAACAAAGACAATGATCCACGCATATCCGCACACACACAAGTACATGTGTGAACGCAGACACACGCGCGCGCACACACACACACACACTTAAATGAAGATAACTTGGCAACAACATAAAGACAGCTTGGTGCACAGGAGTCGACAGGATATTGTGCCTTAAGGGGACATGATGGCAAAATGAAAGGATGCTTAACAGTGTCTGGTAAAATCCAGCACATCCATTGTTGCGGGTGCTGTACTCACTTTTTGCTGGAGTAAGGGTTCCCTGATGTAGGCATGGAGTGGGACAGTGCGTATTCGTTGGTGATGTTCACCGGTCTAGGCGGCCTGGACAGGACACAGACATTGTTATTTTCTAAAGCCAACTTGTCTTTTATATCGGAGAGAAAGAAAATCCCAATGGATCGTCTTCCTTCTTCCTGTCTTTCTTGTGGATTACCTCCTTCCTCATCACAACCCGTAGCACCTCTGAATTACGGTACCTTTTTGTTAGATGGGCAAAATGTATCAAATGTAGCACAACAGAAGGACTTGATTAGTTCTAAAGCGTAGTAAGTAACATGCAATAAATGAATCAGTCAGCAACAACAGTGTTGACCTGGGCACTAACAGTGGTTACTGTCAGTAAGCTAGGAAGGATGGGGCTTGATTAGAAACCACGATGAGCACAGAAGAGTCCAATCTAAGAAAGGTGCAGGCCAGGTGTGGCTGAGGTGTGTTCAAGAATCAAAGCGCACTCACCACGTGTCTCTATTTGGCAGCAAAGAAAGAACAAAAGCATTGTTACAATCACCCTTACAATACAAGAGCCATGCTGAATCATTAAAATCAATCAAGCAATCAATCAAGCAATCAATCAATCAATCAATCAATCAATCATATTAACATTAAAAGAAGCTGACACTCAGTCCGATGAAACTGACAGATCAGACTCATTTTGGGCTGTTTAAGCGTTATACAATACTGTGACTCCATATGAGAAGAATGTCGTCAATGAAGGTGGAAAAAGGAACAGTTTGAATGGAATAAGCAGAGATAACGACAGCAGCGGGCTGATGTTGGCACCGGAGGTGGCATTGTGAGCCAATACCCTGATTGGCTGTTTAACAGAAAGCACCCGAGTGCTGCAAATGATCTCATTCTGTAAGCGTTTAATTGGTTATTCATATCACAAAACAAAACAAAACAAAACAAAACAAAAGGCAACAGTAGCATTAAGGATTATGGTCATCCCCGAGGCTACAATGAAGCATTATTGATCAGCTGCCCCCCAGAGGATTGATTGGAATCACTTCAGACTTGGAGGCAGCTACAAGACAATTACAAAACCAATCAAATTCATTAGGTTTGAAAATGAAGGTCTGAAATGACAATTGGAAGCTCTGCAAATGTGATGAGAGATGTGACTGCAACATTGTGGAACTGGATTCTTATTATCGATGCACGATATGTCAACAATCATATCGGTATCCGTCATTTTTTAATCAATTATATCGGCATCGGACGGATGAGCAAAATAACAGCAATGTTAATATCGGTATCGGCCTAAATTTTCAAATTGAGAGGAAACAATGTGGTAAATCTAGGATTTGTGGGCTTTTCCAACTGTTTTGGAAAGAAAGAAAGGAAGACATTACTTGATCAAATTCACAGTGATTACACGTGTTTTTCAGTAAGTACAACATTTGATTATCATAGAATCTTGTTTTTAAACAGATCATATCGACATCAGTAAATATCGGTTATCGGCCATAACCGCAATGTTAATACCGGTTAGCGGTATTGGCCAAAATGTTCGAATCGGTGCTTCCCTAATTCTGATGTTTTAGTATTAAAAGAAGACGAATATGAACTTACACAATGTGGGCTAGGTTGATATGAACTTACACAATGTGGGCTAGGTTGCTATGAACTTACACAATGTGGGCTAGGTTGATATGAACTTACACAATGTGGGCTAGGTTGATATGAACTTACACAATGTGGGCTAGGTTGCTATGAACTTACACAATGTGGGCTAGGTTGATATGAACTTACACAATATGGGCTAGGTTGCTATGAACTTACACAATATGGGCTAGGTTGATATGAACTTACACAATGTGGGCTAGGTTGATATGAACTTACACAATATGGGCTAGGTTGATATGAACTTACACAATGTGGGCTAGGTTGCTATGAACTTACACAATGTGGGCTAGGTTGAAGAATATGAACTTACACAATGTGGGCTAGGTTGATATGAACTTACACAATGTGGGCTAGGTTGAAGAATATGAACTTACACAATATGGGCTAGGTTGAAGAATATGAACTTACACAATGTGGGCTAGGTTGATATGAACTTACACAATGTGGGCTAGGTTGATATGAACTTACACAATGTGGGCTAGGTTGATATGAACTTACACAATATGGGCTAGGTTGATATGAACTTACACAATGTGGGCTAGGTTGAAGAATATGAACTTACACAATGTGGGCTAGGTTGATATGAACTTACACAATGTGGGCTAGGTTGATATGAACTTACACAATATGGGCTAGGTTGAAGAATATGAACTTACACAATGTGGGCTAGGTTGATATGAACTTACACAATGTGGGCTAGGTTGATATGAACTTACACAATATGGGCTAGGTTGAAGA
The DNA here is from genome assembly GCF_964638095.1 of Poromitra crassiceps. Taxonomy (NCBI): domain Eukaryota; kingdom Metazoa; phylum Chordata; class Actinopteri; order Beryciformes; family Melamphaidae; genus Poromitra; species Poromitra crassiceps. The sequence goes on along the minus strand of NC_139635.1, from coordinate 29,749,078 downwards.
ATATGAACTTACACAATGTGGGCTAGGTTGATATGAACTTACACAATGTGGGCTAGGTTGATATGAACTTACACAATGTGGGCTAGGTTGATATGAACTTACACAATGTGGGCTAGGTTGCTATGAACTTACACAATGTGGGCTAGGTTGATATGAACTTACACAATGTGGGCTAGGTTGATATGAACTTACACAATGTGGGCTAGGTTGATATGAACTTACACAATGTGGGCTAGGTTGATATGAACTTACACAATATGGGCTAGGTTGAAGAATATGAACTTACACAATGTGGGCTAGGTTGCTATGAACTTACACAATGTGGGCTAGGTTGCTATGAACTTACACAATGTGGGCTAGGTTGATATGAACTTACACAATGTGGGCTAGGTTGAAGAATATGAACTTACACAATGTGGGCTAGGTTGATATGAACTTACACAATGTGGGCTAGGTTGATATGAACTTACACAATGTGGGCTAGGTTGATATGAACTTACACAATATGGGCTAGGTTGATATGAACTTACACAATGTGGGCTAGGTTGAAGAATATGAACTTACACAATATGGGCTAGGTTGAAGAATATGAACTTACACAATGTGGGCTAGGTTGATATGAACTTACACAATGTGGGCTAGGTTGATATGAACTTACACAATGTGGGCTAGGTTGATATGAACTTACACAATGTGGGCTAGGTTGATATGAACTTACACAATATGGGCTAGGTTGAAGAATATGAACTTACACAATGTGGGCTAGGTTGATATGAACTTACACAATGTGGGCTAGGTTGATATGAACTTACACAATATGGGCTAGGTTGAAGAATATGAACTTACACAATGTGGGCTAGGTTGCTATGAACTTACACAATGTGGGCTAGGTTGCTATGAACTTACACAATGTGGGCTAGGTTGCTATGAACTTACACAATGTGGGCTAGGTTGCTATGAACTTACACAATATGGGCTAGGTTGCTATGAACTTACACAATGTGGGCTAGGTTGCTATGAACTTACACAATGTGGGCTAGGTTGAGAGGTTTCTCTGGCAGCATTTCTGGAAAGATGGGATGAAGCGGCTCTCTACTGGATGCACAGCTCAGTGACTTACTGAGAGCATGGGATAACTTCTTAGCAGGGGATTTCTGGGAGAAACACAGAAGATATAATAGGTGTGATTTGGGAGGGCACGAGGACACTGATCATTCAAAAACGCCTCGAATCATTTCCCTGTTGCTAAACTGATGCCGTCACAGGCTGCGCTGCAACCTATCCCCACGTTGTGGGCATAGCGGAGCGAAAATAGCCGCAATGACTGGCCCAGTGCAGACACACACCCACCCCCCCAACCCCTGTTAGCCAGCCCCTCCTCTCCTCCTCCTCCTCCTCCTCCTCCTCTCACCCATGACGTATACTCCTTCATTTGGTGCTGGTTACTATGGGAACCGCTGGCATGCCCCCTCCAGAAGCAGTCCTGACAGAGCTGGTAATTATGACATTGCTGGCAGCGGTAGCGGAAGCCCATCATACTCTCAGTACGGCAGTAGGCGCACTCGACCGGGTGAAAGACTGCAGGGAGGAGAGAAGGGGGTCAAACACACATCCTGGTACTAGACACACGGGTATACATACACACACACACACACACACACACACACACACACACAAACACGCACGCACACACGCACAACTGATTGTAAACGCAAACAGAGATTTTGCGTATTGCAATTTGACTTCAGGATTCATTCTCATTCATTAAGAGCAGTTGTGGTGGGATATTGTGACAGCCTGGATGACAGCCTTTTCTTTCGACTTCGAGAAGACGCATAAAGCAAGATGTATGCTTATCACCAGTGTGTGACAGTCAGTGTTGCCAGATACAGCTGATGGTTTCCAGCCTACTGTTCAAAAACCGCCCAAACAAATGCAGGTCTATGGAAGCAAGCCGCTCTGTAAACCCATCCAAGCCCATTTACCCCCCCGCACAATGGAACCAAAAACAGCCCAATTTGCGGAAATCTGGCAACACTGGTGAAAGTGTCTTACATGGAGGTGGCTAGTGATGATCGTATCACAAACACACCTGACCAGTAGGGGGCCTTTCTCCCCCCTGTATATGTGTGTAATATGCTTGCATACTGGAGTGAGTGACTGTGTAGTGACTCATAATGATGATGCAAGGCTGACATTCACATCCTACCAGCCCAGTAGCTTTCTCATTTAATAGGGGTGGGGGATATGGACTAAAAATCATATCTCTGTATTTTTAGGCTGAATGGCGATACACAATATATAACTGTGTATTTTCTATAAAATGGTTTAGAGTTCAGTTAAGTCAAAGCCACATGTGAGATGTCACAAGCACTTAATTAAAACAAGACTGATCAAAAATAAAATGCAAAGACTTCCCTTCCCTGACTATTGGTGCTTAAATATTGGTGTAAAAATATTTACACAATGAGATTTTTGATAAATACTTACCAGTAATGTGGATATAATGACTAAGTGGGTAAAGGAAAATAATATACAGTAATAACCATAATAATAATATATATAATAATATAATAACAGTCTGGTAAATTCACAAAATGCCATGACTTTACTGTAATTCAGCCTTTAAAACAAGGAAAAGACAACACATGTCATGATATCATGATATTACGATACCCCAAAAACCCCCCCCCCCTGTTTCCCAACCCTCCTCCATTTCTCCTCAATTGTACTTCGCCAATTTCCCCCTGTTGCCCCGGTCGCTGCTCCACCCCCTCTGCTGATCTGGGGAGAGCCGTAGACTGGCACCATGCTTCCTCCGACACATGCGCAGTTGCCAGCTGCTTCTTTTCACCTGACAGCGGAGGCTTCACCGGCAGGACGTAGCACGTGGGAGGAGCTAATCCCACCAGCTCCCTTCCACCCCGAACAGGTGCCCCCGACCGACCAGAGGAGGCGCTAGTGCACGATATCTAAAATCTAAGCTGATATCTCGTCTTATTTATATCATGATATCGATATACCGGTAATATCGATATATTGCCCAGTGTTATTTCTCATGTAGAAATATATTGCGGTGACCTACCATTCTCCACATTGGCAAGCCGGTGCATGAGCGGTAACCACACCAGACACTGAGGGGGTGGGTCTGACATCAACGTATCCAGGAATGTGTTGAGGGAGACCTTCTTCTGTTGACATCAAGCACAGAGGAGTGCATCAAACAAACATCACGTGAACAAAATGACTAAGTGAGATATGTAACAGTCAAGAATCACACACGACTTCGACGGCAAAACGACGTAAACATGTTCAGGTGTGGTCATGGGGTCTCTCACCTGCTGTGAAAAGCAGGTTCTTGCAGCTTGTTCGGTGTAACCAAAAGACGGTCCCTCGAAAACAGCCATTGGTAATTTGAGAACTTCCCTCAGAAATTGGTCAAACTGCGAGTACACCATTATTCCAGCAGAGTCTGATATCTGTGAAAAAATATCTTGGTACACAACGCAGGGGAGGCATTACAAATTAATCAAACTAATTGTCAGTTGTCACCACAGTTGACTAATTGCAGCATCACACAAAACAATCATCCCACTTATTTGTGAAAACAAATCCAAGTAAAGTAGCTATTCAAATCAATTATTACAATACACCAGCAGCACGGTCCTCCTTTTTTCCTTCACGAGCCACTGCTGCTGCTCCCACGGATTTTGTAGATTATGTAATAAAACCTTTGCTTCAGATAAAGACTAATGACTTCTCGCAGCCATGAAGAGCTAGCCTAGGACAGGGCTATTTTTCTACAAACACTAGCCTAAGCAGACAGAGATCTCAACAAGTACAGACTCTAATGAGTGGGTATCAGAAATCCCAATGAAGAACATTTAGACTAAGAACTGTAGGAACTCTACATACAAAGGCAATTAACTGATTCATTACAGCTAAGATTGGGTGAGTTGAGTGATTTTGGTTCCATAGTTAATGTGAAATAATGATTTGTGGTGTTGCTTACATCTTAATTTATCCAAAATCTTCCCTCCACAGATGGTTGCTAGGGCGATCTTCACAACAAAGACGGATATCTTTCCATGGCCTTCCCTAAAAAGGGCAAATACATTTTGTGTTATGGTACTTTTCTTTTCAGGAGCAGCTGTCAGCCCCTCCCTATCTGTGGGGTTGCAAAAATAATATGCACTCAACTATTTTTCCAACGGGCATGCATGGTTCAACCTTTAAAGGCAAAGTTCAATTTCAGTGATTTAAAAACATTTAGCTTGGCTTTCTAACATTCACTGAAGACATGCACTCTGCACAAGCATGTTGTGACGTTATTAAAGGAAATAGTTTGTGTTTTCATTCTTTTTTTTTTAATCAAGTTTTTTCCCTCCCCAATTGTACTTGGCTAATTAATTCGCTGCTAGGCTGTCCTGGTTGTTGCTCCACCCCCTCTGCCGATCTGGGGAGAGTTTTAGACTAGCACATGCTTCCTCCGATACATGTGAAGTCGCCAGCCGCTTCTTTTCACCTGACAGCGACGAGTTTCACCCGCAGGACGTAGCGCATGGTAGGATCACGCTATTCCCCACAGCTCCCCTCCCCCTCAAACAGGCGGCGCAACCAACCAGAGGAGGCGCTAGTGGAGCGACCAGCACACATCGCCTACCCTTAATCTGGCTTCTCACCCGCAGAGACACGGCCAATTGTGCCTGTATGGACACCCGACCAAGCCGGAGGCAATACGGGGGCTCGAACCTGCGACCCCCGTGTTGGTAGGCAGGGAATCTCCCGCTGCACTACCCGGACACCCACTGTGTTTTCACTGCGGAGTCACCTCTCACACTTCAACGCCTCACGTCAAAGCCTCACAGATGAAAGTACACAGCTAGTCGCCGGCTGTCACGTGACGTGTTACTCACGGGTCATAGGCTGCCAGCAGGAAGTTGAGCAGCAGGCTGATGGACTGCTCCACGTTGATCTGGTGGGTGTTGGGCATACGCTTGTTCAGCTGGTAGAAGATGGTTGACAGTATCGCTTCCAGGCGAGCCACAGTGAACTCAGTGTTGAGGTCCATGTTGTTGAGGCCGTTCTCTCGGAAAGCCTCGATCACATTCCAAATGTCAACCAAATGCACTGGGAAGCAAACAGGAAAGCCGTATATAAACATGTTGACGGGGAAGATTTTGTGCACCGCAACGTAGTGCTGCACAATTAATCTAATAGCAATCGCAATGCCAGCCTGTGCAATTAGTTAATGGCAAAATGCTGTTGTTGTTTTTTTATTAAATAGTTCAACCGTGTTTACTGGCATTGAAAACAGTATTGTACTTTTTTTAAAGTTCTTTGTATTTTTATTCTAATTTAAGTTAAGGGAGAAGTACACATTTCAAAATCATCAGTAATCTGTGCATTTTCTTTGATAACGAAGCAAGTGTAGACTCATGATACCATTTGTTTATTATATCGCAATCGCAAATAGCAATATTATCCACAATAATGAATCGCAATATGGCTTTTTTCCACCAAATGGTGCCCCACTACCATAATGTACAAAAACAAGTGCATCATACTCACAATTGCATTTCTTCTGCACAAATCGGAGTTTGCAAGCTGTTCTGTATGTCGAGAGTCTTATGGAATCCAGCTCTTGAGCCCCTGTGGAATGATGACTAATTATTAATAACACTTGAAATGGCAACACGAGATGATACAGTGTGGAACCATGGAGGGAGAAGCCTGCCTTCACACTGTGTTCATATCCTATCATAAGAATGCAAAGTGTGTGTGTGTGTGTGTGTGTGTGTGTGTGTGTGTGTGTGTGTGTGTGCGCGCGCGCGTGTGTGTGTGTGTGAGCAGAATTGTGATCGGCCACAGCTATGCCATACTATGCCACGTAATTTTTTTACGTGCGACCGGGCTGAATCTTTCAGGAAGTGTAAAGAGCACCCCTGCGGGTGACCTAACGGAGCCGGATTTTTTAATTGGGTAATTAGGGCCGAATAATTGACCCCCTAATTACCTAATGATTGCCTCCTAACGATGTGATGTCACTCGAGCAATGATGACATCATCTGTCACTCACTGATGACATCATCGTTGAATGCTCGAGTGACACCACTGGTGACATCACCAATCCTATATCATCAGTTCAAGACCAGGGGGGTCTAACTCCCAGGGGTCCACTAGTAGTGAGAGACGGTCATACTGGAAGCCGGTCTACTCAGGTCAGTATTTCAGTTGAATCTAGAAGGATGTCAGTGGTGTGGCCACTTGATCTCCATGATATTCACTTGACATGGAAGCTACAGAAAAGGATTTGGCACTTTTATGGGGGCAATGAGCACAACAGTATAGATCATCACACTGAGATGTGGTCCTCTCACACCGGAACCCCTGAACACTTACTCATCTCCACAAACAGCTGCCTTCTATCTGCCATGGTGTCTCCACTCCGCCCGCGCTCTTCAATCATTCTGATCAGGAGGAGAGAAAAGAACATGAGACTCTATAAAGCCCTGCTTTTATCACTAACTGTTTCAATTAAAGCATCGCAAAGCATCACTGAATACGCTCTGCCTAATGTTTCCAGCTATAGTCTGTCCAAATGAACCACTATACTGAGGCACCACGAAGCATTTGATGCAACTAATAATGTGCTGAATGCTACAGCACAACACCAACCACGAGGTTAACAATAGTAGAGCCATCATGATGTCCATTTGACGTTTGACTCAATTCAGTCAGTCGATTCCCTTTACGGTGATACATCAGTATTCACTATTACTATTATACTATTTTACCACTATCATCTATTATTACTATTATACTATTTTACCACTATAATCTATTTGCTGACTTGACGAGCTAAATTTGTGTTGTTTTTTAAGTGACAAGTGATTACACACTAACCTCACATATTAACAGTGTACATGTACATACAGCCTTATTACTGAATTATGATGCTCTCTCTCTCTCTCTCTGTCTCTCTCTCTCTCTCTCTCTCTCTCTCTCTCTCTCTCTCAGTACATTTGCAAATCGAATTCAAGGATCCACAAAGCCGATCAGCAATGTCAAGGGGACAGAGAAGAACTTGAGTAAGACAAGGACAAGTCTTTGAAAGGGGCAGAGTAGCAGAGAGAATGCTCACACCATGCCTCACTGCACACTGTCCAAGGCAATCTAATACACCTAGTCATGTGGTTTGTTGCCATAGCAGCAAAGAACCCAGCCACTCTGTTCGTGAAAACATAGAGCGAGTCAACCCCCCCCCCCCACCACCACCCCACCCCCCACCCCCCTCCCTCCACCACCACCCCCCCCCCCCCCCTCCCATCCCACCGCCCGCTACAGAGCACCAAAGTTTTGAAGAGAAAAAGTTTTTCGCCTCGTAAATATATTTGACTTTTAAGAGGTGATGCTTGGTAGGATTACAGTTAGGAGCGCTGTGCCCACTTCTTGGATGAGTGGCACCAAAGCATATTTTTCCTGTAAGACAATCCATCCAGGCATGCTATTTCAAATGACTTTGACAGTAATTGGTAGACCCAAATATACATATATGCTGTAGAGACCCTTGGTGTGGACATTAGAATGTGGCTATCTTTCTTTGTAAAACTCTATCCCCTCTCTGATTTCATGCACTATGTCAACTAGAGGACAATTTATGATATATAGTTTAAACTTTTAAGTGGGAAAATATGAGAAGCTAATACAGGTAATACAGGTAAGTGATACAGGTAATACAGGTAAGTAGTATGCTATATTTAAGTAGATCTCCTAGTATGAGGGGTATGTCATACAACAAAAACATGGTAATAAACGAATTAATGGCATCTTATCCTGACGGGACAGGATAGAAAAATGTAGACAGGATTAAAAAATCAATTGCAATTTAAGACGCATCTTCTTCTGTTTGTCTTTTCAATTTGTGATGAACAGATATGCAGCCATAACGTCGTAATGTAAATAATGGACCTCTAAAACAAACTTGAGCAGACTGCTTGTTTCATCAGTTCTCATGCAACGATCAATGCAACTGCAGCAATAAACTACAGTTACAAATGTATCCACAGCAACATCAGCCTATTGCCAGCAGCAAGTACTCCTATGTGGTTTTGGAAGTAATTTGATATGCAAAAGCCCATTCATATTTTTTTAGAGCGAGTAAATGTGGAAGTGTACAAATAGACACCGTATAATAGATTAACGCTGATATCACTTCCATATCACAAGCAAACATCCTGACTGCCAGCTGTGTGTGTGTGACCTTCTGCGCTCTGACACAGAAATAACGGAGATTGCTACACTACAAACTATTGTAAGCAGTCCAGTGTAGATACACTGTACAAACTGCAGGAAAGACAGAACAAGGCCATCAACATACCCTTCATAAAGCACCATCGCTGTATTCCTGTTCCTTCACCTGAGTTGTTATAACAAGGCCATGTCCTTCTTCTTACAAAAAAACAATACGCAGTGTGGTGGACAAATGCTTTCTAACAACAAAACACACCACAAACAAAAGCGTTCCAGAGTCGTCGGACGGGAGCTGGGGCTGAAGATGTCTGAAATGAGAAGCTGTCAGCTGGGATACAGCCTGGTGCCGTCTCTATCTTTAACTACAAATGAGAAGGCTCCACATTCTTGCAGGGCTTTACTGGCGCTCCAGTTGCAGACCCCAAACCTCGCACTTGGCACCCGCCCAGCACAACATTACTCTCTGTCTGTGGCACTGTCACGCTGGCAGCGTTAGAACATAGCTGGCCTTAAAAGAGCAAATCATGGTATACTGTAGCTACGTAGCTATTGCTATGTACCATAAACACTGCAGAGGACTGGTGGTCATGATCCACACTGCCAAAAGCAAACCCGGAGTCTCACAGTCATGACTCAGTCCATGTTAAACGCTGCTAACTGAGAGCTCTGTTGCCCAGACTTTACCCTGCATTTCAGACACGCAGAAACGAATGACCTTCTTAGTCAGTTATTTATATGATGTGTGTGTTTGTGTAGCAGCTGGAGAGAACACAGCGAGCGGACAGTGCTGCTCATTTATATCCTCCTTGAGGTGCTTGCTTGCCTTGAACACTTTGTTGTCATGCAACATTTCTGCGTGTTGTGAGCGTGGTGTTGCTTAAGTTACAGTGCGATGTAGTACATGGCAGCTGTTGGCCCCACTGATTGGCCAATGTTATTTTTACATTGCGAGCGTAGTATGAACCATGCTGGCATCTGATTTCCATCGGCCCTGACAGGCAGAGAAAACTGTGCCCACTGACTTCAAGTTAATCTCTTTACAAAGCAAAGATCAGTGTTGGGCAAGTTACTTTCAAAATGTAATATACTACATATTACTAGTTGCTTTCATTTGAAAGTAATAAGTTACTTTACAATATTACTGTCTGTGTAGAGTAACTCGTTACTTATTACACTACTTTTGCATTACTTTCACCAAAACGCCAGCAGCGGCAGAATGACATCGCCGCCCCGGAACATCCCGAAAGATAATTTCAACTGCCTTGAAGTCAGTGTAAACCATCCAAAATTCGAAATGTTATTATTTTCCTTTGTTATTGTCATCTATAGTGGTTATTTGCATAGAAACACACAGTTTGATTAGGAAATGATTGTATCTTTGTTTAAATATGTGCTTTGATCAAAAATAAAAAAATCTATTTGTAACTTGAGTTACTTGACAAAGTAACTGGTATAATATTACTGAAATCCTATAAGTAATAAGTTATATATTACTGAGTTACTGCTAAAAGTAATATATTACATGTAATATGTTACTTTTGTAATGAGTTACCCCCAACACCGGCAAAGACAAGGGGGAATTATGTTTTAGTGCAGTGGTACGCAACCTTTCCCTACTCAGGACCCCAAAAAATGCAAGAGCCACAACCCCAAAAATTCCCTTTTCGTCCCTTTATCTTTATTTATTTATTTATTTATTGTAAGTAGGACTCGGAGCCACAACTACCCAACGAAAAGAGCCGCATGTGGCTCTAGACTAGACCTCGGGTTGAGTATCACTGTTAGTGCCATGATAGTAAATCCTATGTGGAAGTGAAATAGCAGAGTTTTCTCTTCCTGTCTGGTACCAGCCGGTGACGTCTGCAAGAGCACAGAGCAGTGGTTCTCAACATGGCGTCCGGGGACCACCAGGGGTCCTTGAGGGGATTCCAGGGGGTCCAAGGCAAAAACATCACCATTACTTAATTTACAAGAAGTTAGTTAACACCTTAGATAGTCTGTTTTGACCATAGTTTCACTATCTGTCTACCTACAATATAGAGATGAGAGTCATGGACTTCTGGATAAAATCATATCAAAATGTCACAAAAATGTAACAAAATGTCATCAAATGGGGGGGGGGGGTCTGTGGCCCTGATGTTGACTGAATTAGGGGTCCATGATGAATAAGGCTGAGAAGCCCTCTCCTCGGGCCCTCTGCTGTGCTAAGGGCCCTCTGCTGTGCTAAGGGCCCTCTGCTGTGCTAAGGGCCCTCTGCTTTGTCGCCTGCTGTGGTCATCACCATGGTTTCAGTGCCAAAAAGGCAACAACTTTGGAGTCCTGATGTTTCATGACAGTTCAGTTAGCCTACACATGTCTGCAGCTGCTGCTCTAATGATAGTTTATGCCGTTGTTGTTGAGTTCTTTGTGCAAATGAAAAGAGGGAAGAATCTCTGCAGCACCCAAAAAGAGCACAAGCATTCGAATAAGAAGGGAAATGTTGCAAATGATGTGTGAGGTAAATGGCCAAAATGGAATTTAACAATATCATCATCACATTGCTTTATAGCAGTGGTTCTCAACCTGGGGTCCAGGGAGCACAGCAGGGGTCCTTGACTTGAGGGTGTTCCAGGGGTCCCCAGTAACTTGATGTTCAACTTCAGCATTATTTCATTTACAAGAAGTTAACACAATTAGATAATTTACATTAGATTATAGAGAAATGAGAAGAATGGCTGTTTTGATCATAGTTGATCTGTCTCTCTACCTACAATAATACAGATAGACCAAATCTCATCAAATGCGGGTCAGTGGACCTAATGTGAACTAATTAGGGGTCCTTGATATGGAAACGCAGACATTTGGATAGTCATGCTGCCCACGGGACATTCACAATAACACGACTCCAGAGAGAGACTATAGTGCAAAATTGGTGAAATTCCACCACTGTCTGTTTTCCAATGTATTTAGCCTACTTGACAAAGGCAACAGGCAGTTCACACAGACAGACAGACAGGCAGGCAGGCAGGCAGACAGGCAGGCAGGCAGGCAGGCAGGCAGGCAGGCAGGCAGGCAGGCAGGCAGACAGACAGACAGGCAGACAGACAGGCAGGCAGGCAGACAGACAGACAGACAGGCAGGCAGGCAGACAGACAGACAGACAGACAGACAGACAGACAGACAGACAGACAGGCAGACAGACAGACAGGCAGACAGACAGGCAGGAAGACAGACAGGCAGGCAGGCACACAGACAGGCAGGAAGACAGACAGACAGGCAGACAGACAGACAGACAGGCAGAAAGACAGACAGACAGGCAGGCAGACAGACAGAAAGACAGACAGGCAGGCAGGCAGGCAGGCACACACACAGACAGGCAGGCAGGCAGACAGACAGACAGACAGACAGACAGACAGACAGACAGACAGACAGACAGGCAGGCAGGCAGACAGACAGACAGACAGGCAGGCAGGCAGGCAGGCAGACAGGCAGGCAGACAGACAGACAGACAGACAGGCAGACAGGCAGGCAGACAGACAGACAGACAGACAGGCAGGCAGACAGACAGACAGACAGACAGACAGACAGACAGACAGACAGACAGACAGACAGACAGACAGACAGGCAGGCAGGCAGGCAGACAGATAGACAGGCAGACACACAGATAGACAGACAGACAGACAGCGTACATGCTCGGCTAGCATCACCTGTCAGCGCAGACACCTCAGTGCAAAAGCGACACAACGCCTCAGTGTTTACAGAAATACACACAAACCTGTTTCTTCCCTGTACAGTTATATCCCCCTGCATTATCTCCTATTTCATTTATTTTTTATCGCCGAAACTTGCCGGATAGTTAGTTAACTCATTTCAACCAGAGTGATAAAGTAACGTTAAGGTGGTCGCTCTCCACTATTTCGGGCTACTGCAGCGCACTTGCTCAAGACTTACCAGAATGTCGAAGCATGTCATGCAACATCACTGTTTACATCCAGCAATCCAAACACTTCACTATCTTCCCTTCAGCGCACTGATCTCTCTTACACGGTGTCTTTGGTCTATTGTGCATCACTGCACGAAGCAAGCGGCCATTCTTTGCCGCTCTCCGCCGCCTCTTGCAATGCTTGTGTTATGGAAATTTTCGAGTAGCGCACCGCACTAGCAGACCAGCGCTTTTGCCTGCTCCAGTATGTATGTGGCCTTAGCGATGACGTAATGCGGAATCTCTTCACCTGCGTCAGTGTTTAGGCTACAAAATGTGACATTTTGCCAGGGAGAAAGTGCCTACGCTAGAGTCACTTGAGAAAACAACAGTCAAGGCTGCTATAGGCTTTGTAACAACAAATGGTAGGCTATAAGAGTAGGCTACATTGATTAAAAACCGCTTATTAGGGTTAAACTATTAAATAATGTATACATTAATAATAGGCTACTTATAGTTAACATGAACACCCCATTGGTAAATGATTAGTAGACACATTATAGCTAACTGTTGATGGGTAGTTAATGATTATTAAGCATTAACTAACCCATAATTATGCACCCTTTATTGTAAAGTGTAAACCCAACAAATAAAAAGGAAGACCCATCCTATATAAAATATTACATTATTATTCATATTCTTTTGGACAGTCCAGTTTTGAACATCTGTCTCAGCTACAATTCAGCTATCAAATCCTCAAGTGACATTTTCTGGGGTTGATGCACTGAATGAGTGTTATTTCTAGTACCAGACCTGTTCCAGCAAATACCTAGCCTGGGAAATCAGCCTACATAGAATGACATCACTGCTTTGCTCCCTTTGTACTGGTTTTGGCCGGACAGCAAGGTCGTGTTATGTTTAATTAAGACGCCATGTTGAGTGTGGGAGTGTGCTGTATAAATAAATAACACCCAGTCTAGGTGTCCGAGCAATCATTGTTATAAAAGGTGAGATTAAAACTCCTCAGGATGTAACACTGTCTGTTTTAGATGTTGTTTTCGTGGAATAATGGCAATTTGTGGCAATTGAGCTTTAATTCTCTATTATGGTAAAGGTAAGCTCAGTCTGTAGTAAAACTATTCTTGCATGCTGTCCCTGTGATGCTTGCATGGGCTATTAGTATGCATGCGTTACCATTCAGTGCACATTGCACTTTCATTGCAATCATAGATAGAGTAAATTGAAATTGAGCCTCTGCAGTGGTAATGCATTCATTCACTCTCTTCTGTGAGAGAAAGTATATTTATTCTATTCTATTCTATTCTATTCTATTCTATTCTTTTCTATTCTATAGAAAAAGGTGTCAAACTTCAGATGGGATAGATACATAAAAGGCTTACCAATAGTCCTAAACATTCCTGCTCTTGAATGTAGCTCTTGCTCTCCACGCGGAGACCCCTTGTTGCTAGGCAACCGCAGCATGTGAAGATTGACAGCACGAGCGAGCAGCACGTTTACTCATAGCTGCCATTTATGTCTCATTCGGAGAAAACTTTGACGCAAGTAACTTTCGTTGGAAACTTTGTTGCCACCTAAAGAACGCGCTTCAAGATATAGCTGCCCAAACAAAAGCAAATACAAGTAAGTTGATAGCCAGCAACTTTTTTGCTTTCACTTTCTGCCATGACAACGACCCATGCAACGACCCCACCAGCTCATTAAATTGTCATTAACAATTTAACAATAGCTAATTGTTAGCAACATCCGGCGCTAGATGAGGGGGTAACTAGCTAGCTAGCTTTGGCAGCCCAAATAATAAACCCATTCACTGCTGATTTTAATTAATGAACGGTTGAATTTTCTCATCAGAGATTTTGTGTGATGAAGTAACGTTTACATTTGCGTCTCTGCAGGCTGGTGGAGATTGATGTGCTAGAACATCAGCGAAACTACAGCAATGCCTGAAGTTGAACCCCTTAGATTCCCCTCAAGGGAAGGAGGACCCAATCAACAAGGTTAGTGTGTGTGTGTGTGTGTGTGTGTGTGTGTGTGTGTGTGTGTGTGTGTGTGTGTGTGTGTGTGTCTGTCTGTCTGTCTGTCTGTCTGTCTGTCTGTCTGTCTGTCTGTCTGTCTGTGTCTGTGTGTCTGTGTCTGTGTGTGTGTGTGTGTGTGTCTGTGTGTTTCTGTGTGCGTGAGACGGAGAGGTTAATATCGTTTATTGATTTGCCAGTGATTAATAAACAGTAAACACTGAATATGATCATAAACATGACATCACCGGAGACTACACCAGTCCTCATGTTACACACACACACACACACACACACACACACACACACACACACACACACACACACACACACACACACACACACACACACACACACATACACACACACACACACACACACATACAGGGACCAGCCATGCCTTGGGCATCTGCCAATTACATTTTGTTTGAAGATACTCATTATCTTAGCTGTGTCAGGTGGCTGGAGATCACTGGAACATTAGTCTCGCTGGCCAGCCTCCTCTCCCTTCCGTCCGAGGAGTCTGGCGCCGCAGGTCTCCATAACTGGGATAAACCCTCCCCTGCTCTACTCTGCTCTCCCATTGGAGCGACTGTTTCAGTCGCTGCCGGATGTCCACTCCCGGCTTATTACAAGCTCTGTCATTCACTCCGACCATGTCAATCAGAGCGGCATCCGCTCCCTCCTCCCTGTGTGTTGCTGTAAACAATGCCCTGCCGCCACAGTGAAAACAACAACGCTAACTAGCTAGCAAGCTAACGGCAGAAACCTACACGCTAGCTCGTTGCTACACGCTGAAAATGGCAAGTTGGATTGTTTGAAAGTTTCCAAGGGCACTACCGCTAAGCGCCGCCCATCGCAATCCCACTATGGAGGCCAGACTCCTCGGACGGAAGGGAGAGGAGGCTGGCCAGCGAGACTACTGGAACATTAACCTTGCTTTTTTAATCTAAGCGCAGGGATGTAGTAGAAGGCAAACTAAACTCAGTTTGTTTATCCACCTTTTAAAGACAGAAAGCATTATGGTATCAAACTGATATATGAAGATAGCGTCTTTGAAGGGGGAAAGGCATGCTTTTCTGAAAGTAGTATTAATTTTGTTTACGTTGATGATGATCACTGACTGGAGCCCAGAGTTACCTATCTTTTTAGTTACTCACTACATCACTGATGAAATCACATATTTCTGTTGCAGAATTTTCAGAAAATCGGTGAGATACTGCAGGAGTGCCCCAACACATGCAAAAAATACAACTTCTATTTCAATTATACAGAAATCAATTGGTTTTTCCGATGTTTTTCTTTCCTAGTAACTGCCACTGAATTACCTATAGTCCCTGAGCAGGTGGTACAACTGTAATGTCTCACTCTGTCCCAAACTTCCCAGATGATTCACATACTAGCACTCACTGTACTAATTCTAGGCCTAGTGTAGGCTCAAAGTGACGTTTTCAGTAGCATTCACTCACATAGCTTCAAATAAGATAAGACTTTTCATCCCCTATTGCTTACAATTTGCAAATTGCTCGTCTTTGTTTACCTAAGCAATTTAGAATCTGACCAAAGGCTACATTTGACCGAGTAGCTGCACATGATTTGTCTGTGTACATTCCTACTTGTAACATAACTATTTTTGTCCTTTATTTGATAGACACAGCAGAGAGAGTGACTGGAAAATATTGGGAGAACTAGGGTGGATTACATGGGATAGAGGTCCTAGGTCCGCTTTATATATATAGTATGCACCATAGCCAGTTGAGCCACCTGGATGCCCCGCCAATCCTTTCTGGAAAGCATAATAACAAAGCAAAATCTGACATCTCAAAATGCCTCATCGCAGGATCTGCATTAAAGGTGTTTTCCACCTGTTCTCAGCCAGATGGCGCCCTTTCACCACTCAGAACGGTGCCCTTGGGTTTGTCTTGGGATGCTCCAATTAGTTGTTGCCTCTGCTCTTTCACTGATGTTTCCACTAGAGTCTAGATAGGAGGCTTTGTGCAACAGGAAGCAAACAGAAAGTAGAGAATCACAGACTATCTTTTTCACAGCCAAATGAATTCCATTAATTGCTTTTGAAAATAAAATGAATGAAGTAGGACGAGTATTTGTTTCAAATATGGTCTGTTCCTTTCTGATATTTCCATTGCATCCAAGAGATTCATTATTTACAATGACATATTTGTGGGGCTTTGTTATGTAAAGCAAACACTGCAGGTATGCGTGGCTTTTCATCGTGTCTTTGAA
This sequence comes from Poromitra crassiceps, assembly GCF_964638095.1. Lineage (NCBI taxonomy): Eukaryota > Metazoa > Chordata > Actinopteri > Beryciformes > Melamphaidae > Poromitra > Poromitra crassiceps. Next base: position 29,732,650 of record NC_139635.1, on the reverse strand, counting down.
TCGACAGCAAATGTGTCTACATGATGTAATCAATTTTAAGTTTGATTTACAGTTGACAATATTTTGTGTCTCTCAAGATCAAGGAGATCGTCAAGCAGTCTGCCGCGGTAGACGTGGCAGCTGTGCCTTGGTTAACACTCCCTCACCATGTGTCAACAAAGCTATTCACCATATCCAAGAGCTGAAGAGGAAGGTGGAGGACTGGTGTCAACAGGTAAACTGTTGATGTCAGATGTGATCATCAAACTCATAAGGGACATATTTAAGACACATTTCCTGATATAGGAGTCAAAATCTAATCCCACTGGAAAATATGTTGGTTTTAGTGTTTAGTTTAGTGTTTTTTTTATTATTCTCTCTCTCTCCCTCTCTCTGTCTCTCTCTCTCTCTCTCTCTCTCTCTCTCTCTCTCTCTCTCTCTCTCCTTTTCTCTTGTACCAGTCTGGAAAATTTCAGCCTCAGATAACTCAGGACAAGCACCAATACAGCAAAACTTTACGGTGAAGTTACATAGTTTTTCTTCTTCTTCTTCTTCTTCTTATTTCCTATTTCATTATGTTATATTCACAGTCTATGACCTACAGTAGGAATATGATATGAGTTTCATTCCTTCTTGAACAGATTTCAGACCAGTGACTCTGATACTGAATCAATGATAACTACAGAGTTATACATCGAAGGCATTGGACTTCTTAGAGGTGAATACCTTTTTTGTAGATGAATATAAATTCATTTCTGTTTTTTTCTCTCTTATTTTTTCATACACTACCATAGAAACGCACACACCCTATGCACATGGATATAGGAAGAGCAGTCAAAGCACAGATGCCTTGGGGTTAGTTATTCCTTGCAGCAGTGGCCACATCGGTGTTGTATTGGGCAGCTCCCACTCACTAGCACACATCTGATTTTGCCTGCATAATAACCAGCAGATTTATGATCTAATTATATGTAATATTATGCAATATTCTCTGCAGCTAATGAAATACCGCTCCATAGGTTAGGTTTACACTCACCTCCACATTATAGTTAGTCAGATAATGCTAAAATAGTCTTGTAAAAGTATATATGTTTTTGCTTTATAATGAGTTAATCATCGTGATATAGCATAATACAGTGTGCCAGAGTTGTAAAGTTTTGAATCCATCCTCCAGAAGGAGATCCATTATCCCCGCTACAGAAGGAAATGACTGATGTCCTGGTAGAGGTTGTGAATCTGATTGAGCGGCTTGAGGCTGATCGTCAGGATGCAGAGCAGGCTCTTCAGAAGGAGAAGAGGAGGAAAAAGACTCTGGAGAACGAAGTCGACAGTCTGTCGCTGTGGAAGCAACAAGAGTATCCTCTCGTCGTCCAAAAAGGTCAGTGGAGTCGTGAGTGGTCTCATCATTGGCTCCTCATGGCCCTGTCTGTGCTGTACTCCTTTGCCCTGTCAATAAAAAATATTAACGCTAGAATATGTCACTTTTACATATAAATGAGCGTCTGTTACATACAAGCCATTGTCAAACGAGTTCCCACAATGCTAATTAATCCTATCGCCGCCAGATAACTCTGTATTCCACAGTATGAGTTTTCAATCTGTTGTCGTCCGGTGACATTCCCAAGCTGTGCAGTGTGTACCAGAGAATTCCGCCCATGCAGGCTAAATTCCGGTTAGCCTTCTGCTAACTTGAATTAGGATAAATTATTCAGTCGTGCAGCTCTTATAGACTTTCCAAATGTTATTGGACCGAATGTGTCAAATTCTGAAGTGAAACGAATCATTTTGCAGGGGCTGTGTGATGTTCAAAACTATTTATCCACCCTTTTACACCCCCCAAAAGAGTAGGCTCACCTCCTTGAGTAGGTTACACTAAGCATAGCCTATGACAAACGCTGCATTCACAGACTCCTCGGATTGTCCAATTTCATGGACGTTGTTTAAACATCTTGGTAGCTGTTCCCAGTTTTTGTGTGACAACAAAGAGCAAAGGAAGCGGTCGGGAACAAATTTTCCCAACTCCACATGAATGCAGCACACGTTCCTTCACTGTCAGAAGCAACAGATGGGGAAGACAAAGGTTCTGCACAAAAGTGACATATTTATGCTAACTTTAAAACTGCCATAATTTATTTTTTTAAATATATTCCTTTGTCTAGAACACGAAGCTTGCATGAGAGACATCACCGAACTGAAATGGCGCCTCAAACTGAGGAAAGAGAAACTTGACCACGTGCAAGAGAAGATGACGCACGTGGAGGCTGTGAACCAGCGGCTACATGAGGACATCGGCTTCATCCAAAAACAGGCCCCCCTCCTAAAAGACAAGCTGGAGTTTGAGACTGGCGTCATGAATCAAATCAACACCGCACAAGCTGAGGTACCCCCCCCCATTTCATTGATTCTTGTTAGACAACTATTGCCGTATATAGGGGCGTCCGGGTAGTGCAGTAGTAGATTCCCTGCCTACCAAGACAAGGGTTGCAGGTTCGAGCCCCCGTGTTGCCTCCGGTTTGGTTGGGTGTTCATACAGGCACAATTGGCCGTGTCTGCCGGTGGGAAGCCTGATTAAGGGTATGTGTTCTGGTCGCTGACGCTGCACAAGTGCCTCCTCTGGTCGGTCGGGGCATGTGTTCGGGGGGGGAGGGGAGCTGTGGGAAAACTCCTCGCTGTCAGGTGAAAAGAAGCAGCTGGCGAGGGGCGACTGAGTATCGTAGGAAGCATGTTCTAGTCTCTCCCCAGATCGGCAGAGGGGGTGGAGCAACGACTGGGACAGCAGTTGGAATTGGCCAAGTATAATTGGGCGGGGGGGGGGGGGGGTATGAGGTATTTATATGAGTATCATTTAAAATGTATTAAGCATTTATTAGACAGCAGGGGGACGTAGTGAGTGGAGAGACTGCTTTTCAACCAGAAGACCTGTGTTCAAGGCCCCGTGTGTTCAAGGCCCCGTGTCTGCTAGCATCTGACAAGTGTCCTTGAGCAAGACACTGAATGGCCGACAGCTCCGGGGTGCTGCTCTGTAGCCGAGCCCTCTGCTCTGTGGAGGGGGCAAGAGGAAAGACTATCTCCTACGTGGATCAATAGAGCTCAACAGTCACGTGACTTTCCGTGACGTTTCCTGCCCCGGAAGTGACTTCTCCATTCATTTTCTCCATAGACATTTCGAAAAATCCTTATATAACAGGTTTTAAGGCTGGAACAAAAGCCAACCCATGACCTACTGAATCATGAGTGACCATAAAACATTTTAGTTGGAGCAAAAATAAAAAATATAACCCGGGGGTGCTTTGTTCACGTGCCTGTTCAGCTCTATTAAGTATTATTATTTGAAAACCAGCCCAAAATGCTCAAGGAGGGCAGTCTGTCTTGTAAACTCTAAAAGCTGAAAAGTTCTACTTCTGTCTCTTTGGTGACCAATACCTAGAATGACAAATACTCAACTGGCTCAGTGACATTATGGTTAACAATCAACACTGTGCAGTTGCCCTAGGGGTAAAGTCCCACACAGTATACTATTGCCCTGGCTGTTCTGTAACAGTGCTAGTTAAGACACTCAAGGATTTTGCTTGAAGGACTAGATTTGTTTTTGTGACAATTAGAATTAGAATGTTGAAAACACCACACCATTATTTTTTTCATGATGAGTGCCTAACAGTATCACTTATCTCACTGAGAATTGTTTTTGGATGCTTTCTGTGATCAGGAAAGAAATATTTTGTAAAGGTTATATTTTTATGGTATTTCTGCTTGACTGGAGAGTTGACAGTACATCGAGACAGGAATGATGGGTGGGGGAGGAGAGGGTGGGCGAATTTGATCCCAGAACACCACCAGGATGCAACCAGGATGTCCACATATTATTAGTATGATCAATTCCTTTTAGTGGATGGCGTCGGTCACCACAGCCTCTATCCATAGGATTCAGAATAGTTTACTCAACTACTGGCTTTTATGTGCCGTCTTTTGAATTAAAAATATATAAAGTTCTAATATTGCTGATGTTTCCCCTCTTTTTCTTTAGGCTGATAAAACGTACACAAAGACACACAGTGATCTCGAAGCGGTTGAGAAGGAGTTGGAAAAGATGGAGCAGGAAGCCAACAATGAAAAGGGATCAATTAATGGTGTACTAAGGGGCATAAAGAATAAGATGGCCAACAGATTGTGAGTATCTAAGCCCCTCCTTCCTCGTTATGCAAACAAAGGAAGAGCACGTCACATGATCAAAGTAGCCAAAACCAAGAGACTGGAGACATTTTCCATAAAAGATGTGAAAAGCTTTTACAATATTATAGCACAATGGAGAGTTGCATCACAAGGTGCTTTCTGCATATAGTATTTGCTTTATTAGGTGCACCTGAGTCTAAGTGCACCTCGTCCATAAACGGCTCACTCCTCCAGACAGTGACATGCATAAGTAAAGACAGACAGAGTGGGTTCGAGAGGTTCACTTAACATGTGAATAAACATTAGAATTGGCAAGGCGGGTGACTATGAACGCGGCGCAATAGCAGGTGCCATGCGTGCTGCATCCAGCATCTCAGGAACAGCTGCTCTCCTATAGAATGTTTGCGCACTACATTGTCCTAAGTGAGTTGACAGAGAATGGGGCGAAAAACATCCAGTCAGCGGCAATTATGTGGATGGAAGCACCTTGTTGATGAGCGAGGTCAGAGGAGAAAGGCAACAAGTATATATACAGTACATCGCGGCTCCAAACAACAGTGGTGTGCAGACGGGCATCCCCGAACACACTACTCGTCCAACCTTGAAGCAGATGGGCAGCAGCAGCAGAAGACCATGCTGGCTGTCACTCCTACCAATCAAAAACAACAAGATAGGGCGTCCGGGTAGTACAGCGGTACGATTCCAGGCCTACCAACACGAGGGTCGCAGGTTCAAGCACCCGTCTTTCCTCCGGCTTGGTTGGGCGTCCATACAGGCGCAATTGGCCGCGTCTGCGGGTGGGAAGTCGGATTAAGTTGTCCTGGTCGCTGCGCTAGTGCCTCCTCTGGTCGGATGGGGTGCCTGTTCGGGGGGAGGGGAACTGGGGAGAATAGCGTGATCCTCCCACGCGCTAGGTCACGTCGGTGAAACACCTCGCTGTCAGGTGAAAAGAAGCCACTGGCGACTGCACATGTGCTAGTCTACAACTTTCCTCAGATTGCCAGAGGGGGGTGGAGCAATGACCGGGACACCCTAGCAGGGATTGGCCAAGTACAATTGGAGAGAAATTGGGGGAAAATTGGTAAAAAATAAATAAATAAACAACATCAAAATGAAGCCACGGTGATTACCCAAACTGGGAAAAACGTCTGCTCGGCCAAGTCCCAGTTTGTGTTGCAACATGCTGATGGCAGAATTTGGCGTAAACATCATGAATCGATGGATCCATCTGGCCCGGTGGGGAACGTTGAATGTGGGGAATGTTTTCTGCACCCACATTACATTAGGCCTTGTAGGACACTGTGCATCGCTTCAACAGCACATTATTGCTGACCAGGTGGATTTCTTTGTGGCTGCAGTCTAAGTTTTTTTTTCTGCCGCCGGTCGGAGACCAAGGGGGGGGGACTGACTATGTGATGCAGAATGGAACTTAACAGCCAAAAGGTGAAGAAAAAACAAAATCTTCTATATCAGTATGCATCTGTCTCGTTCCATCCGTCCGTTTCTGAGATCAGATTGCAATCGAATAGTGCTTGACCACTTGAAAGTACAGGTGTAAATGGCCCCAAGACACATTGAAGACGGATTGCGATCTGATTGGTCAAACCACCTCCGGAGGTGGTCAGGGATGCATTGTGACCACATTGAACACAAGTGTAAATGCGATGTGTCCTCTCAATCCGCATACACCAACTGTATGCAGATTGAGAGGACACCCGTTTTGGGTGATCCAAAATGCATGCTGGTGTAAATGAAATCAGGCTAATGTGGTCAAGCACTAACCGATTGCAATCATTATCTGATCACAGAAAACATATCTGAGTGCCAGGTGTAAATGGCCTCTGTAATGTCCCTATGTAAAGTCCCAGAGCAACAGGATTTGGTAGGTGGGTTCCTAATGGCCCTCACTACTCGGGCAACACCCATGTTGATCAGATGGTGGCAACATTTTCCACCATTTTGAATTTTGTCCAAAACAGTTTTTTCACTACTCCAATCTTCACCAAAGCGTGACACACACGTATGGACTGTCTTGCACAAAAGTCCTATAGTAATCTTTTCATAGTCCACACCATTTGCATATAACTAGCAGAATACCCGCATAGTGTATTGAGCGGTGCAGCGATTGCGCAGCATCGCAAGTTTGGCCATTAATAATCTGTGCAGCCATCGCAAATTCGGCCATTAATTGGCCATAATTACCGAATTAGAAAATTCTGTTAGGTCACCCGCAGGGGTGCTTACTGCTCTACACTTGCCCCTGAAAGATTCAGCACGATCCCACGTAAAATGGCATAGCTGTGGCTGAACACAATTTCTGCTCACTCACTCACTCACTCACACACAGAGACTTTGCATTCTTTCTTTTTTCAATATTGTATTTTTAAATTTTCAGAACACAAACAAAACAAAACAAACAAACTCAGACAGAGGAAAAGAAAAAAAGAAGATTTTGCATTCTTATTACGGTATATAGTTCTGATTCTGATACCCGTTGGAGCACATAATCACTGGCCATTTAGTCAGGCCTTGCTCAGAGTTGGCATGCAGCCTCTGCTCTCATGGTCCACTTTTGTGGCTGATTCCAACTCCACTTAGGTGGAGGTGTGCTCCTCCACTCAGGTGTGCTCCATCAGTAGCTAACGAATGGAGCTCACCATGGTGCTGAACCTGTGTTGACTCATTTTGGACACCAATTGATGTGATGTCATACGCAGAAGTGGTGCATGGTGCAGACATCATCAGCCAATCAGTGTCTGTCATAAATCACTGATGACATCACAATAGAGAGCCGCAGGGATGACGTATTTTTGTAGTCAGAACGCGGAAGTCCCGGACTTCCTGGTTCTTCAATGTTTCTGTCTATGGGATTTTTGAATGGGTTTTTGCCGCAATGCTTTAATTAAGGTCTCTGGGCAACGCAAGCTTAATCAAACTCGAACCTGTGTTCAGCCGGATAATCTTTACACATGAGGACCACTTTCATGAGTTTTGTAGCGTAAATGCGAGCCCTAGAAGTAAAAAGCTCGTGCTAAGCTAATCCAGAACTACACACAGTGTCGCATAGGCTTCTCCGTCACGTCAGCACTCAACCTGGACTGTTGTTGATTGTGTGCGCTGCTGTACACTGATTACCCCGGGCTGAACGGGCTGAACCAGGTGAGGGAAAGATCATTTCCGTGTTCGTCCTTTGAAGTGGTGACGTTATTGACGTATAATATCCCCGTTGACTCAACAGTGTAGTCTCATTTAGCCGTTTGCTAGCTAGCCGCCCTTTTAACGGCACGTAAAATCTTCAAAACTCATAAAACTGGTCCTCATGTGTGAAGATGATATTACTAAACACTGGTTCGCGTTTGATTAAGCTTGCTTTGCCCAGAGACCTTATTAGAAGCATCGCGGCAAAAACCCATTCAAAAATCCCATAGGCGAAAAACAGTGAAGAATCAGGAGTGTTAGCATCGATGATTTCCGGACTCGTTCCTGTGGCTCTCTATTTGCTTAAGTGTCATCACTGATGACAAGTTTTTCCGCCATGTTGAATTTTGTCCAAAAGTTTTTTTTTTCTTTTTTCTTTTCTTTACTGACTGACCCAATCTACATCACTAGTGGGAGACGACATGTTTACTATCTGCTTGTTTCAAAGGTCCTTTCAGCAGGATAATAATACTCTACTGTCTTAAGGTGGTTCCAGGAACTTGAGAGTGGCTTTAGTTTACTCCACTGCACAGTCTCCAGATTCCAACCGAGTAGAACCTTGGGATCAGGTGAAAGGGGATGTTTACAGCTTGACTGTTCCAGCAAAAAGTCAGCAGCAACTCTGTGATGCTATCAAGTCAGCACGGATGGAGATCCCTGTGGAACGCTTGCAGGACCTTGTTCAGTCCATGCATGAAATAATTCTTTCAGGCTGTTCTGGAGGCAAAGGGGGATCCTACCTGGTACGGGCTTGGTGTACCTAAGATAAAGGGGACCTACTATGGTAATTTCCAGTTCTATATTTTATTATTACGAGCCTCCACTGACCACAAGTGATGAAGGACTTGGTGCTCCACCGAAACTGACTTGAAGGACTGTCAGTTTATGGCATTTGTGGCTTTATTTACCGTTGCGGTGGTCACAGCACACTGTACTTGGATTTTGTCCTTTTGTTGTCCCCCCCCCCTCATCTCATGCATACATTTTCACATTACGGTACCTGTCACACAAAAAAATGGCTCAGCCTGGTATAGTGATGTCATATCACAGATGATGTGATAAATCACTGATGATGTCACAGGCAGTGATGAGGTCATAAATCAGTGAGATGTACAGTTCAGACAGCTCGGCTACTAATATAGTGAAGTCATAAATCACTGATGATATCACAGATGATGTCACCAGTGATGTCACTCGAGCAATTGTGATGTCATCAGTGAGTGAGGAAAGCACAGAAAATGTGGACCAAAGCAGCTCAGCAGGCAAAATAGAATACAAGGCAAAAAAGGAGCTACTTAGAGTTTGAAAAGAATATATTATTTAATAAGAAGTAATTGTATCTGCGTACTGCAAAGAGTACGCAGATACTCCGCTGGTCTTCGTCAGGCTGACGAAGACCAACGGTTGAAACGCGTTGCGTTTTTGTGTTTGCCCGTATCAATTGAAGATGTATTCTGGTTTGTAACTCTTTGCAGCAGATACAATTACTTCTTATTAAATAATATATAGTAGCTCCTTTTTTTGCCTTATCAGTCATATGATGTCATAATGTTATGATTTCATAAATGTCTAACACACATTTCAGTCCCTTCATAATGTCTTCTTTTTGAGACGCAGCGTACACACACACACATACACAGTCTGTAACTAGCCAATTAAAATCACAATATCACACGTCACAGCCATTTTGTGCATCACTTTAGACTCAGCTGGCCATACACACTGTACGATTTTAGAAATGTTTAATTATCCTACTGTACGAGTAAATTGTCTGCGATGCCGTTTCATGCCATAGCCCTTAAAAGTGTTTCGGCAGAGTTTGGAGGTGATCGGCGCAGTGGTGTGCGAGTTATGGCCATTTAAAATCTAAAACATTGCCATAGCGCAAAGCTTTCGATGTCAAAGCATCACAGTGATAAATCTCAGAAGCTGGATATTGAGTGTATGCCGCATATAGGAAAAAGAAAAAATATCCTGGCTGTGTTTAATTACATCTTGGATTTAACCCATTGATACCTGATGCAGCATTTGTGTGTGTATCCCTTTAAGACCACGAACTGCGTTAACGTGGTTCGGGGTCTTAAAGGGATACGCACACAAATGAGGGATATACACGCAAATGCTGCATCAGGTATCAATGGGTTAAGAGACTGTTGAGGGTTGTGGACATAATACACACTGCATTTTGTAATAAAAAAATATATTTTCGAGACAGTCTTGTTGACAGACTCTATTGAGCCTTGGATTTAAGGGCTGGTTTATTTCGCCAACTTGATAACAAAAGACATGACTTTGTTTTCCTCTCCAGAGAGGAGGTAAAGCAGTTGAAGACACTTTGTAAAGTTCAGTGTGCCAAAGTAAAGGATGCTGAACAGTCGGTTGCTCTTCAGGAGAAAGCGCGTGCAGCCATATTACAATGTATTCCTGACATGAAGAAGCTTGAGACAACTGCAAATGACCGGGTAACTGATATGGTGCACTGTGCATATCTGAATACACTTAAAACGGTAGCTTTCATACAGTACTCAGCAGTAGTCCAATTCACTTTTATGCCTTTTATTGCAGGTTTTGGAATTGAGAATTGAAATTGACGATGAAGCGCAACAAATAAAGACATTAAAAGAGCAATTAACTACATTGCAAGAAGATATTCAGAAAACTGTAAGTAATAATGTCAAAAAAGTAATTATAGTTACTGTAATGCCTTTAATTGCTTTAATACTATTTTAGTGCTGCTTTTGCTAACTTTACTGATATTTGTCCTTATAGTATAGTGTGTAGAGCGTGGCACTCATGTTGACGTTCAATTTCCACTGGGGCTATCCATGCTAAAAACATAATGCACCACTGTATAAAGGCTTTGGATAACTGCATCCACCCTGTGGCTTATATTGTATTATATTATGTTATGTTATGTTATCTCTTATGTTATGTCCAGAAACTTAATGGGGAAGAGGAGGTGTCCCACTTGGAAGAGCTGCTCCATTCAAAACGCAAAGCTCTGGTTTCTCTCCATGAGGAAACCCTGGAGTATGAACTGGAGGAGGAAGACTACAAGAAGAAAAGCTCTGCGAGGTACAGTGTCAAAGCCAAGAGAGAGGAAGAGCATGGAAACATCCTCTGCTGGATATCATTATTACATCGTAATTCGTGCAGTAGATATGCATGGTGGCAGACACATCCTTGTCATTATGGAAGGGGCTGTTCACATTTTTTTTTTTTGTTTGTTCATTATTTATTATTATTTTCTTGTAAATGCTCTGTAGCGCTTTTTGTGGGGAGAAATAAAAAGCGCATCAGATAACGTCACCTGACGTTAGCTTAACAGCTGCCCTCGGTAATCAGCTGGTTATATAGTAGCTCTTCTAGCAGACAATACAGTGTTGTGGAACAAGCAAGGGCTTACCAGGCATTTCCAATAGGCTACAGTACATGTCCAGTATAATCCATACTGCCTTTATGTTAGCTGTGACAGTAATATATATTCACTGATTACAATGTCCTATTTCTCCACTTGAACTTCTCCATATGGGAAATGGCCAGCGTCTCTGTCATCGCGATTGGAAAAAGCGGCTCATGTCACCTACCGCATTTCTGAAAAGTTTAACATTTCTCAACTTTTGAAAGCTCTGACGAAAAAAACTTCTGCTTCCTGCTCAGGAACATCTGCCTTCCGTGCGCCTTGCAGACGTTTCCCATTGCTTTGAATGTGAAAAGGGCACTGCTAGTTAGGGAAAAATGCTATATGTGAACAGGCCCTCAGGGCAGCTGCTGGACACAGCATCAGCCAAAGCTCAACAACAATCCACACACGGCAAGACTCCCTTCAATTCTTTTGAAGGCCCCAAAGTGACATCTCAAGCATTTCACGAAGAGCCAGTGTGCTCAAAATGGCACTTTGGTGCATTAAAAATAACACAATAAACAACTCAACTCCACCGTACAGTAGGCCACTTCTGTTTGTTTACTATCTATCTACCATATGTTTTTTGGTGTTAGTGAGAACGCAGTGAAGCAGATGCATAAGGACAGGAAGCAAATGCTCCAGAAAATCAGTGAGAATGAAGAGCAGAGGGACGGGGCCAAGGAGGAAGTGACCCAAGTTGTAGCCCAGCACAGTGCCACCAAGGCCAGGCTGGACGAGCAGGAGCGGCTCACCTTCATGGAAGAACAGAGAGCCAGGGTCAGTGGAAACATATGTACATGTGCTGTGCGTACGGCACCACTCCCGCTTTACAAGGAGAGTGGAGATATTGCGTGTTTTGTCTGGGTTAACTCACTGCTCTCTCTTTTGTCTACAGAAAGCCACTGAAAATCTGAGGAAAGAGCTGATGGCTGAGATGAACGCCCTGGCACTGCGGAAGGTAAACTCTGGAGACTCCGACTTGGGATGCAAATTTAGTAGAGTCCAATTTGGCGGTGTTGTAGTCAAGTCACTATATCTCGAGTCCAAGTCGAGTCTCGAGTCCACAGTGTTCGAGTCTGAGTCCAAGTCATCAAAGAAGAGTCTGAGTCGAGTCCCCATTATCTGAGTCCGAGTCCGGAGTTAGCCAACTGAACACCAGAATCAGAATCAGAATCAGAAAGACTTTAATGATCCCCGGGGGGAAATTGGGACAAGTTACAGCAGCTCGCACTCAGAACACATAGCACGAGTGTGGATCCACATGTAGGTGGAACACACACGGGCCTGCCCTTGCACAAAATTGAATAATGTCACAGTATTAATATAGCTATCAGTATCTTATGCCAAATTATTATGGCAAAAAAACAGACCAAAAAAACAACAACAGTCTTTTTATTATCTCAATAAGTCTGAGTCGTCTCCAACTTCCAAGTCCGAATACCTGAATGCTCGAGTCCAAGTCCAAATTTATCAGTGCTCAAGTACAAGTCGAGTCACGAGTCCTGAAAATGTGTCCAGGACTCAGACCTGAGTGGAGTCGGACTCGGAGTCAACTACAACACTGCCAATTGGGATATATATGATCTTTTGCATCCTTCTCCTATTGGGCTGTCCATGGGGTTCTTAACTCCTCTTCAAATTGTTCCTCAGTATTTTTTACAGAACTTTTACATTTCTGAGGGAAAATTTGAAAAAGACTGTATAGCTGTATAGTTAAGGTAGGTATAAGTAAGATCGTATAGTTAAATACCCATTTCCCTTGAAAGCGTATGTATAACGATATAGTTCTAAATCTTTTTATGATTTCAGGGCAAGGTAATTTAAGAGAAAATTATTGTTCACCATTTCTTGTTGTTCTGTTGACATCAGAGTCAGTGTGGAAATATCACTGAAGAATTGCATCAAGAGCAAAGGAACTCAGAGCTAGCCAACCAAAAACTTCAGATGGAATTTGAAGCCGCATCATCAGCTACAAAAGATCTTGATAGGGGACTGGAGGAACTGAGAAAACTTTACAATGATAAATTTCAGGTAAAAAAAGAACCTACACCACATTATAAATATAATTATTATAGTGTATTAGTAAACAATTTTAAAATGGCATATGCACAGTTCAAGTCAACTGCATTTTTTATTCATCTTTGATTTATTCAGAAAATCAAGATATTGAGAGAGAAATTGGAAGAGACTCAGTGTGAACACAGGAACACATCAGTCCACCTTGAGAAGGAGAAAAAACTCAAATTTGACCACCTCAATGCTGTCAAGGTAAGTAAGGGTTGCATAAAGCAATTACTCTTGAGTCAAAGAACAGTTGCTAAGTCAGGTTTGCTCTGTAAACTCCACAGAGCTAGTCACAGCTATCTATCGTGTCATTATTTTGTGGAACGAAATTATCTGCTCCAAGCACTTTGAACAAATTAAGGTGTGCTGATTTTTTCTCCCCTCCCAACATCAATGCTGCTGTTTGTTTACCAGGAGTTACACATCACCACTATAAAAAGATATGACTACACTCTGGGGAGAATCAGTGACCTGACAGAGAAGTGCACAGGATACAGGGATGCATCAGATAAGATGGAAGAAATAGCTACAACCATGCCAGAAGCCATAGAGGATCTTCAGTAAGATTCTTTATGCACAGTCAAACTCATTATAATACCAAAAAAACAACAATAATCATTTCTGAGATTTGTACTCATCTGCAATGCCCCCCTTTTTTTTTTACATGTTTGAGTATTTCTTTGCTTCATGTTGTGCTTTGAGCAGAAACACCCACTAACAGCTCCTCCATTGCTCCTATAACTATGTTTGCGATATTCAAAAACAATGTTTAGAGCCGCTTTCTTCATTTTATTTGTTTTCTACTTTCAGAAGTGTTTTTGACATGGCGGAATTCAAAAACCAATCCGCTGCTCTCATAATGAACAGCATACAGTCTGATATTAACAACTGCCTCCAACGAATAGAGCAATCCACAAAGACACATGCTGCTCACTTTACAGCAAGACAAATGAAAATGGAAGACGCTAAGGTAAACAAAATGTTGTATAATTCTCTATCTATACATATATGACAGAGGAATATTGTTATACTTTTTGTGTCAAATGGTGTGAAATCAGAGAGGAAACATCTCATTGTTCATGTATTTGTGGATTAGTGTCAGTGAATTACTTGTCACAATACTTCCCTTAAGATGCCGTTTTTCTGAGAGGGGGAAAACGCTGTGAGCAATTAAAATTACAAGCCATGGTCAATCTTGTTCAAGTGCTTTTTCCACAAATGACAACTCACTGTTCTTATAGTCTTTTCCCTGGACACATTTGATGATGCGTATCCCGGTTAGATGCTTGGCCCGCTTGGGTAGCTGAAGGCCCGCATTTATAAGAATTCCAATGCAAATACATTTTTCACAATATCTAAAGGGAATATGTTATGGGTGGGGTTTTTTTGTATTCACCTCAAAAGAGATGCACTTGTAAAAAAAAAAAAACACAATCAGTTTGCTGTGCACAAAATGGCATAATTTAAACACTCCTTTGTAAGAGAAAGCCCTATTTATTGTAAGGTTTTCATCTGCAGGATTATCAGCCCCAGCCAGAGCCTCCTTGCTGATGGGGGTTTCACATGGCTTATCTAATGTGAAATCGCCATGTGGTATATAGTTTCATTAAACGGTGATCAAGAATGCATTAGTTCAAAACAAGAAAAGGCAATGGAGCTTAAGCCGCCATGCATCCAAGTGCAGCAACTTTAAAGAAGTTGTTGGCGTGAGACAATTTAAGAATTAGAAGTCTTCCTCATAGACACAACTCCCATTAGCCAGATAAAAGTCAGTCATGCAAAAAAGGGTTTAGTCTTTTCACTTGACGAAATAGAACGGCAACAACAATGCTCCTCCTCACCAAATACAAAGATCACAGAGAGAGGGTGAAGTTCTGAGGAAATTGGTCACTTTAATCATTGAGACCAATATAAAGCACACATAATGTCGACATTAGCATAACATAATAAGCACACTGGGCATTGGGAAGTCATTGTGCATGAAGCAGAATGGCTAGACATTTTCATATATGAGATTCCATATAAAGATGCTGACCCCATACTATTCTCCCATAAGCCTCTGTAGGTCACAACGCTCCTCTTTTCCATAATCATTTTTGCTCATAAGGTTTTTTCTGAATTTTCTCCCATTTGTACTCGGCCAATTCCCGCTGTTGTCCCGGTCGTTGCTCCACGTGTGTAGTTGGTCGCCAGTCTCTTCTTTTCACCTGACAGCGAGGGGTTTCACGGGCGGGACGTATCGCGTGGGAGGATCACGCTATTCCCCCCAGTACCCCTCCCCACTGAACAGGCTCCCCGACCGACCAGAGGAGGCGCTAGTGCACCGACCAGGACACATACCCTTAATCCGGCTTCCCACCAGCAGACACGGCCAATCGTGCCTGTTTGGATGCTCGACCAAGCCGGAGGTAACACGGGGGCTCGAACCTGTGACCCTCGTGTTGGTAGGCAGGGAAGGCACTGCATTACCTGCACTCCCTCACTGATTGAGGTCTTGAGTGAAGGTGTAGCTTTAGTGTGTGTGGTTATATATTGAATGCAACATGCGCATGGTTCTATATTCATTGCCTTTAGTTGAATGAATGTAGAGTACATGGAGATGAATTCAGGTGATTTGCTAGTCCAGTGGAATCTCTGGTCATCTCTAATCCAACCGAAACACCTCTGAACGCCTGGCTTTTCAAACATGCACCTATTTGTTAATTTGATCAGGGCCTGTCGTTTTGGCGAGGACAAAGTAAACAATGCAAACTGCCGACGCCATCAGTTTCTTATGGGCAATGAAGTGTAATTTGTTCCATTTACACTTCACAACAGCATCAGATGGGCTTTGTCAGTGCTGCATGGAGTAATTAAACCTGAAATCAATAGCAGGCATTTGTCATGTTTACAGCCCCTCTTTCTGCTGGGTTAAACTCATCACTTTAGTGCTGTTCTGTTTTACTGCAGAGACACACTTCATTATGTCTGCAGGTAGAGTTGAGATATTCACCAGCCGCACATCCAATACTTGGGAAACAATGTTCGGATGAAAAGGGGACACGCAGAGAGACACTTACTCATTGTAATTTATTTGCTTGATTTCCCAGAATGGTGTCCACTGTGTTGTTTGCCTGTTATTTCGTTTGCCCTAGTTAATAATAGGACAAAAGCAAAATGCATGTATTGTCTGGTAGGCACACATAACAGATCAGAACGAGCAGCTTAGATTATTTTTTAAATGATTGCTTTGGTGTTAGTATACACAGTAAGCTATGTATGTTGTCTCTCCAATTCCCTAGATCATGTCAAATCTTTTTCTTCAATATCTCCCCCGTTGTACACTGCATGTTATGAGAGTGGTGGAAACGGCGACCTATTTGATCACTCATGGTGTATTTGACATCCATATTGTACATCATGCTGCCTCAGCACATATTGCTTCTGCTGCACGTCGTGGCAGCTTGCCTCTGCCAGGGTGGCTACGGCCTCTTGGAAGCGTGATGGCAGTCATCATACTAACACAAAGTGGATGCTATCGTCGCTAGGGATGCACCATATATGGGCATATCGGTATCGATTCATACTGTATATTCGTATTTGGTCCAATGAGCAAAATAGCAGCAATGTTAATATCGGTTATTATCGGTATCGGCCAAGATTTTCATATTGAGAGGAAACAATGTGTTAAATAAATACATAGGTAAATATGATTTATGGGCTTTTCCAAAGGTTTTGGACATAAAGAAAGACATTTCTTTTTCAAATTCACCGTGTTTACATGTGTTTTTCAGTATGTCGAAAATGTGATGATGATAAAAACATCGGTAAATGTAGGTTATCGGCAATATCTGCTATGTTCATATCGGCCCGATACAATCAATTTTCATAACGGTGCATCCCTAATCGTCACTCAAGCCCTCATAGCCCTTCCATTATTTGGATGGCAGGATACTGTAGAGACTGACTTTCAATTATAGGTTCAGGTTTCTGCCCTGCTGAAGTGTCCATGAGCAAGCTACTAGGGGGTCAGTAAAGTACAAGACTCTTATTATTTTAATCAATGTAGTCAACCTTTTGTTTTTATGTGTGTATAGGAAGCACTAAAACGTGCCCTCAGGGAGAATACAGAGCTGGCCCGTGACTACACGGACCTCCAGCAGAGCCTCCTGGAGGCCAAACAGGAGGCGGTGTGTGTGTTCAGCGAGAAGAACCGAGCAAACGAATCTTTTCATGACTACACACAGGTAGGCTCTTCCTTTGTTATCTTGACTTTCTTTAACCACCCCCATCGCCTCTGTTTATTTATTTTGTCATTGTGTTCAATCTTATGCCTTTCAACTCCTATTCTGTTCTCTTCTATTCTTCTACAATTGCCAAGTGGCTGGAGAACTCTGCTTTACATGGGCAGTAGTTTGTGGATGGTTTTAGTTGGGCAACCAATGAGGAGGTTACTGCAGCAATCTAATAATGATGAGGTAACTTGAGTGGAGGAGGATGATGGATGTGACATCATGTAATGGTGGCTATGTAGTCTCCCCACCAAGGGGAGTAAGGAGAGAGGTTGATGGTACATGTAAATACTATCACTTTCAGATTGTCGAGGTGTCCGGGTAGTGCAGCGCTAGATTCCCTGCCTACCAACACGAGGGTTCGCAGGTTCGAACCCCCGTGTTACCGGCCGGCTCGGTCGGGCGTCCATACAGGCACAATTGGCCGTGTCTGTGGGTGGGGAAGCCATCGCTGCTCTAGCGCCCTCCTCTGGTCGGTCAGGGTGCCTGTTATGGGGGAGGGGAACTGGGGGGAATAGCGCGATCCCCCCACGCCCTACGTCCTGCCGGTGAAACACCTCGCTGTCAGGTGAAAAGAAGCGGCTGTTGACTGCACATGTATCGGAGGAAGCATGTGCTGCTAGTCTACAACTCTCCCCAGATGGGCAGAGGTGGTGGAGCAAAACTGGGGGGGGGGACCAGGAGGTTTGGGATAAAAAAAAATCGAATTGTCGTAATTAGGTTTTTTTAAGGTGGTCAGAGGTGAAAAGTTTCATTATTTCTGTGTTCTAAGTCAGCTTCTGTTATAATAATAGAATAATTGGTTCGACTCCCATGGCAAACGCAGTTTGGGATCAGAAAATGAATGCAACTTCAGTGCTAAAATAGCACCAGAGGTCTTGACTCGTTGAGAGAGACAACTCAGCAAAGTTGAACTGTTTAATCTTTATAGTTTGTGACACTATAGAATTACAGATGACAGCCATAACGCCAGGAAGAAAGCACACTGCTCCCGCAAGGAGAAACCCACATTATTTGTTCCAAAAATGACTAATACCTTTACTTGAGCAATTCCTCATCTAACTGCATGAATGTTATCAAGTGAGAAATGCATGCAAAAATAAAATCCTGTGGACAGGATTTGCCACGCTCATGATCAAAGCCTGATTTTCTTTTACTCTGGATTCAGCCCTCACCATTTTTGTTTGTTTCCACTCCACACTTGTACAACAGCAGCTTCTCACCAACAGTGTTTTGTGCCTAAATTTACCCTTTTTTGATCACAAGCTTATAAAATTAACAATATGTTTTCTATCTAGATGCATGCCTATCACGTTTTAATCAATTTTGCACCATTCTAATTCTTTCTTTGCCTTTTTATTTCCCCATGCCTTATAAAGTTGCCATTTTATATCCCAGTTACTCATCTTCCACAAAGTAATTGCCCTTAATTGGTTTGTTTATAACTGAAAGCAACCTACGTGACTGTTAGCGTTACCTTGGTAAGGGTTGCGTTAGTGCATTGATATGACATGCCAGTCATGTTAGGAGTCTTCATTTGTTTGGAGAATCTATGATTTTCTCGATATTTAGCAGAGAGAGAGCCAATGAAAGTCTTTGCTGAAGTATCCTTGAAATATTATGTTGACAGCAGGCATCACTGACATATACAGTAGTTTAAGTGATCATTTTAAAAGAGTACACTATATGCTTCCAAAACAGCTACTATAAATTGTGCCTTAAATATATACTGACACACAGTGCAGAAATGGGGGGGGGGACGTGTTAACTATCAAATTGTAGGATTTCAACTATTCTCAACATTCTCAATACAGTACCTTCCCTGACAGCACAGCACCATATGCTGCTTAGAGTGAATGAGTATGAAACGACCTGCCTTGCCAATTTGGCAAATTGCAAAATACAGCCTGCCATGAAATATAACTGCTGAAAAATGTGACTTGAAGGTTTTCTAAAAGGCTTCACAGCACATCTCACGGTCATGTTACAATACAGGTTACAAAGGATACCTTTAGTGTACTTCCATCTGAGGAGATGTGCTGGGACCGCTAAAGAGGCTTCAGTGGGAATAAAATGCTTATCCAGGGAAGAGATTCTACATTATTGTAAGTAGCAAAGGCAAGGGGGAGAGACAGTAACCCCCAAGAATAAACTGTAACATCAAACTTGATTCTGTGCATAGTACTCCTGTTGTTACAACAGATTAAAGTGTTACATATTGTGCCAGCATCTATCCTCCTCACCTTTTGATCAAGTTCGTTTTTCAGATTTTTATCACGTTTTCTCCCCAATTCTACTCTGCCAATTCCCCCTGCTGTCCCAGTCGCTGCTCCACCCCCTCTGCCAATCGGGAAAGCCGTAGACTAGCACATGCTTCCTCCGATACATGTGCAGTCGCCACCCGCTTCCTTTCACCGGCAGGACGTAGCGCGTGGGCGGATCACGCTATTCCCCCCAGTTCCCCTCCCCCCGAACAGGTGCCCCAAGCGACCAGAGGAGGCACTAGTTCAGCGACCAGGACTCACACCCCACCGGCTTCCCACCCGCAGACACGGCCAATTGTGTCTGTAGGAACGTCTGACCAAGCCGGAAGTACCGCTGCCGGGAATTGAACCCCCGGCTCTCTGCGGTGGTAGGCGAGAGCTTTTACCTCTTCAGTTAAGAGATCATTCAGACGGCTCATCTAAAAGTAGAATTGTTCATTGTTAGTGGAAGGAGTGGAAAGGCAGGTATAACGAATACTGTATCGAAACTGATATATCACCAAACTGATACATCCAAATTCAACAAGTACAAAAACATAAGCATTTAAAATATTCTATTGTAAAGGAGAACAAATACATGAATACTTTGCATCCGATAGCTGTTGGCAGCATGTGCTTCTCATAAGAGTCCTCTTGATTCTACTGTACATAATAAGCATATAGCTTTGTTTATGTGGATGCTTTCAACTCTGGGGTTTGAACAGGGTTACATTCTTGTTATTGTCTTTCCTGCAGGAGCTGATGGCTGGGCTAATTCGCTTTAGTTTTCAATGCACTGGGGAACACATTGCCAAGCCATGATAAGCTTTGCAGGAAGAGTCGAGAGATGGAGGGCGGAAGAAAAAGCAATGGCATCTATCAGAGAATTTAAACCTCTTTGCTCGAAACTGTGTTCAAAATAATAAAGCAAGCAGCATGTCTTTCCGAGAGACTAGGAATAATTTCTGGTTTCGGTGGGGGGTTCATGACTCTGTGTGTATGTGTAAAATATGTCTTGAGGGGATTGGTATAAAGTTAAACTGGGTGAAGTAGAAATATTTTACTCATCAGCTTTGCAGTCACAGAGTTTGCCTCGGCTAGAACAAAACTGCTGAAGCATTTAGAGAAAATTAACCCCCCATCCTGGCAGCCAGATGTGACTGGTTTCTGATGAGTGCACACGAGTGGGCAGAGAAACCAAGAGACTGTGAAATTCCTGTCAGGCCCGTGTACTGCAGAATGGGCTATTGACTGCTTTCTCTATTCCCCTCCATCATTCTTCTTGAACACTGCCATTAATTTCCTCCTCCTGCCTTACCAATTCCTTTTCTCTGCCTCCTCTCCCCCTAGCTCTCTTTGTTGCAGAAGAGGATGCACAAAGCTATGGCGGAATACTTCAGACAACGCAGCGTCTACAGCCAGGCTGAACTGGACCGGTGCCAGGCTCTTTCTCAAGAGACCAACCAGAAAATAAAAACAGCCCAGGTACTTTTTTTTTTTGGGTACATATAAAACAGGATGGAAAACTGCACAAACATGTCACCATTCAGTTAAACGGCAAACCCCTTTATTCGACTTTTATCCTAGTCTAGGTATTCTACTCTATGGTATATTCTCTCGCATAGTACAGTAACTCCATGTTATGCTTGGCATTGTTCAAGCCTCATACAGCTATATATATATATATATATATATATATATATATATATATATATAAACCTCCACCGGGGCTCTGTGTCTCACTGCCATGGTGGAGTTAAAGACGCCAGTCTTACTCTGTACATCCACTCATCAGATCCCTGACTGACGTGATGGATGATCTGTCTGCCAGAGTGCCTATGCAGTGACCCCATGTCAGTGCCTCTCAGGATAACTCTATATACTCTATACACACTCACTCTGTTTGGTGGCATCGCATTCAACGTTTGATTGTGCTTCCCGTTTACCGGGGGGGCCACGCTGAGATAACACAGCTAATTCAGACCGAGTTCAGTTACGCCACCTTGGAAGATATCCGTGGCACAACTTCTCCCGTCTTTGGTAAGAATTCTAACCTTCCGCCTGCCTCGCAACGGAATAGGCGCCTGTTCTGCAAGGTTGAGGAGTGAGGATCTTCAATTAGGCGATAATCGGTGTCTAATCTGCGCCGTGACGTGAGATGAGGTCAACGCGGACAAGGGGACAGTGATGAATCTTGATGAAATGTCCTGTCCAGCATTACGGCAGAGGCAGGTGGCATGCAACCATCCTATGGAACTGACTCATTACTCGTGCTTCCTCTTTACCTTAAAGGGACACTCCGCTGATTTTCAACCAGCTTTGTATCATTACAAAATCAGTAGTGTATCGGAAATCTGTCAACACTTTTGCAGGCATTCATTTAGTTTGACAGTTATTGAGAGGTGATTTGAGTTCAGTTGTGGACCAGTGATGTCATTCATGCACAAAGTTACAGTTTTCTGATATACTACAAAGCTGGTTGAAAATCACCAGAGAGTTCCTTTAAGAGCAGGACATCTCATCCTCCAGATTACAGCAGCTTGCCAGTTCCAAATGTGTAAAAAATAAAAAATAAAAATTGCATTGGTGGTTATATTCACCAGAAATCCAATTCAGCTGCTATGATTTTAATAAGATAAGGAGTAAAATTTCATTAGACTCTTTTTTTTCTTCTCGGGGTGGTGGTGCCTAGTGAGAAATACCATTAAGTGATTTCCGGCTGAGTTCCTCCTGCTTTGACTGCGGACATGTTTTTTTTGATGGGTCTGCTCCAGACTTTACAGGGAAGCAGCCATGTCTCAGCGGCCCATGCAGCCTGAAAAGGCCCCAGCAGATCACAGCTCAAGGCAGGGAGGAGTGGGGCGCAGAGGGGGAGGAGCTATCAGGGAGCTGCAGAGTGTGAAGGACAAAAGAGCCGGTGTATTCAAGCGCACCGCACCGTCACCCGTCACAGCACCAGCACAGGGCCCATCAGAGCAGGCAGCAGCACTCACTTTAAACAGGCTTCTCCTGAACAGTCCATATGCACAGCCCCGGGTCCATCCTGCAAAAAGTGCACACTTAGAAAGAGCTTTATGAATATAATAGGCAGAAACACAGGATCTGCAGAATCACCTAAAGACCTGTGCAGTCTTAAGACCCTCGAAGAAATACACTGATCCAGTGGGTCCCAAACTGGGGTACGCGTACCCCTAGAGGTACGTGGAGGTACTACAGGGGGTACTTGAGAGAAAGGGGTAAATAATGGAAACATGTAAGAATATCATGACAATAAATTAAATGTTCAAATAAATCTGCTCAGGAGGCACTAATTGCAACTCTTCAAAAGGTGGGTTATCATTCATTCATTGCATCACATGCTATAGTTTTCTTTTGCAGTTTTCTAAGCAAAATGTTGTAGTCGGGTAAAGGCCGTACTTGGATTCAGAAATCAGGGAAAGGGGGTACTGAAGCTAAACAAGTTTGAGACCCACTCCTACTAACCCGAGTGCTAAATGCAAAGACCTCAAATAGAGCCGTAATTATGTGATATGCAGAATATCAATGTCGGTTGCCAAATTGCAATAAAGAAATCAATAGAACTGATACAAATTGTACAAACGGGAGTCAAAGTCAGCCTGAGCCCCCCGATGAGGCCTATGCTAATCCATCATGTCCACTTAACCTCACAAGCAGAACATAGGAGAGGTCAGGTTAGCGCCTTCACGGCTACCACAAGCCAAATGCTACTTTGCTCAAAAGTAGCTCGAGGGGGAGGAAGGCCAGGGGGAACCCTGGGGTGGGCGGGAGGGGGAGGAGGAAGGCGGGGGAGGTGGGGGGGAAGGTCTGTCATCCTGTTACACTCCTGCCAGAACTGGCAGTTCAGTTTTGTGTTCTGCCAGTTTACACCAGGGATGCCATAATTGACAATGGCTAACAGCGGCGAGCAGTGCAGAGCCTTGTTGAATGGCCAGTAATGATTGGAGCAGACGCCCACTGCCCCGATCCCACGGGACAGTAATCCAAGATCCTGTTTCTGATATAATTGTTAGTCAGAGAATTTCTGCATGGCTAGGCCGCTTCAGATTCCCAAGCTGGTTGACAGTGCCAGGCAGTTTAATAGAAAAACTGGATGCTGAGGGTTTTAAAACAGAGGCGCACTGAACCTGCACGTGGTTCACCAGGAGCCTCTTGTACTCCTTCTCCACAAAAAATAAAGAACGGGACGGTAACTTTGCTCTCACAAAAATGGTAGACACGCCATCATCAGCTGTTACGTGGGGACGCAGAGACTTCGCTACTCCGTCAGTGTTGTTGCCTCTACACTAAAACAATGTCATTGTTTTCTTAATTAGCCCGCTATTCATTGATTCTATTCGCTGTTTTATTCAAACAGGGGGAGTTGTCAGAAGCAATTCAGCGCCTCTCTGCCTTCCTGCAGGCTTTGACAGATGACTCTACTACCGCCGATGATGCCGGGGTGAACAAACAAGCGGCTCCAGATGCCGCTGGATTGAATGAGTAGAAGCCTACAGTTCAAATAGCAGTGTAATTGGACATTCACCTGGACCAGACAACTTACTTACCCTCGCACGCTTCACTATCCCCCCCCTCTTTACTTGCAGCAAATCCATAACAATGAAACAGGTGACTTTCATGCTGCTGTCAGGACTGATCTAATTTTAGCTGGGTGAATGATTGCAATTGGCTTTGCCTCATCAGATAATTAATCTATGTCACCATTAATTGGAAAAGAGAATAATTACAGGCCGTGTTGACAGAAATTCTACGCTTCTCCAGATTTCAAGATCTAATTACAACTAGTGAAACCCCCATGACCTTAACTAGCACTTAGTACACCCTGGCCACCTTGACCATGTCCGTGCGAAGACCTCTCGAGAAAGACCCTGTTTTTTGTTTTTCCATTCCGCGCTCCTTCCCCTCGCCGCTCTCTGAGAGCTGTCTCCCTCAATCACTTTTCAATATTCAATCTTAATTTTGTGGAAGTTTAGCATTTTCAATGAGCTGGAGATGAATGATTAATGAATAAATTTAAATGCTTCATTTTGTCCATGGATCATTAGTTAAGTCCTTTGTGGGAAGGACCTGAGAAAGGAGTGAAAATTATTGAGACATTAGCCTGAAGCAATCCAGGGGTAAATAGTGTGCACAAAAGGATGTTGTGTGCGCACTATCCACTGGCTTTCTAAAGAACCCCGGGGAAACACTGCTTTCAATTTGGAATCTAACTGAATCACATTTAGTATTTGGAGAAAATTGATTTTTCTTTCATCATGTTTCAACCTTGTCATACTAATGATACAGAACACTAATGTCTGTTCCGTACACACTACAAGTGAAGTAAGATCGTTTCTGGATAAACAATAGCCGTCTGAATATTATACAAATATTGTTAATGAATATTGTAAATTCCATCATGGAGAAGCAGGTAATCAAAAAGAGTCATATCATATCATTCTTGAATGACAGTGCTGTTGACATCCTTAGTGATTTTTGTTATAGTTGATAACCTCCTTAAAACACTTTGTTGCCCTCTCCTTCTGTCCGTCTGGCTGATAGAGATGCTGTAGTTTGGCTGATGGGCCAGATGCCTCTCCTGCTAGTGGGGACAGAGGGGGGCAGTGTGGAACAATAACCTGCTGGTGGGGACAGAGGGGGGCAGTGTGGAACAACAACCTGCTAGTGGGGACAGAGGGGGGCAGTGTGGAACAATAACCTGCTGGTGGGGACAGAGGGGGGCAGTGTGGAACAACAACCTGCTAGTGGGGACAGAGGGGGGCAGTGTGGAACAACAACCTGCTAGTGGGGACAGAGGGGGGCAGTGTGGAACAACAACCTGCTAGTGGGGACAGAGGGGGGCAGTGTGGAACAACAACCTAAGAAAGACATAGTTGACTGCAACACAAGGCCAGCCCGGGTCTGTCAACACGGCCATGCAATTTATTTATTTATTTATTGCTTCCTTTCTTTATTTCTTTAATCCCCCCCCCCATGTTTTCCTCAATTGTTACTTGGTCATTTCCCCCTGCTGTCCCGGTCGGTGCTCCACCCCCTCTGCTGCTGATCTGGGGGAGAGTTGTAGACTAGCACATGCTTCCTCCAATACATGTGCATTTGCCAGCCACTTATTTTCACCTGACAGCGAGGTGTTTCACCGGCAGGATGAATTCCCCCCAGTTCCCCTCCCGCCCGAACAGGCGCCCAGACCGACCAGAGGAGGCACTAGTGCACCGACTAGAACACACACCCTTAATCCGGCTTCCCACCCGCAGACACAGCCAATTGTACCTGTGTGGGCGCCTGACCAAGAGGTAACATGGAGGATCGAACCTGCGACTGTTGTGTTGGTAGTCAGGGAATCTATCACTGCACTACCATAGAGTCATCATTCAGAAACCACGCCCAAGACGGGGGAAAACAGAAAGCCCCCCTCCAATCCTGGCGTTCTCCTATGTCACGTGCATGGTTGCGTGTTGCAGAAAAAGATCGTATATACGGAAGATGAACACTCTTACTTCCTTGACAGCTAGATCCACATTTTCTTCTCGCCAATTCTCAATGGCTTCCTTGTTTTGCTCAGGAGTACAAAAAAACTTTAACTGGCGATTTTTTACATTTGTTGTCTGCGCAGCCCACCACACAACAGCTTTTAGCTATGTTTAATTCAAGGAAAATGACGCTGGTGTGTGGAAATGAACGGAGCCTTTCCCCCGTGATGGGCGTGGCCTATTTCATGCAGTGTCTATGGCAATTCATAAGCATTGTGCTACTGAAAATTATTCTGGCAAATGAGAACTTTTGCAGTGTCTCTTTAATCTGCGTAATAAGTACATTTCCAAGGGTTTCTTTGCATGTCTCCACATATAATGCTCTGCGGACACAACATACAGGATGCCCAGCGTGATGGCACTAAGGGGGGCGTCTCAGATCAACAGCTTTGCCAAGCCGCGATGCCACTAGCTCTCCAAAAGCACCTTGAAGAGAAATGGTGTGAAAAATGCTCAGCCCGTCCTATCCCTTACTGGCTATATGGCAATATCTCAAAGGAAGGCACCTCCCCAACACATTCATCTACTCCGCGTGCATCTAATCAATCCCCTAAATAAATGAAAGCCAGAGCAAACGGGATGTCATCACATTTATCTGCAGGCGGTGCACACACCTGAGTGCAGTTGCTCTGAAGAGGCTAGACTGTGTGGAAATACTGATGGGGGTGTTTGACAGCTGAGATGTATTTTCCTCCGTGTTAGAGGCTGCTTTCTGTGTGATGAGGAAGGACAGAACATTGAGAAGAAGCTTTGCTGTGGCCTTTTATTGTTGTACTGTGTGACGGATCAACGTCGGTTTAGAAGACGAGTGTTTTGTGTCGAGGACATTTTGTGAAAGACATGGTGGTGGGAAAAGCAGATTTACAGACATCTGATTCTCAACTTTAGCCTGGCGCCACCATGCCAGACGATGGGCCAGTCTCACTCTGATGCACTTCACTGATCGCTTCTGATCACTGAGGTGAAGCCAAGTGAATCAGAGCGACATTCTGTGGTCTGAGCCTAACCAAAAGGCTGTTTGGGATTTCGTTAAAACAGGGGAAATGGGAGGGGGGGGGGGTATTTTGTCCAGCCAAAAACCGTCCTCTCTTTGTAGTTTGTTCGCGAGCGGAGTGGAGAGTTGAGTCATGGAGCTGATGGAGTCAAGGAAAGAATGTGAGTTGAGAGAGGTGCTACTGTGTCTAAAATATCAATGAGGGAGATACTGCCAAGTTTTGGAGCGCACAAGAGGGAATAGGTCTTGTGTTAACATAGAGTGGACCGGGCAGCTCTGCACTGCTTCATAGAGTAACTGTTACATGCCATTGATTTAGTTTTTCTTCCTATAGTTTTATTTAACTTTATTTCATTTTGGACTCTTAATAATTTAAAACATTGCATTGTATAATTTCTCTTCGGGCTAGTTATACAGTAGTTTCTAAAAGATTGTGTTGTGCTGGGCGACCGGGTAGTGCAGCGATACATTCCCCAGCCCCAACAGGAGGGTCGCAGGTTCGAGCCCCCATGTTAATGTACCTCCGGCTTGGTCAGGCGTCCATACAGGACAGGACAGGCTGGGAAGCCGAATTAGAGGTATAAGTCCTGGTCGCTGCACTAGTGCCTCCTCTGGTCGGTCGTGGTGCTTATTCATGGGGAGGGGAACTGGGGGGAATAGCGTGATCCTCCCACGCGCTACGTCCTGCCGGTGAAACCCCTCGCTGTCAGGTGAAAAGAAGTGGCTGTATTGGAGGAAGCATGTGCAACTCTCCCCCAGATCAGCAGAGGGGGTGGAGTAACGATCGAATCAGCAGGGGGAATTGCCCAAGTAGGGAAGAAGAAGAAAAAGATATAAAATAAAAAAGATTGTGTTGTGCTGAAGTTTAGGTAACTACCACATCTGTCAGGGGAAATGTCATCCAATCACACTGTACAGCTCAACAATAGACTGTAATTGTGTGTTTGCCCAGGTGAGTCTTCAATGTGGAACTCCACAGAAGACATGCCAAACAAATTCATCAGAAAAAAACAACAACAATACATGGTCCTTGTGTTTCCACACTCATTTGATTTCAAAGACGTTTATCTTAACAGGATAATAATTTGTGAAAGTCTCTGACATTTGTGGCTAGCTAGCATGATAATAAATCCATGGCTTGGAACATTTTTTAGTTAATTAGAGTCAATCAATCCAAACTTTGCTCACTTACCGGTGTGAAACCAGAGTATAATGAGCAGAAATCAGCATGGTGATTGGAAAACACAAATTACAGCTGTTAAAGAGAAACTCATCCACTTTTCTTCTGTTGATGCCAATGCCTGCTGCGAGCATTTAAAATGAGCATGGTATTCTTTTAATGGATGTTGAGGGAATGTATTCCTCTATCATTAAAAAAGCGGTTAATATCCTCTAAGGCTAAAACAAGAGGTTAGTGTGATTGCATGACAACTCTTTTAAAATTGTATATTTGTCAGTTGACCGGTAGATGCGATAAAATGGTCGTAGTTTATCTGTTAGAATGACAAACAATGCACAGTACTGTATACACCTGAATAAGCTCTCTCTATCTGTACCAGCCTACCAGCTCGTACAGTACACTGTCAATCTAGTATACCACTTCTGTAGTGTATCTTAGTAATAGCCTCTTGCCTCTAGGGTTGGGCAATATATCGATATTACATCAATATTGTGATATGAGACTAGATCGTCTTAGATTTTTGGATATTGTAACATCGTGATATGGCATAAGTGTTAGGGTTAGGTTTTAAAGGCTGCATTACAGGGAAGTGATGTAATTTTCTGAACTTACCAGACTGTTCTAGTTGTTTGCCTTTACCCACTTAGTCATTATATCCACATTACTGATGATTATTTATTAAAAATCTCATTGTGTAAATATCTTGGTCAGAAAGCATCAATAGTCATCCCTTCAACATCGTCTCGATATCGAGGTATTTGGTCTAAATTATCGTGATATTTGATTTTGTCCATATCGCCCAGCCCTCAACTGCTTCCCTGTTTATGTGTATTATGTGAAGTAACCCTACATAACGGCGTGCAGCTCACCAGTGAGGTGGTCAGCACTGCTGCTTCAGTAACACCATGTGGCATATTAATGAATTTCCCTGATATATGGGACAGTCTGTGCTATAAAAAGCTGTGTGTGTATATATCTATGGTCAGGGCTATATTCATATTATTCTTGACATATTCCAGAGGCTCACATTTATGGTGTAATGATGTGAGTAATAACCTGGTGATGTTAACAGGACCCTGCAATAATCTGATCTAGGCTCCCAGACAGAGGCGTGATCTGACCCCGGTGGTCAGCCGGCAAATATGACCTCACCACTGGGTGTAATTTCCTCTCAAGAGCTCTTGGAAGGGGGAGAGCTTATGTTGTCGAGCTCATGTCGTCGGGGCTGGTAACAGCAGCTTGCCATTGTATTAATTATTGTCAGGGAATCCAAGGGGTTCAGATAATACAGAATGCACTGCTTGGTCCCGTTTGTTTCACTTGTCAGTGGAGTGAATAATTGGGAGTGCTGACCATATTAAGAGACAGCGAATTTCTGAAAGATATGACTCCAACAGTCGCGACACAAACGTAGGGGCTTGGAAATTAAAAGCTTAATGTCTGAGAATTTCAAATCAATGTGGAATAATGTCTTGGCTGCTCGCTGCCAAACGAATTTACTGAAGTTTAACTCTGACAACACAGTGATTCTGATTCACAGTGAAACTTACTGTTTGGGGATATTTATGCAAAATTATAGGGATACCATGGTTATTGCATTTTACATTTTATTTCCCCCCAGCACAGAAACCTTATAGCCTACATGTTGCTACAAGGATATATTTGATCAAAGTCACAGTTTAGTGAGAGATTCGTTTTATGAAATTGTGAAAATTGAGGCAGGCTGCTTTTGCTTTTCAGATGGGTGTCAGATTTGTTGCATCCCAACCTCCTACTTTAAAGGCTCAAGAACATTGATAGTACAGTTTAGGTGTGGGGGGTGTTTGGGGGGGGGGGTTGCTAATACAATGGGGCTCATCTTGCAATTCTCCCAAGGAATAACTATCAGTCCTGCTACAGCGGCTTCAGCGTCCCTAGGTGACCGCGCCACTGAGCCCGTGCTCGCTCCATCGCACCCCACTCCACGCCTGCTGCCACCCTGAAGGTAGATGCATCACGCTGGGGAGACTGCGCAACAGCAGCACCCCCCCCCCCCCCTCTCTCTCTCTCTCCCTTCAGCCCCCACACTCCTCCATCGCACCGTGGCCCCCCTGCGGCCCTCCAGCACTTTGGGTCTCCACTACAGCCGCGGTCCCAGCAGCCCAGACGGACTCTCCC
This sequence comes from Poromitra crassiceps, assembly GCF_964638095.1. Taxonomy (NCBI): domain Eukaryota; kingdom Metazoa; phylum Chordata; class Actinopteri; order Beryciformes; family Melamphaidae; genus Poromitra; species Poromitra crassiceps. The sequence continues at coordinate 29,702,440 of NC_139635.1, read as the reverse complement.
TCAGGTGAGTACTCCATACCACCTCCGTGTCTCCTCCCACCTGAACTGCACAATTGGTAGCCTTTGTCATTTGAGAATGCCACATGCACGCACACACACACACACATGTACTGTAGTACACACACACACACACACACACGTACTGTCGTACACTACACACACACACACACGCTCCTGTGCTCACTCTGGAGGGGACACCGCCTGTTCCTCTCTGCTCACCTCGCGGCTGCTGCTGACTCTGTGAGCCGTGTCTGGTGGCTGCACCATGTGTGGGGATCTAGGGGTTTCAAACAGCATGCAGGCCTCCCCTTCTCCCCGAATGGCACATATAAGTGCTTCCAGTTGAATACACAGTGGACATTTTATGAATCATCCGTAATGGTTAACTTTGATCTGAGATGACAAGCACGCTCTAATCAGACGCTAAATATATAATCACCTCAATGTTGTTTTATGTTGGTTTTTTTATTATGTTTTTTTCAGATTTTTTTGCTCATTTTCTCCCCAATTGTAGTTGGCCAATTCCCCTGCTGTCCCGGTCGTGGCTCCACCCCCTCTGCCGATCTGGGGAGAACTGTAGACTAGCACATGCTTCCTCCGACACATGTGCAGTCGCCAGCCGCTTCTTTTCACCTGACAGCGAGGTGTTTCACCCGCAGGACGTACCACGTGGGAGGATCACGCTATCCCCCCCAGTTCCCCTCCCTCCAAACAGGCACCCTGACTGACCAGAGGAGGCACTAGAGCAGCGACCAGGACACATACTGTACCCCACAGGCTTCCCATCCGCAGACACGGCCAATTGTGTCTGTAGGAACGTCTGACCAAGCCGGAAGTACCGCTGCCGGGAATTGAACCCGGGTCTCCGCGGTGGTACATGCTTTTACCTCTACACTACCCAGACGCTACATAATGACTTCAATGTTAAACATGCGACTGTATGTGTTCAAACTTCCCAATGCATCACGGTGAAGGAAAAGCTGCTGTTACAAGAAATGTGGCCTTTGCTTTGCACTTTAAACTGACCCTCTGGCTTTCTCCTCACCTAGATATAAATTGAACCTACGCTTCAAGCAAACTCCTTTGTCCGGTTGGTGATAAAGCTGCTCTTGGCGGATGATAAACCGGTCAAAACATTGCCACAGACAGTTAAAGTAACAGTTGTCTGGCCTCCTAATCTGAAGCTTCTGCTCCCCGAAAATAATATGGTATTTCTAGTCTCTCCACATTATCCAAAGCAGTCATATCGCATTACAATATCATTTCACACAGGTAATTGTTAGCTCTTCTGTAATCCGATACAATACAGGCAACCAAATGTTAAAGGAAAGCTGTGTATACTTGGGGGGGGGGGTCTCAAATTATACTTGGGGAGATCTACAATTTAAATATAACTGCTGAGAGCTTGAAGATTAAACATTGACTGTAACATGCAGTCTGCCTAGTTAATTCCTCATACATATCTTTCTAACATAGCACATGTATTTATTATTTTCACATTCAGTTTCTCCCTTTCCTTTTAGCAATTTCTGATGAGGGGAAAAAACCCTTGAAACTGTAATTCTTGCAAAAAGACATAAATTAGAACTTCCACTTTATAGGTTGCCATACCACAGCGCACTTAGTTAACAAAATATTTTTTACAAACAAGATGATATCACCCTCTCCATGATATTAATATGATATGTTCTCTGATCTGTAAACAGCTGGTTATCTTGCTTTTCCACGATAAGAGAAAGTGCTGAGGATTTCCGCCTGGTGAGCACATTTGGGCTGAATCTTTCACACGTCACAAATTGCAGATGGGAAGCAGTGATCTTGAACAGCCGATCACATTTCCGTGACCATCTGACACCTTCCATTTAGGAAAATAATACTTTCTATCTTAGCATACCCTCTGCAGCAGCCAGCACAAGGAATTATGCCTGGCAGACTTTGCTATTCACAACTTTGGAGCTTCTCTGTTTTGTCTCATATATTGATTAGATTAAATGCTCATTCTTTAATCAGCTATTCAATGCTACAATAATATGTGCAGCACGGGTTGTTTTGTTATTTGCTGTATTGTTATTGATATGCTCGTAACGATCCTGTTATTACCATTATTAACAATAAGAAAGCATGCCATTATGGAAGTGTTCAACAATAAGTTGTACTGTACAGTAACAGAGGATGAACAGGCTGGGGTTAAGGAGCTTATAGTGACTAATGCATACAATAGATGGTGAATGTCTTGTGTCTTTGTGCGCATATACTTGGCAGCCTAGCTGTTATTTTGAAAGCTCACAATATGACTGAACTTAGAACTAGGCCATATGGACAAAATCAAATATCACAACTTGTTTTTATTTTTTTACCAAATACCTCAATATCGATATTGCAACAGTATTGTAGGGATGACTATTGGTGCTTTCACAAAATATTTACACAATGAGATTTTTGATAAATAATCACCAGTAATGTGGATACTAAGTCTGGTAAGTTCAGAAAATGACATCACCTTACTGTAAAGCAGCCTTTAAAACCAGGAATTTAAAACCAGGAATACCATATAACGATATTGCAATATCCAAAAACGAAGATGATATCTAGTCTCATATCACAGTATTGATATAATATCAATATACTGCCCAGCCATAACTGAACTATATTGATCTCATGTTATTCATTCTCATAGCTTTCCCCTCCTTTCTATTGTATTGCAATGCCTTTCTGTTTTAAGCGCTATTCATTGTTAGCAACATGTCATATTTCCAGAACCCGGGGGCGATAAATTGAAACACTTTTTACCCATAGAGGTAGATATGGTATCTGTGTAATATGACAGATAAATATGAGTTGGGTTAACTGGTACAGAGAGTTGTAAATCACTGTAGTGTGATTCTTTGTCTCAAAGGGTTTAATTAGTCTCGAAATTCTTCTCTTATCTGATGACCTCCCCCTCCCTCTCCACACACTGCAACAACCTACAACCATAAGCCCTGCAATCTGAAGACCAGTGCCCTCAGGAGACTGAGTTGCTACAAAGAGCTGAAAGAGTTGGAGATGGTCATTTCATTGCGTTAGAATAGCTCGCTCGAGACCTGGGTAATGTAGTGCTGAGTGCTGGCAAAGATAACAGTACGTGACTGCAAATTGAAATACAATGAAGTACACCGCAGTGATACGTACTTTGAAGATGGGATGACCACACAAGACAATAATAGCAAACAACAATGTGTGTTTTAACCCACTAATCAACATTATCATCATATTTTGTGTATATGATCTGATTTCAAATGTAATCCACAACCTGAGTCAATCCACAGACTTAATATTCAATTAATTTGTTCTGTATAACTCAACGTGGGGGGATACACAGGCAGTGTAGGCTACTTGTCAAATATTCAACCATCAAACAATATTCCAGTTCTTTTATAAATGCTAGCTATGTATGTGGCCTGCTATTCCTTGACGCTAGCATGGTGTTGCTCTATTTCATAGTACATGAACAAACCCATTTATCCCTATCTGTCATTTCATAACTTGTGAGGTATCTGTCACTTCAGGTCCCTGGGGAGCCTGTATGCAAGTTTTTACTCTAATTGAGCTCTTTATTTAATTGACAGTTCACTCTATCCTAATAAGTCATTTTTCACAGATTTCGAATGGATTTGCAACATTGTTATTTTGTTGTTTTTTTGTTTTGTTCTTCTGGGGGTTGGGGGGGGGGGTTGGGTGGTGTTTGTGAACCTCTAACTATCCAGTGTCCCCCTAGGGTTTAATTTCAAAGTGCTATTTTTAAAGAAAGTTTGACACCCCAAGGTATATTAATCAGTATTTCAAAAAATACAGATGATTTCTTCCATAAAATTGAGTCACAGGGAGTATAGATCTTAGGATAACTAATAATTGACAATGTCATAATTAGTTCACATTCTTGCCAGCATTCATTTTACAAGATTTGGTGTTTATTTTTCAAATGTTTATTTATTTATTTTTTATGTCAAGGTTAAGCACCCACGCCCCGATCCTCAGGCAAACCTGGACAGCATCGAATGAGGCTGTATGATACGGATTCCCCATGAATTGACATGACTATGACTAGATAATTATAATTCAGTGTTCAGATTATAATCATGTTCAGACTACCAAGTGATTCAGAGCTTGTTTGTTGTGACAGGGTGCTTGATGTACTGTAGTAGAGATGATGTGGTCTTCATAACACATTGAGTGGACGTTCAATATGAGAACTAGGGGCCTCGGTGTCACTGTCTTACTCATCAATCAACTTGGTTTAGTGCTGAAAGGTCTGACTGACAGAATCAGGGAGTTTGGAGCTCAGATGAGATGACAGCATAATAATGAGGATTCCGAAAACTTTAGGTGGGCCTGGATACATGTAGGAATCTGAATACGATATAGGTATTCATTCCTGTACCTGCGACCTGGACATACAACACACAGCTGTGCATTGTTAGTCCAAGCCTATAGGTCTATTAATCTTGTATTATGTTTCAACCCTTTGTTTTTTTTTCAGGCCTGCAGCTATAGGCCTCGGGCTGTGAAACAATGAACTGTTGTGACAAGACTAGTACAGGTAAATATGTCATCTAAGACTATCTCATTTAATTTTTACTTCAGAATGGAATATATAGGCCTATTGTTATGTAACTTTTGTGCATTACTTGGGGGGGGGGGGGGGGGTGCTTGATGTTGTTCTGGCTGTATGTGACCTGATGTGTTCTCACTTGCAAATGAAGACTATTATTTCATATGATTTATTTGAACATGCATGATTAACTATACATCATCGTGGTGTGTGTGTGTATATATATAATATAGATGCCAAACTGAAGTTTGTAGGCTATAGCACCTTCTTTTGAAGGACTAGCAGGAGCAGAATGAGATGAGGGGTTATTTTGGCGATGGAGATTAAAGGCAGGGGCTTTTTGTCATTTGTGCGAGACAAGCCATTCATCCATCCAGTTCACAGCCAAAAAAAGCCTGGTCCCAGAAATTAGCAGTTTCAGCTCAGCAGCAAAGTCGTCGGGCTGTGAAGGCAGAGAGAAATTGACTAATTAGCAATGCGCACTAAAACTTGACGGTTCTCTCTATAACAGCGAGGGAAAGACTCGGTTTTTCTCCCCCTTTCTCTTTTCTTTCTTCCATAGATGTTTGAAATCGCAGTCATTTACGCTCGACAGTTTTTACAATAGCCTTGAGCCATAATTTTGCGAGTCTCTCCAGCATCCATACCCCTGCATGGTCTCTCTCCACCGGCCATGCACGACCGTTTCTCTCCCCAACCGTGGATTTCCTATTACTCTCGTTACGACTCACTGAGCCCCAGGCCCAAGGATAATGATGTGTTGTTTCTTGGTAGCATAATTTGTCACACGTATATTTCTTCTTCTTCTTCTCTTGCAGAAAGCACAGCTCCCTCTCACACTCACACACTTCTTGTTAATTCAGAAGAACAAATCATCAACGTCAACAAATAACCTGAAATAGTGACTTTATGAGTTGGAATCAATGGTTATTTGGAGGCAACACCGAGCATAGACTTTAAAGGAAAGGACATTTCTTTAAAAAAAAGGAGAACAAAGGAAATTCAAGTGATATTATTGGGAATCTTACTTTCTTTTTTTGCCAAGCGCTGAAGTCAGGTAAGTTTGGCTCCTTCTCAGGCAAGCTGCTCACATCATTTAGTTGTGACAGGCGCTTTTAGTGAATGTGGCGACAACGTTACAGGACGCGTGTGTCAAGTTTGCAAACATTACGCACGTATAGAAATCGCTGTTTTTATAGTGGTTAAGAAACATCGCATAGTATGCATGTTCCAGTTGTCTTATACCGAAAGCGGCATTTCAAGGAATTATTTTCGATACTCACGTCTGCGTTAACTCAGGCTGCATGGCTAAAAGCGAAACGCACCCGTAGCCTACTGTGCTGCTGGCGGCTGGGAGACAAACTAATTGCTTTTGTATGACTCCGTAAATCTGTGCAATGTGTAGGCTAATGTCCTCATTGTGGGGGTGTGCAGCAAGATAAAGACAACGATAAAGCGAATGCTGCATATTATCCGATCCACCGTAGGGTCGCCTCTTTCTCCAATATCCAACAACTTCAGTTGCGTTATCGAGGGGGGAAAGCAAGCGCTGCTGCAGCAGCATCTCCCTATCCTAGTTTTGTTTGGACAGCGCGCTTCCAACCCGCAGCCAGCCTCCATTTCAATCTTGTCTCGAGTAAAGAATGCACAAGAGTGGCACACTGTTGGAACTACTGCGTTTTTGTTTGTTGCTTTACGACCAGAGAGAGATCAAAGTTGAAGCCGACCGAATTACGCGTATTGGATGTCGATTCTCGCTGGCTGGCTGGCGCGCCATATGGGTATTATGCCCAGCTGGATGGATGGAATATTCTTAACTTATTCGAGAAACCTTTTCCTATTGTAATAGTTGAGTGTTAACATCTAGGTGCTTGTGCAAATAAATGACCTGAGGTAAATGGCTTGCATGGTTTATTTGTTACCTAGGTGGCGTTTCACACAGTCAGGAAGTCATGTCCAGATCTGGGGATAGAACATCCACCTTTGACCCCACGCACAGTGACACCCTGCTGCACGGGCTCAACCTCTTATGGAGGAAGCAGCTTTTCTGCGATGTGAGTCTGACCGCCCAGGGACAGCAGTTCCACTGCCACAAAGCCGTGCTGGCGTCCTGCTCCCAGTACTTCAGGTCTCTCTTCTCCTCCCACCATGTGATCAACCGCGAGGGGAGCAAAGGGGACCAGGGGAGCAGCGGCACCCCCTCGTCCTCCCCCGATGACAAGCTGGTGACCACCGGTGCCAGGCCCATCAACAACCTGGTGCTCCAGGGCTGCTCCTCCATCGGACTACGGCTCGTGCTGGAGTACCTGTACACCGCCAACGTGACTCTGTCCCTGGACACGGTGGAAGAGGTGCTGTCGGTCAGCAAGATCCTCAACGTGCCCCAGATCACTAAGCTCAGCGTGCAGTTCCTCAACGACCAGATCTCAGTGCAGAACTACAAGCAGATCTGCAAGATCGCCGCGCTCCACGGGCTGGACGAGACCAAGAAGCTGGCCAACAAGTACCTGGTGGAGGACGTGCTGCTGCTGAACTTTGAGGAGATGTGTGCCATGTTGGATGCTCTGCCGCCCCCAGTGGAGTCGGAGCTGGCTCTCTTCCAGATGTCAGTCCTGTGGCTGGAGCATGACCGGGAGACTCGCATGCACTACGCCCCAGACCTGATGAAGAGGCTGCGCTTCGCCCTCATCCCTGCCCCCGAGCTGGTGGAGCGCGTGCAGTCTGTCGACTTCATGAGGAGTGACCCCGTCTGCCAGAAGCTGCTCCTGGATGCCATGAACTACCACCTCATGCCCTTCAGGCAGCACTGCAGGCAGTCCACGGCCAGCAGGTGAGAGCTACTCACACAGACAGACACACACACTCACACACACACACACACACACACACACACACACACACACACACACACACACACACACACACACACACACACACACACACACACACACACACACACACACACACACACACACACACACACACACACACAGGCAGACAGACACACACAGACAGACAGACACACAGCCAGCAGGTGAGAGCCAATCACACACACACACACACACACACACACACACACACACACACACACACACACACACACACACACACACACACACACACACACACACACACACACACACACACACACACACACACACAGCCAGCCAGCAGGTGAGAGCCACTCACAGACTGACAGACAGACTGACAGACAAACACACACACACACACACACACACACACGCAGACAGGCAGACACACAGGCAGCAGGTGAGAGGCCCATTCACACAGACAGACAAATTAGCAAACACACAGACATCACTACACACACGCCCGCATGCGCGCAGTCCACGCACACACACACACACACACACACACACACACACACACACGCACGCACGCACGCACACACACATCAGATTGGATGAAGTAAGACTGAATGCATCCCCAAAATCTCAGTACAAGTATTGGACACACTGCCTGTGTAGTTCCAGAAGCAGTAGATGATCAGCCGGACAGAGGTGAGAGGTTTGAGACCCAGTCAATCGGGTTGCTGTGGACTTTAATAACAAAAAAAGACAGTGCCACCACCTGCCAAGAGGTCTGAACTATGCTACACTGTATCCATAATTACAAGGTTACCTCATGTTTTTGTGAAACTCTTGATTTCCCCCACACATCTGTGTCATTGCACTGTAATCAGTGTCGACATGAAACGGCAAACTAGATCAAGGTGATGCGTTTGATTTGTAACAAGCAACTCCCATAAATATGATTCGAAACGCTGTCATTCAATTGTTACTGCATTTACATGGCAATTATTGCATACGAAATGTGGTGTAAGTACAACGAAAACGTGCTGCAGCTTTTGATGCTGCACAAAACGAAATTTGCTATAGGCCTACATCTGAACGGATACCGGTAATAGCATTACATTTGATATAGGCCTACATCTGCACGTATACCGGTAATAGAGAGATTGTAGGATTGTCAATATGGGACACCATTGGGTGCTGGTTGTATTGATATTGGATATGGGCCAAGATGCATGGCCTGCCTCCATCCATGTTTGTCATGATCAGCACTTTAAGGAGGGGTAAGTAGACAGGCGCTGTCAGTAAGATGATTGATTGATGCTGCTGTTGTCAGGTGGCTTACAAAGCTGGCTGTCGTTAGACAGTCAAGGCTGAAAATGGTTTGAATAGTGATGCTATTGATATCCACGTTTGGATATCACTGAACATATTTGCCGGCCCTCTTATTAATTACAAGGGTGAACCATAGAGAAATAGAGCCTGCAGCAGTAGAGGATCGGCACCCTTGAAAATGTACTTCTGCTCAGAGGATTTGAAAGTAGAGATATATTACATGTACTTATCCCCCCCGCATGATCCCAATAACACATCTATTCCTACATATGGGTGTAAACGAGCACGGAATCAAGAATCCTCATAATTAGTTTCACATGCCACTGTTTCTCTCCTCTCAATTAATCACCATTATCTATGTCCAGGGGCTCATTTGCATATGAATAACCCCAAAACACTTCTGAGTGGGCCAGTAGCAGCGAGGATGTACCGAGAGGGTGGTAATTCAGCCAAGCAGAAAAAAGTAAAATAAAAAATAAAATGGTGAAAGATTCAGAATATAAAGACCAACTGCTAATTTCTATATTTGTGATTAACTGGTAGATATTCAGATTTGTGTTGAATCCACACGGGAGCCAGATAACGGTCATTAATGTACAGTAACGTGTGTCGTTCTGAGGTCGTATTTCAGATACAAGCAGCAGGACATAGCCCACAATTGGCTCAGATGTGTCACATGAATCATTATAGCCAATGAAATGGAGACGTTTTATAGGCAAGTTTATGTACTCGATTGTGCCCTTAGCCTCCAGCATGGCACCCTGCAGAACCGTCCTAGCTTCACAGCTAATTGAAAAAGATATCTTTAGAGGATAATAACCATTTAATAAAGCATCAGATAGATAAGTACGCTGTTGAGCATTTTTAGTTGATTGTGTTGCATTTTCGTCATATTTTTGCTTGATTAGGAGGAGTCTCGAGTTCAGCGTCTGTATTCAAACAATGTGTATTTATTCATTCATCCATGCATTTATTCTATCTTTCATTCATTCATTCATTCTTGGAGCATGTGCTAAGTATTCACAATATGCTTGGAAATATTCATTAATACTATCCGACATATTCAGTGATCACTCTACACACAATAAATCCCATGTAATTAAATTGAGGAATTAACAGAGTTCAGTCTGTGCTTTTTTTTGCCTTTGGAAGTTTGATTTCATGGCTTACTAGCTGCTGTGTCCCATGTCTCCTCTAACACTTGTCCACACACCCTGTTGTGTCCCATGTCTCCTCTTAACACTTGTCCACACACCCCCACTTGTGACAAACACAGAATCCGTTCCAATAAGAGACTGCTGTTGCTGGTGGGTGGTTTGCCTCCCGGACCCGATCGTCTCCCCAGCAACTTGGTCCAGTACTACGACGACGAGAAGAAGACATGGAAGATCCTCACGAGTGAGTAGCGACTGGGTTAGCGTTAGCCTCTTTCACGATGAGAAATACGCGTTCCTATGGGTGGCTTTAACGCAGGTTAATTTCCACGCACGATGAGGGGAAGGAGTTCCCTAAATCCTCGAGGTGATAGTGTATCACTATCACTTTTAATATATAAGTTTTGAATCAGAGCGTGACTTCACAGCATTGTGGAGTTTCATGCCCGGTCTCCCTTGTTTTTGCTGAAATATGCTGGCAGGAAGCACACAGAGATCTATTGCAATCTAATGATCTATTGTAGATGGAACAATAATGAGTGGCTTCGTATCTCTGCAGCTTTCAAATCTGCTCACTACTGACCCATACATACGGTTGAATAACCACGGGTGTCCGGGTAGTGCCGCGGTAGATTCCCTGCCTACCGACACAAGGGTCACAGGTTCGAGCCCCCGCGTTACCTCTACCTTGGTCGTGTTTTTGCGAGTGGGAAGCCGGATTAAGGGTATGTGTCCTAGTGCCTCCTCTGGTCTGGACTGGACTGGTCTGATCTGTTCGGGGGGAGGGGAACTGGGTGGAATAGCGTGATCCTCTCACATGCCACGTCAGTAGGTGAAACTGCTCGCTGTCAGGTGAAAAGAAGCGGCTGGAGCTTACATGTGTCGGAGGAAGCATGTCTATGTCTCCCAGATCGGCAAAGGGGATGAGCAACAACCGGGACAGGGAATTATCCAAGTACAATTGGGGGGAAATTGGGAGAGAAAAATGAAAAAACTCGAATAAAAAAAACAACAACTACTCACATTTAAATGGAATAACCCCTCTGAAAAATTATGTATTTCAATCGGTGACCTATAGGGGTTTATAGTAGAGTATGGTTGTGTTATTGATTTCATGACATAATGTTGAAGGCAAGCTATCATAATCTCACAAAAAATCCATTCTATGGAAACAGTTTGCAGTATCCATGGAGAAAATAGATCTGAAGCCTTTGGGAATTTACAAAGAAAAATCTCTGCCTCACGTATCTCTGGACAGACCCGTGTCCAATGTTCCTTCCCTCACTGTCTTCCCTGACCTTTTGAAGCTCACCACTATATTGTGGCCACATCAAAGGTCAAACAAACAGATAATATGAAAGCACATTTGTCCTTTGCATCATCATTGGTGGTCATATTGAGTTTTTGTCCTTTGTTTTGGTTGGAGACATAATGCCTCTCCATTCGTACATATTAGGCATAGGTCTGTTTTCTGTCAATGTGCACTTTATATTCTATCTTCATGGTATGGAATATGGATTATTTCTGGAGCTGACGTGATGCTTCCGTTGTTGTGTCTTATGATCTATAAATTCGGGCGCCTGAGTAGTACAGTGGTAGATTCTCTGCCTACCAACACAACAGTCACAGGTTCGAGCCCCTGTGTTATAGGAGTGGGAATCTCCAGATGCCCACGATACGATACTTGAGTCACGATACGATAGTATTGCGATATCACCGATATTGCGATATATTGAATATTGCGATATATTGAATATTGCGATATTTTGATATATTGTCTAACTCCTTTTCCTACCTTTTCCTTGACCTCACCGGAAGTAAAACATGCAGTGTTTTTTTGTTTTGTTTTGTTTTTGCCCCACATGTAGGCTACATTATTAAGCTTCTCTGGACTCAATACGCCACTGCAGGCACAGACTGCAACATCGGGCACTTCGGGCAGATGCCCGGTGGCCTGGCATGGCATGGCCTGCAAAAAAATATATATATATCGATACTTGGCGTCCAAATATCGATACAATATCGTCAGGCAAAATATCGCGATACTATGGTGTATCGATTTCCCCCCCCACCCCTACTGTGTTACTTCTGGCTTGGTCGGGCGTCCATCAGGCTTGAGCTGATTTTCGATAATATCGAAGGCACAATTGGCCGTGTCTGCGGGTGGGAAGCCGTATTAAGGGTGTGTGTCCTGGTACTGCACTAGTGGCGCCTGTTTAAAGTGGGGGGGGGGGGACTGAGGGGAATAGCGTGATCCTCCCACACGATAGTGTGCTAGTCTACAATTCTCCCCAGATTGGCAGAGGCAGTGGGGCTACGACCGGGACAACAGGGGGCATTGGCCAAGTACAATTGGGGAGAAAACAGGGCGAGAGAGAGAGAAAAAAAACGTGATTAAAAAAATCTTTAAATTGACAGACAGGTTTCTTCCTGTGCTGGAGTCATACAGTACGTTTCTTCCCACTCATCTGATATTTTACCTATTTTAATCAGATTTGGCCAAATGTGTGTGGGTTCACTGTACTAAAGGAGGCATGCATGCATACACAACAGCCTGAAGCCCACTGGTATTTATATTGTCATTTTCTCATTCAACTCACACTCACGGGTATATAAACTGCAACAAGCGAAAGGTCAGTAGGGATTTCCATCAGTCAAAACTCAAAAGTTAACAGTCAAATGGTCCGTGGCCAAGTGGAAGGACAAAACTGCAAAATCATCCCCTTAACACATCAGCGGGCATCTGATGTAGCTTCCACACAATGGATGTGCAATAGAAGATTATTAACATTCAATCATAACTTTTCAATGAGGCGAAACCTGAGAGGGACAGACTTTGATTAAGACATTCATCAACACAATTTAGGGAGAATCTGATCCCTCTCGTCGTGTCAGATATCTCCCGCTCGCCCATTCCAGTGGAAAGTTTGCCATCTAGTGTACCCACAGCAGCGTGGAGAAGCACGAGGAGGACAAAGAAGGCAGACACAGGCGCAGCCACAGACAAACTCGTCTCTCCTGTGCGCTTAAACCTCACATGAAGGATCTCACACTTTTCCAAAACGGACCTCATCTCCTCCTGTACTGTACTGTACTGTACTGTACTGTACTGTACTGTACTGTATGCACGGCCCAGAAACAAAAGGAATGCGGCTCAGTGGAGATGCGATGGTAATGGCGTTGAAAGGAACGCCGGAGCACGAGCAGCAGTGGTGCATTCGCTGTGGAGTCAGTCGACCGAGCCCCCCGGGTGTGCAGCCTCTCTATGCAGAGGTTTCTGACTCCCTCTAGTGAGCCTGAGCGCTCACTGTCGACTCCAGAGCGATGGCGTCCATCTCACAGAGGACGAGCGTGTCCTGTCCTCCCATGGCTGCTGCGCTCTATGCCCCCCCCCCCCCCCCCCCTTAGTGGAAAGGCTTAGGTGAGAGGGGGCAAGCGGGGGGGGGGAATTAATTTCACACGGCCTTTTAAGATGGTAATTCATGCTAACAGTCCCACACACTGTAGAAGCCCAGAAATTATTATTATTATTATTATTACTATTAGAGCGGTCTAGATTATTGCACCCTGGAACTATTAGTCGAAGCTCGACGTTGCCACTTATCCTTCTGTTCACCTGCGTCTCAGGCACCTGTAGAGGCACGGAGCACGTCCCCAACGTCCCAATCCGCCCCCCCCCCCCCCCCCCCCCCCCCCCGTAGTATAAACCGCAGGAGTGCCTCCTCCGTCGTCCCCTTATTGTAGCCCGTGACACACGGTAAAGCAATAATCTTCTCTTCATGCCGCTACTACGCGACGATGTTTAGTATGAGGACAAGTCACTTCGACATCAAATAAAAAGGCGGCCATCCGTGTCGCATATACTGCTGACTGAATGATAATGTAAATAGCGCGTAAGGGAACCCGGCAGTCATATGGCACACTCGTCTTTGAGGTGCACTGGAGGCAGGCAAGCTAATCCCCCACGTTCGCGATAAAAGCTCTGTTTAGCGTATATGTAGTATTAGTTCCTATCTGAGGCTCCCCTCCCGGAGAGGACCTGTGTGTGTGTCAGCCAGCCAGAGTGAGATTGCAGGGAGAGGCCAATTGGAAAGGAATGAGATTCAAGGCTGTCTAATTCTGCAGCAACTGTGATCCATCAGGCGGCGGGGAGGTGACAGTGGAAATGACGGATGGAGACAGACAGGTGGGCTTTAACATTCCACTGATTTGTGCTCAAAAGGCGCCGGGCCCCGAGATTTATTGAGTGAACACGATCGTGTTCATTATGACTGTCACCTCAGACCATTTCTCCACATCTCAATGGGGTCACTTTAGCAAGAGAAGATGGAGGAGGAGAGGAGGGGACCACAGAAACATCCACTGAAGGAGGGGAAATCCTCCACGAGGGGGTCCTGTTGCAGCCCGGCGGCATCCGGCTGTCTTTGCTGGCTCATGCGAGAGCCCAGGATGAGCTGTGGGAGACACTAAAGATTAAACGGTAGATTCCCTGCCTACCAACGTATGTACCTGGTCGCTGCACTAGTGCCTCCTCTGGTCGGCCTGTTTTGGGGAGGGGAACTGGGGGGGAATAGCGTGATCCTCCCACGCGCCACGTCCTGCCGGTGAAACTCCTCGCTGCCAGGTGAAAAGAAGCGGCTGGCGTCTGCACATGTATCGGAGGAAGCATGTGGTAGGCTACAACTCTCCCCCAGATCGGCAGAGGGGGTGGTGCAACGAGCGGGACACCCTAGGGGCTAGCAGGCCAAGAAAAATAAAGATTAATATATCTCTATCTCTGTAAAGACGTTGCCAAGGCACACAATGCTAATAAATAGATCGATAAGCAAGTAAGTAAATAGATAATTGCCATGACAGACAGTAGAGCCTATAGAGGCCTATTATCAGGCTTCATCCCCCACAAGAAATCATGGCAACACTTTATTTGGATAGTTTGCCTGCAGAGTCTACAGAGTGTTTGTAACATTTCGTCAGCTTATTAGTCGACATTCAAGAATTCAACTCTTTCGCTTTTGTCTGTAGATGTTTAAAACAGATTATCACTAGAGTATATGTGACAATTCATGAACATATCAACATATTCTCAGAATAATCTAGTAGCTCCAGGTGATGAGAATCAGGTGTGCAGGACAGGAAGCAAACAGAATCTGTTCAACGTCTACAGACAAAAGCGAAACAGTTGAATTGTTGAATGTCAACTAATAAGCTGTTGAAATGTTCCACATACTCTGTAGACTCTCTGTAGGCGGACTATCCAAATAGTGTTAGCGACATGGCTTCCACTAGATGGCAGTGTGGTAGGTATTGTACAAGGCACAAAGCAGTGATAAGGAAGAGGGAGATCAATCATGTATCACTGACTCACACTGAGGCGGGAAATACGTGTCATTACAGCATGCGTTATTATCAATAAACTTTGGCCTATTGCTAACTGTGAGAGTACATTGCAAATTAAATCATGTCCTGATATGAATATGTGAGCGCTTGCTGTCAAACTAAAGGGCTCTCAGCACAACAAGTATTAAAAATAGTGAGCAAGAAACACTGCAGGGACAATTATATTCATAAAAGCCATACAGCGGGAGTCCGGGTAGTGCAGCGGTAGATTGCCTGCAACACGAGGGTCACAGGTTACCTGCTTGGGCGGGCGTCCATAGAGACACAATTGGCCGTGTCTGCGGGTGGGAAGCTGCATTACGTGTCCTAGTCGCTGCACTAGGGCCACTAGTGCTGCTGTCAATCAATCTTCATTTCGAGGAGAAAATTCTGCAGGCAAGATGGCCGCCTAGTGCCTACATGGGAAGACTTTTCTAAGCCCATAAATGTTAATATACCTGGCCAATAAGTAAGTAACATACAAAATAAAACAAACGGTAATGTCTTCATTTAATGTAGAATGTATAGGACATGTAACTGGTTCGTTAAACTCGTTAACGTCCGCGGGTCTTACACCGGACCCTTGGACATTCCAAGCCAGCAGGCAGCACATTTGCCTCGGCTTTCAAACAGCAGTACGCACGGGGGCAGCCTGTTCCTCGGTTCTCTGCGGAGCCCACTCGCGTAGCGCAAGAACACTCTCAATTTGGGGGCGGAACACGCCAGGATTGGCCAACGCCAACTCCAGTCCACAAAACTGTCAAATCAAATCATCGACACGCTATGTGGCCCGCCTCTCAAAGTACTGATTCAGCTTGTTTACTCAAGTAAAAGTAAAACATTACAGGCTCTGAAATCTAATCAAGTATAAAAGTAAAATGTATTTCTACTGGCTGTTTCTGTGCAAACTGATCCTCACGTCATATTAAGATCAGCAGAATTTCCGCACGCTCAATTCTAGGGTGGCGACTCCGGAGATGATGATCCGAGCACACATGGACATGCAGCTCTCCAATTATAGTAGTAGGATTGGTGTGGTGCGAATACAGGAGGCGGACTTGGTTCTTCAATTATCAAAAATATATACTTTATTTCCTATTAAAATACACTCTAAAAAAGGGAAAGGGGAACTGGCACAATATAGGCAAAAAAAGTTCAGCAACTTGGTCTGAGTCTCTGTGGCTAAATCTCCCCGGCTGCACACACAGCATTTGTAGCAATCAGTGGACTGACACACAGGCGCTACTCCTCCGTGGCCTCTCCGTCACTGGTCTGGTGCCTTGACCTACATAAACTGCAACAATTGGCTACAGGTGGTGTATGCTGATGGCATTTAATTTCTGGTCCTGGATTTGTTTGAAACCGTCACTGAAGAACTAACTCTAGGAAATGAAAATAAATAAAAACTGGCAGTCCTTCAAGTCAGTTTTGGTGGAGCACGAAGTCCTTCATCACTTGTGTTAGTGGTAAGGAGTGGACTTGGTTCAGGCGATGTGTGCCCACCGCTTCGCGGATCCGGATCCGACACACGTGGGCCAGACTGTGAGGACATCTCTTGGCCTCCAGAAAGACCCTGAGAGCCCCGGGATCCGCCCTCTCCTCCAGCGGTGCTCGAGTTACATCACTGATGACATCGCATTTGGTCGAGTGACATCACTGATGACATCATCTGGCAGATCATCAGTGATTTATGACATTACTATGGTAGTGACCTGGCCACCAGAGAAAGGATCGGGAGGATTGACGGAATGTAGGGAAACAGTGGATGGATAAATCCAGAAGGAGGCGATAATGCAACATAAAGGATCCCAATGCCATAAAACACCACAGAAGAAGAATAGAAGACCTGGCCACCAGGCTGAGCCATCTAGAACTGTACATCAGTGATTTGTGACATCATCGGCCACGCCTTATTTAGACTCTGTATCATGTTTTGGATGTGCGTACCATGTCCTGGCAGTTTGTTTTTACAGAGACACATTTCCGTTAAAAAAGGGGGAGCTCATCTCACACGGGACAGAAAAAAAGGGGGCGGAAAGATACAGCAGACAGCTATTGTTGGCAAGAATACCTCAATCAAAACCTCATCACATCTATTGTCCGGTGGGGACCTATCTTGTTTTCTTGTTTTTTTTGTTATAGATGCTGATTGGCTCTGTTGATTTTGTGTGTATCCTCTATAGTAATGCCTTACAACAGCGCACATCACTGCGTGGTGGAGGTGGAGAACTTCCTGCTGCTGATGGGCGGAGAGGACCAATGGAACCCCAATGGTAACCACGCAGATCAAATACCGCAATTTTTACAGTGATGATTTCATACAGCAAAATTCATCAGTCTTGATTCAACTTGGAGACTGTAAAGATCATAACTGGGCCAGTGTTTAAAAAAAGCCTACAACATCAGAGTTAATCGAACAATTTTAGATTGTTTTAACAGCCGCTCCAGAGCCGTATCGACTTTATCAGAGGACAAACAACTCTCCAGTCAAAACTACACTGACTGTATTAACCCTGGAAAACAGCTAAGAGTGCTTTTATAACAACTTGTAAGAAAAAAACTAATGTAAATTATCTGTAAATCTTTTTAAGCAATAATAATTAATAATAATTAATTCATAATAATTACATAATAATAATAAAGTATACTGTAGTTATTATATCAGTGCATAGCAAAATTGTCAGTGTTAATTTAAACATGAGTGTAAAAACCAACACTACTGCACAGTCCACACCATCAGAAGTAATTTAACACTTAGTTTCGAACACTCGCTCCAGAACCATTACAGTGCTATAAGTGGGCAAACAACACTCCTGTCAACGCTTGAACAGTCCAAATAATTGTCACGGAAATATCAACATTTAGTAATGCTGGAAAAGTTGCTGTGTGATTGGTGATTTTCAGGCAGTAATATTTAAATTAACAGTTATACAGTCACATGCTACGGCGCCTTCAAACGTGACTCCGCCACTCAGAACTGAGGAGCATTTTAATGAACAATATAGAACTTTTGAATCTTTTTTAATACTATAGCCTACTTATATAACATTTGAACAATCTATGTGATGGATCTTGATTTCCCTCTGTTTTGCAGGAAAGCACAGCACTAACTATGTCAGCCGCTATGATCCCAGATTCAACAGCTGGATACAACTACCTCCTATGCAGGAGAGGTAAGTCACTTTTACAATTGAATACAACATGGTTTAATTGACAGCTTTTTGCTGATCTCTTTTTACATTCACTTAATTGCTAATTGGTCACTGATTGGTTTAAATTTACACACACACATAAATATGATCTGTAAAGGGAACAACCATGAAATACAAGATTGATCTGCAACCAGAGCCCCTTTGTGTTAAATTATAATAAATATATTTTAACTGGCCAAAATGTTGATTTTCTTCTAACAAAGTATTGTATCGTGATTTATCCCAAGTGTAGCGTCTCTCTGTCAAGTTTATTACTATCGCCCTAAATCATTGTTAGAGTCTCAAAGGGCTTCTCAACGCCCACATTAAGAAAACAATAAATGAAAATGACACCCGCCAACCTTGGACCCTCAGCTGAGGAAAATCTCCCACGAAAACCTCAACCTCTGCCAGCCACGCTGACATGAATTTATCCCCCTTCTCATCATGGAACACTTAAATCTAGCTTATTTCCTGTCAGTTGTTGTATTAGATAACCCTGCAACAGGAAATAAACTAGAGGCAATTTAGAATGTTTATGTTGTCAAGTTGAAACATTGAAAAATGTAATCTATATATTCTAGTTTAGAAGTTATTTCTATATACAATATCTGCATTAGTGGGTGTTACATTGTAGCATGAAAATATCTTTTTGTGATTACATGCATCAATGGAATTAGTTTCACCACTACATTTGAATATGCTTATATGTACTCATTCATAACTTTTGAACTATTACATGATAGAATTGTGGGTCTTTTTTCATATCATCTTCGTTTAATTTTCATTTAAATATGTTTTACTGAGCCTTGAATGAATGAGGGATACAGTATGTATCTAGGCACCTTAGATATTGTTTGTTGCGCTTCTTTATTCATTGTCTTTTGTTTTCCCTCACAGCTGGCAAGCAAGTAACTTACCCCTAAGCTAGTTTTCACTGAACACTAATCCAGCGATGTCGGAGCGTTCACTGCTATCAGCTGTTGATAAGCCTTCAATGAATCTGTCACTGTTGTTGCTGTAATGATGTTGTCTGGTTGACGCCTCCTCCTCAGGAGAGCCAGTTTCTTTGCCTGCCGCCTGGAGAAGCACCTGTACGTGATTGGCGGCAGGAACGAGTCGGGCTACCTCTCCAGCGTGGAGTGCTACCACCTGGAGACCAACGAGTGGAACTACGTGTCGTCTCTGCCGCAGCCGCTGGCCGCCCACGCAGGAGCGGTGCACAACGGGAAGATCTACATCTCAGGTCAGGACGGATCCCCTTCACTCAACCTTCCTCTATCTCCTGGTGCTTCATCACACTTAACAGTCCCTTCTTTTTTAATGGAAAAGCACCTTTAACTTACTCAGCATGCATCACTACGTGTCTAAATGTTCGTTGATCTTTCTCCTACATATACTGTACATTTTGGGGGGAAAGTTACCTGATGAATTCATTGCTTAGCATGTAAAAAAGCCGTGTTACCTCCGGCTTGGTTGGGCATCCATACGGGCACAATTGGCCGTGTCTGTGGGTGGGAAGCTGAATTAAGGGTGTGTGTCCTGGTTGCTGCACTAGTAGCCTCCTCTGGTCAGTCGGGGATCCTTGTTTGGGGGAGAGCGGAACTGGGGGGAATAGCGTGATCCTCCCTCTTGCTACGTGAAACTCCTCGCTGTCAGGTGAAAAGAAGCGGCTGGTGACTGCACATGTATCAGAGGAAGCATGTGTTAGTCTACAACTCTCCCCAGATCGGCAGAGGGGGTGGAGCAACGACCGGGACAGCAGGGGGAATTGACGAAGTACAATAAATTGGAGAGAACAATGGGGAGAAATCTGGAAAAAAAACTTGATTAAATAAATCCTTATATGGGGCTTAAGGGAGTTCTATTTTTATGCCAGCAATAATTTTGTCACAGGAGTCACTTTTTTCCCAACTCTACATAATGTCTGGTAATTATTGTAACTGTAGACATCGATCAGAGATAACTTGCGTCTCTAAAACCCAAATCTGAGATTTTGTTTTATTGTTAGACATGATTTTGTCCAGAATTCAATGGCTAATGTGTATGGAGGTAGAGCTAAGAGTGAAACTATGATCAAAATAACCATTCCTCTATATTCTCTAATTGCGTTAAATTATTGTAAATGACTTCAAGTAATGGTGAAGTTTAAAGAGTTAAACAGTTCACCCCAACAGCCATATAACACACAGGGAGCACAACTCCCTGTGTTACAGTATATGGACAAACCTCTGTGTTTCAACTGGCATGGGGGTGAGTAGATGATAGCAGAATTTACATTTTTGGGTGAACTGTTCCTTTAGCAATTCACCAATTTGCTGGGGACCTCCTGGAACCGCCTCAAGGACCCCGAGTGGTCTCCGGACCCCACGTTGAGAACACGAACATACTGTATTTAGAGATGCAATATTAATGGCACAGTGCTATCTTTACCTGTTGCAGGAGGAGTACACAATGGAGAGTATGTTTCCTGGCTCTACTGCTATGATCCTATAATGGATGTGTGGGCCAGGAAACAGGATATGAACACAAAGCGTGCCATTCATACCCTGGCTGGAATGAACGACCGCCTCTATGCTATTGGGGGAAACCATTTGAAAGGTAAGTGCTCGGGGGGGTTCAGACACTGGATAGGAAGCGGGTCAAGATCAATACTTTTGTGTGGAGAGATGTGAAAGGGACGCCGCAGATGTGAGCGAGCGCCCACGATGACCGTCATTACACTTAGGGGTCTATGGTGGCCGTTCTCTTTCACTCTTTAGAATTGTAGCTGCAATATGCAGATACAAAATGAAATACACCGACGTACTTTTTGAATAATCAGGCGTGTTTATTTCAGATTATGGCGACATCCAGGTACTCAGAAAAAAGCCTCTCAAAGTAGAGGGTATGCACGTGAGGTCACAGAGGCAGAAGTCACTACAGGTCAGGGTCACGCCCACTGAGTGGCAGCCAGACTGAGTAGCAGTAGTCTGGGGCCAAAGGCGTAGCACCACGTCATGTGACGCAAAAACACGGAAACGCCGGGAACGAGCCCAAAATAACTATTCTGCTTTGAAAACAGGGCGTCATAGTAACGGAAAAGATGTGATGCGCGTTATCTAGCTATGTAGCGACAAAAATCAAATGAACTAACACCATATACAACAATCCTTCTATGGGAGACAAAGCGGAAAGACCACCGGAACACAGGCGGGTCTTCCTACCTGTAGTAATGGGTACCAGGCTCTCTCTGCTTTGAGAGAGCCTGGTGACACGAGGTTAGAGTGGCAGCATTAACGTTTAATTGAAGCAGATAATCGTGTTTTACTCAGTCTCCCCTATTAAAGACACTCGTATGTGTTGCTGAATGTTTTAAGGAAAAGTCTGCACACTGGAGGCTCCCATCAGTGGCTCTTTATTGCAACGTTCTCGATGCGTCAGATAGAAAGACATGACTTACATACAGGCCAGCAGCAATCAGTCTAGATCAATGACACCTGCTGCTCCAAACAACAGGGCGGAACCATATATCCATGGGACGAGCCTGTTGAATGTTTGGCCACTGAGGCCCGATTGAGGGGGGCGTGGCGGGCCTCCCCAGGGGGGCTCCAAGCAGTTTCAGGGGAGGCTCAGTGAAAGGAAGTGAAAGAAATATTACATTAGTTATTAAAAGGAGATCACATAGAATAGCCTAAAGGTGTGTGATTTGGTTAAAGAGATAGTTCAGAGATACAGTAGTTTGGGGGAATTTGTCAGTTGGTCCCACCCTCCCAGAGTCAGAAACTAAGAAATACCATCAGAAAGAGACTTTTCTATCTATTTGGTGTAGTCTGAACTAAGTATGTCAAACAGCAACATCCGGCTATGTTGGCTCAATTGCTGAGTATCTATGGGATCAAACAACATATAATCATGATCCTATAGGCATCCAGGAATTGAGCGAGGGAGGCTCCTTTTTCCAGGGTTTGTCTTGGGGGACTTTTAAAACCCCTGTTCTATAGGGATTTACCAGTGTTCATATAATATTGCTAATATATATTGGAAAAGAAATGCTCTTTCTAACTTCTATTGTTTTTCTCCTGTTATATATATTGATTTAGGGTGAAGATATACTTGCTTTTTTAACTACGCGTTCACGTGCGCATGATCGCTGCCTCGCATATCCTGTCCTTAGAGCGTACGTCTAGGGGTTATTTCGATAGGACGTGCGAGACCGACACTCCAAACGGACGCAGAATACGCACGCAAATGCATAGCCAAGAGCAAGTATATCTCCGCACTTAGTGATCAAGCTAACAGGTAGCATATTAAACTGCAGACACACTGAAAGGGCCCACTAGCTGTGTGGAGTCACTTGGGATACACCATAGCCATGTGTTTTCACTGGTTTTTCTCTCCCCCTGTCATGTAGGTTTCTCCCATCTCGACGTGATGCTGGTAGAGTGTTACGACCCGAAGGCCGACCAGTGGAACATCCTGCAGACACCCATCCTGGAGGGACGCAGCGGCCCCGGCTGTGCTATTTTGGATGAGAGCATCTTCCTGGTGGGAGGCTACAGCTGGAGCATGGTAAAGTCCTACTATATAGATCAGATAAGCTTAGGGGAGATGTTACTGATCCCTGTGGGGAAAGTGGGTCATCGCGACAGCAAAAAAGAGTAGCGATAAAGAATAGAACATGTTTAAGATAATACCATGAATAATTACAACGAAAGAAAATACTGAAGATAATACAGCAAATAAAGAGACAGGTGCGTTTTGTAATATCAGCTTGAAAGAATTCTTACTATTTTCAATTTCATGAGGCTTTGCAGATTATAACAGATCTACAAATTCACAGCTTAAGGCAGAGCAAATGTGCATTGGATTCATAGGTCATATACAGTATACATGTGCATATATGCAGATATACAGAAGAATATAAAGCAATGTAGGCAGTACCGTTGTGTCTGTACCTCACTTTATCTGTAGTACACACTATCCTCTAGAGCAGTAGTGCATAGAGTCTATGCCAGGGATACTCAACTTGCTTTGCCCGGAGGCCACTTTTGCAAAATGACAGAAGGCCAGGGGCCAGTTAATAAACAAACATTAATAATATAAATTTTTCTGTAGCAGATTGTAGGGATTTGGGGTGTCAGCCGGAGTTTAGTCTGACAATTCTGTGCACACAGAATAGGTTAAGTTAAGTTAGTTAGTACATATAATGGCCCATTTCCACCGCTGGTATCAGCGCGGCCCCGCCCAGCTTGTCTCGCTTTTTTGTCTCATTCCACCGATCAAAAACGTGGACAGCCCGGGTTGAGTCGGGGTTGAGTCGTGCTAGTTTTGGTCCCTGCTTTGTTGAGGTTCCAGCGCTGTGGAATCGGTACCATACGGTGACGTGAAAACACTGTAGACGACTGATTGGTCAGGCAGAATCGTGTTTACTCTATCTACTGACTGTCAATGCTGCATACCAGTTTAGTGGGGCTTACCTTCTCTTCTGTTATGTTATTTCCATCAGTCTTTTGTGTTGCTGCCTTCGGCTCTGGTGAAATAAAATCGATCTCCGATCCGGTGGCGATATTTGAGAATTTAGCTGGAGCTCAGTCGAACTCTATAGTTTTCATTGTGAATTAGAAAATGGCCAGGGGGCCACTTGGCACCCTATCGCGGGCTGCAAGTTGAGTATCACTGGTCTATGCCATAGAGTAGTGCTCCACCTAAAATAGCTCAAGGGATACTTCCTACATAATACTTGAAGTAATCAAATGAAAATAATCATCAACATTTTCTTATCAATAAAGGTTTTGCTAGTCTCCATCCCCAATTGATGTAACACAATAGTGATGTAATCTATACTCAGTCTATGAATGTTTTAAATTTGCTGTTCTGAATGCCTGATGTCAGCCAGGTCTTTCCTGGGTGAATGTTTTTTCTGGGCCACATAAGTGATGTGTTTTACACATCCAGCATAGTAACAGAAGTTTGCTTGGAAATAATAGAAAAAGCACTCTGTAGTTAGCATGACAAGTGTGAGACTGAACAAACAAATAAAAGAGCGCCACCTACAGAAACCTAACTTGCCTCGGATAGAACAGTTAGAAATCAAAACATGGCTAAACTGGGAATGTTTCATTTTTCTCCAGGGGGCGTACAAGTCTTCCACCATCTGCTACAGCCCAGAGAAAGGATCATGGACAGAGTTGGAGGGCGAGGTGGCGGAGCCCTTGGCGGGCCCGGCCTGCTCCACCGTCATACTGCCCGCCTGCCTTCCCTATAACAAATGACAACTAACCCGACGGACAGGCAGCAAGGGCGAGGGGAGGGACCACCAATAAGCAAAACAACTGTCAACAATTTTGGGACAAACCCTCCAATCAGATGACGGGGGTGTGTATAAATTATTTTTTTACAGGTTTGACCAGAGCACTTTCGTTATTGCCTACTGAAGGTTTGAGAAGAAACAAACTCGTGTTAATTCATGTATTTAAACTCATCTGTGTTGAAACTTCTGAGAAATGGTCACTTTCATATGAGATTTTTTGTTTAAACTGGTAGTTAAGTGTTTTTGGCTTCTCTTCTATAGCACGCATAGTGTTGAACTGAATTATAGCTTTCAAATCCATTGTATCTTGTAACCAGTAGAGGCATAACTCAAGCAAACTGCAGTGTTGTTTCAAGGATGGACACTTTTGGGGGTGGGGGCGGGGGTGGGGGGCGGGGGTGGAGTAATCAATCCCAAACTGATGGGGCTAAGTTGAACTAGGGCTGGGTGATTAACAGTGATAGTGATGATCATATTGTGTATTCCTCGCCATCCATTGTAATTTTACAAAGTTTTCTCATGCAGGATTTTGCACTTATCCTGCTGTATCTCTTGGTCAGATCATTATGCAACTGTTTTTGATGTCTTCCTCTGAAAATAGGTAACCTACCAAAATATTTGTGTGATTTTGCCAGTCCCAACTTGGAAAGTGTCTAAATAACTTTTTATTATTATGATTGTACGTGCACTACACAGTTGTTATTATTCTCTAATTGAGATGGTTTTGAGGAAAAACACGCTGCGCTAAAAGACACATTGATGTGATAACGTGATCTTTTTGAGGATCTGTCCAGATCACCCAGCCCTAACTTTAACTAATCATTTACACCCAAGCCAAAATCATGTTTCTGTATAAACTGTTAGACAGAGAGTTCCTTGCAGGTTATCTGCTCAACAGGCCAAATGTTGCCAGGTGTTTGTGGCAATTAAGCTGCAAGCAAGACAATTTAAGGTTTAACGTTGATTGAGAATATTTATATGACGGCACTAGCATTGATATCGGTTATACAATGATGGTACAATCAAATTCTTATCGCTTGCCATTGTAGTATATGGGTAAAATATTTCGATATGAAGATCAACTTGGTTTGTTCTCCCGTACAAGTAAATGTTAACAGGCCTATTTGTGAGGCCGCATAGCATTTCCTTTATTGGGTTCTATATTCATAATATTCATGGGGTGACTCACTTTTTGGGTAAGCATCCCTGCTTGCCCTATACAGGACAGGAGCCCTATATCACTATGCCAATCTTTGATTGGGTCGGAGAAGTCAAATCCCTCCGCCTCGCAAGGGGGCAGTGCCCCTATATATGTGGGCGCTGGACAGGAAGAGACCATCTTTTTCATTATTCGGTCTACAGAAAGAGCCCCTTATCACCCTGTTGCTTTGCTCGCTTAACTGTTCACATTAGTGTACAGTCGAAACTCTGCGGAGTGCTAGTTTAGCTACAGTGCCTATGCCTTCGCATCTTCTCACGAAGTGGAGGGAAAAAGCGGACCCTCATACGGTCGATCACTGCTGAAAAACAGCTTTACTGACCAAGTAAACCTTTGTCTCGTGTTATTAGCCGGATTTCACGCAACATGACTAGCCCACAAGCTAGTCTCCCTCGCGGCCTGGAGCAGGCACCGGATGGAGCAGGCACCGGATGGAGCTTCAGAGCATCGCACCTGCCACTGTGGAATGGCAAAGATCTCTCCCTGAGGGACCCGCATACAGTCTGTCTCCGGTGGTATCACACTAGCCAAGCGCTGAGCTCCCCTGGTTCATGCGGTCACTGCACCTTACTCAAACCAGCACTGCTCCGTAGACGTCTCATCCGAGCGACTGAGCTCAGAGATGAGGACCGACCCCTCTCCCGCCCGGATCCCGAGCCTGAGGAGGAGGAAGGCGAATCCCAGGTCGAGGCACCGATGGCGGCCGCTGACTGGGCCACCCAGGTCGAGGTAGCTTCGGATCTGGACATAATTGTGGTGGACATCCTGGAACTGGATGCCGGGGAAGAAAAGGACTTCATCGCCTCCACCGCACTCATCTCTGACGATGAAGTTGATGCCAACTCCCTGGTAAACCCTGGAGCCGTGTATGAGTGTGCTTCCTATAACCTAAAAGCCGAGAGTCTAGGGCTAACCTGGCATGAAGTCACTCACCCAGCCAACCAGCGGTAGAACTGTATGTTTGACAGCTGTTTGACACGGCCAGGGTGATGAAGAAGCAGCTAATCCTGTTGTTCCTGGAGATGCTACAAAATCTAAAGAACACTTGGGATCACCCTCTCAGCGGCAGAGGCACAATGGAGCCCCCTTCCTCGACTTCAAGGACATGGAGAGCCAGGGGATCTTACGCCTCCCCACTGTGGAACCGACGGTTCAACTTCTCTGACCCAATCAAAGATTGGCATAGTGATGTAGGGCTTCTGTATAGGGCAAGCAGGGATGCTTATGCAGAAAGTGAGTCACCTCACTCCTATTATTCATAGAACCGGGGTTATATTCATAACCTTAAGTTTTAAACTTACAGGTTTGAAAAAAGAATTAAGCAAGGCATACTGTGGTCCTTAATGCACTAATAGTGAACTTTAATATAAAATAAACAAGGTTCATTAAAATGTTTATCAATGTGGTGTGGTTAAAAAAAATCATCTTCAGTACAGATGACTTGAAATCCGGTCTAGTCTACACTATTAAGGTTCTATAAGGCTACTCTATTGGCACAGTACCTGTTGGATTCTGTAAAAAATTAGTTGATTTTCGTTCTTGTACATAATCGCTTGCAGTGAAACATTTTTGTGCACTCAACCTTGGATTTATTCTCAAATCCTGTTATGTCCTTTGCATTTTAGAATATGAAAATAAATTGACTCTTGATGATTAAAAATACCTTCTTTTACTTCTTTGGCACTTTAAGCATCCAGGAAACCAGCTGACTCTAACGTGTCCTTCAGTGACTAGACATGAACCTTCTGATGAACAAGGCCACGTTGGAAAAATAATAATAAAAAAGCACATTCATTTTTCAGCTTATTCCATATTTTTTTTATGAAGAGAATCATGTTGCACCAACCTCCTTAACTGATTCTTCTACTAATGCAGCTGCTGCTCATGGAGCAGTGGTTACCAACCTTGGGGTTACGGGGGCGGGGGGGACTTCTGACAAGAGGGTATGAAACATTTGATCATAAGCTTCTAGTTAATTTGCATTTCACGTTAGAAGACAAGACACTGCTTTCAAGTCTGAAATTTACCTAGATGTGCTAGAAAGATGAGCGTCATTTCAGCTTTTCGCCAACTAGGGCGCTGCTCGATGTCACTAGGTTGACTGTACAGTGCAGTACAGGCTAGTTACGTTTTGCTAGAGTACTGCAGAGATGACGTATTTTTGTAGGCATAGCCTACCCTTTGAATTTGCCCAATGAGATTAAGGCATCCAATTTGAAAGTCTCTTGAAACTCGTTGCTCTTGGAGCACAATGACTAAAAGCAGACCAATGAATCCCAATGAATGAGACCTTGTCTGGTAATGACATGCGATGTCAGGTAATTAGATAGCTTGTGTAAGATTGCTTTAGACATACATGTACTGTATACAAAGCCAGTGCTGCTTTCTCCTAGCAGCCCACTGCCTGATACACAATGATGTGTTCTAAAATGATCCCAGTTATAAGACAAAGTGCTGAATGATAGACAGTGTCAAGGTGGTAGGGGTGGGGTGTCTTTAAAAGACTTGATGCAAAACAAAAACACCAGATTCGCACTCATTCAAAGTCATTCCAAGTAGTTACATTTTTGCTGAAAGGCCTGGATCCCACACTTAATGTGGCTAAGATGTATGACCTGTATAAATTAAAATCCGAGGAGAACGGAGACACTCCAGTGAAAGAGTCATATTATCGCTACTTATACCATGGTCTGGGTGAATACTCGATTCTGATTGGCTGCAAGGTGTCCATTAAAAAGTGATATTGTACAGTGATAATGGACACCTAGCTAAATGGTCTGTTCACCGTTCATATCAATGCGCCATAGTTTCATCAGTGTTATCAGGAGAGCAGTTTGAGCTCTATACCCCCGTTAAGGGTTAATATGACAATTTTGGATGTTGAGAAAAAAATTGACTCGGTCAAAGTAAGTATTTAAATCACCCCTGTGTGCTCAGTTTATCAAAAATAACTCTTATTTACAATTTTGATTTTCGTTTCGGAGATTTTTAACCTCGCGCGACAAACCATCCTCGGCTTCGCCTCGGACGGTTCACGCCTCCGCGTCGTCCCTTAAAAAGTGATAATGTACACCTCGTCGGGCATTAACCCTTACATATTCAACACAGAGTTTAACCTCAGCTTCTTTGTCAGGAACTCAGACCAAATGCACAGCTTATATGAAGAACTTTCAATATTCTTAATTTGCTTCAAAGATATAAATAAATACAGTCAGAAAAATGCTGTCGACCAGATTAAAAAAAAAATCTGAAGGTTAAAAGGTTGAATCCATTCAAATGAAGCTGGCATGGAGTCTCCACAAATATGTAGAAAAAGTTTTAATTTTAGTTAACTAAAACCACTACAGTGAGAGTAGCATGTTTGCTTGTAAGACTAGTGCAGTGCCAAAAATGTGCCTGTCTGGAAGAGGCCGATTCCTGCTTGGTGCTTGCAGCTTTCTCGAGAATCGCCATGCCCGTTCAATACGTGCATGTCCAGAACGGGCCAATTGCTGCTGGCAGCTTTCTTGAGAAGCTCATCCAAACAACTTAACAGTGGACACTGCATACCGCATATACTTCCTGGGTGCAGTGCCCGTTAGCACCGCTGCTGCATAGAGAACTGTTCGCTCCGCCGCTAAGTTGATTAATATTTGCACGTATGTCACGTGTCCAAATTGCACCAGATCCGACACGTCCATCCGGCATGTCCTTGGGTCCCCAACAACTGTGAAGTCAATCGGACAAACATTTCTTGAGATATTACTGCCTCTGCCTGAGTTTTTTCTCCTGTTCTCGAGCTATGTGAAGGATACACAGACAGACAGACAGACGGATGGAAAGAGAGACAGACAGACAGACAGACAGACAGAGATGCCTGGAATTAGGAGAGAGATGAACCAAAACGTTTTGCTTTTTTGCATTCTTTCCCTTTGTGTCAACACCATCTTCATCCTCATGTTTCTCTGTTCCTCCTCCTCACTCACCTCTAAGGTCAGGTGGTCATCTGCCCCTCCTCCTCCAATCATTGAGACACACAAAGAAAATAATCTCCTGTATTAATTTTTTATTCTTCTCCTTAACTGCACTTTTCCTTTTTCTCCATTATCCCCTCTTCCACTTCACCATTTTCAAAATTCTGAATGATCAGATTAATAGTAGATTAGGACATGCATAAACATACCAGTGCTTACAAAATATGACACAAGGTTGTTGCCAATGATGAAGACCAACCCCAGCACTTTATGCAATTTAAATCTTTCCCAAATCCAGGAGCCTAAATGGCAGATTAACCTGGATTGGTTTGACTTGGCCCTCCAGGATGGCCATGACACTTCTCACAGATCCACTGCCCTGACTTTGCCAAGAAGCGACACCAAGGAACATTCATGTTTGCTCTCCGAATCTAAAACGGCTACAAATCTGAATAAATGTCAGCTTCAAATACACCAAAAATAAAAAAATTCAACACTATAGCCAAAACGGTAACCAGCAAATGGGCGTAGAAAGCACATCTGATGTGTTAGCCCGAGGGCAGCCTCTTGTGCCAGACCAGATTTGATTTGCCAGCTACCAAACATCTCATGCTCCAAACGGCATGCCATGTCCCTCTCCTCCACATCCAGTTGTTTTTCCCCCCCAGTGCCAGCCGTTTCTCTGCTTGGCATCTCCACTTCATGAGTACCTGCATCCATTTGGCCAGGTGCCTGGAGGATAAGGTAGCAATTATTTTCTCACAGAGATGATCCTGCTAGATTACATAAATCCATATCTAATATCACAATAATACGGCATTAGCTAAAATGTCAGGACATGAAGAGATCCTTGTTGAAAAGAAATTCTGCAGAGCTTGGAAAGGATTTTGGGGCAGTGACTGAAACTGGGTAGTGTAAAAATAACATGAAGGAGCTCGATGTGGACAGCAGCCATCTCAGGGCAAAACATCTGAAAGATGTAGGTCTGAGCGTGGAGCACAGGGGGATTCGAAGGCTTTATTTACCCCTCAGTGTTGCTAGCAGATGGTTTGTGGAGTCTCTCAGTCCCACAGCAAACACCTCTTCCTCTGCAGCTGAGACGAGGGACGAACACGATTGGTTAAGTTTAACATGGCCGACCCTTTAATTAACTACATGAACCATGGTGGCTCTGTTTTAATCACAGAGCGTGTTCAGTCCTTGGTTTCCTTTTGTAATTGTGCAGACATATGACACATTTCCATGGTCTGGAGAGGCTTCCAAATGTCGCTCCCATCTAAAACGGGAGAGAAAAGACTATTGTGTGAATGTGATATTAAAAAATGTTGGAGGGAATGGAACAATCTAACCTACTGCAGATTGAGGGGTGGGGGGGGGGGGTTGGGCGCGCGCGATGATGGAATACTCTTCTCGCCTAGCAACATATTTTACATTCCATATTGAGCTCTCAACATTGTGATTGTTGTGATTGTGTAAACAACCTTATAGAACAAAATTGGAATTTGTACAAACTTTTGGAGAGTTGCATTCCCAACTGAGCTGTCCATAGCTTGGAAATAAAAATGTGACATCTAATTTGCTGGCATGGCTGGCTGGCATGAAAGTAAAACAACAACAATTCAACATTACTGGAGTACTACAGGTATAGTTGAGCCCCTTTTCACCGAGGTCATCATCAATTATTATTTATTTGTGTTTTTCCCCCCATGTTTTTTCTTTTCTTTTTTTGTGTGAATGGAAAGCAAGCAAATAGCCTCCAAATGACCTCAAGATTTCTTTCTTCATGTAATTTGCTAAAGTTTGAGGTGATAGGTAAAATACTACTAATTTGCTCCTGCTCCAAAGAGACAATTGATGTTTACATTGTCACCGGTGAACCAGAAAACCCACCTTACCCCCCAGCACAGGATCCCCTGTGAGCTTCCTCAGTGCACCTTTACTGTAACCATCTTTCCCCAATAGATTTTCCTTTTGGAGCAGCTCCAGACTTTGTACTGTACCTGATGACTTCTCAGTCTTTCTGCTCTGGGGGGATAATAATATGAAAAAGGGGAAAAGCAAGCACACTCACAAAAAACAGTTGGTGGGTGCACGGCTCAAAATGGTCTATGAAGGAGAAGAAAAGCCAGCACTCTCAAAAATGTCCTTTTGTTAATTTAATTGAAGCAGATGGCAGGTACAAACGTTTCGACAGAAGTCTTCCTCAGTACCACGGTACACTGAGGAAGACTTCTGTCGAAACGTTTGTACCTGCCATCTGCTTCAATTAAATTAACAAAAGGACATTTTTTAGAGTGCTGGCTTTTCTTCTCCTTCAGGGATAATAATATGACAAATACCCATTGCTGCCCTTCACCACATGGATTTACTCTCTCACCCACTAACGTCACCTCTGGGGTTCCTCTAAACCAGTGGTTGTCAAAGTGGGGTCCAGGGACCCCCAGTGGTCCTTGAGGGGGTTCCATGGGTTCCCCAGCAAAAAGTGGATTTCTTTTTATTTTCAATATAATTCCATCCCTACGTATGTGTCTCTCTCCCTCCTCACCTGCGTGCATCTTTTTGTTGTTATTTTGGTTTGTAGTAGAGTGTGTTGTTTAGTCCTTCATTTTAGGTAATGAAATATTGTTATAACTTTTAACTTTGGCGTGTGACTCCCTCCTTTTGTTAGGCTACTTCCTTGAGCCGACCAGATGCCGGGTCAGGTCAGCCCAAGGGAGTAACAACTATATGATTAAACAACACAAACTACTACAAAGCAAAAGAACAGAACAAAAAAAGGTGCACACAGGCGAGGAAGGAGAGAAACAGAATGGTCTGGATGCATTTGAGGTCCAAGAAGTACACCGGGCCCAGGTGCACTCAATAAGCCAATTCTCCAACCACGAGGCTCCTGCACTATCCCATTGCAATCTGATCACAGGAAACGCATGTTAGTGCCGCAGGTGTAAATGGCCTCTTTATGACAGGAATGTATGACTATTTTGACCATGGGTTTCATACACTTTCTGTAATAAAACATCTAAAAGCATAAAACTTATGAGATGGAGGACCCTAGGTCAACATCTTATAGGGGTCCATGGTTTAATTTGTGTTCGTTTCAGGGTCCTTGATGTGAAAACGTTTGAGAACCAATGCTCTAAAACTGTAAGCGATGCCAAAAAACATGCCCATAATGGAAACACAGAGGCCAAACTGTCAGTTCTGTTATTTATATAGCCTACAGGTATTTGGGAAATAGACAAAGTATGGGAGAACCCTGCACATGCCACTGCTACACATTGTTGGTAACGAGCCATAAGGTTGAAAATGAGCATTTTGAGATTTTGAGTGGTTTTCATCTCCATGATGGTGAATAATTATGTTGATAAAACAAATGGGAAAGTATTTATTTTTATGGTTTTGGTGGAATGCCATTGTAGAAAATATTATGTTTTGGAATGTTTAAAGCCATTTTTCTCACGTTTTACTTTTAGGCACATAACATTAAAATACTAATAACTTTTGATCTGAGAGAGCTATCTGTCTTTCAAAGTTATATAGAATTAGAAGATTGTCTAATTGATGGGAATATCAAAACAAGAAAATGTCAAATGTTCACCATGTGAAGGGTTTTTGCAGGCCACTACACATATAAAGTGAAGAATAATATGAGCTGGAATATGGGGGGGGGGGGTAATTCTCTAGATTTATCAGCGCTCTGATTGGCTTTGGATTTCAATTGAATATATTGGGTCAGCCCCAGTGTCTCAGGTATAACTAGCCCACCATCTAGTGGCTATTGTGTCCGAGTGAAAATGCTGTTGGACCATTGGTTCAAATGGATGGCGTGCATCGACCTGTTGCGTAAATCTCTTTCATAAAACTGTTCAAACAAAACTCTGATCACTGGATTGACCAATCGCTGTGGCTAGGCAACCCTGTTGATTGACAGTTCAATTAACTCTTGAAGTTACAGAACAGACCATGTAGAGTAGCAGTGAATCATAAACTGACTCATATCACAGCAGCCAGTTGGAGATTATTGGGATTATTTCCATGCTTTCGCTCCTGTCCCCATGCCTATTTACGTTCATCACCGCTAGACTCTTGGCTCCTAGCCATCCTTCCGTATTTAGTCGGCAATCATCACTCAAGGAATACGCGAATGCCATTCATCTCAAATCACTAAACTTGGACCGAGATTGTGTCCACATGATCGTGGCTCTCTGACGATGAAGAAGCGCACATCACTTCAAGGTAAAATTGTCAATTTGATTAATCCTTTCATTAGTTAATTGGTGTCTGTTTTTTTCTCTCTCTCTCTCTATCCTGTCGCACATGCTCCATTAGTCCTTTTCTTCCCCAGGGAATTTTTTTGTAGGTTTCTGTTCGTAATTGTTTTGACTGATCGGGGTGTTATTTATTTATTTATTATCTTTCCACTTGGTTGTGCGTCAGGGAAAACTCCAGAACAAACAGTATCCTAATTAGCACTGCCTGTTAGAAGTTAATATTCTTCTATCACGATTGCCGACCTGCAATTGACACGCACGAATTTAGAGGAGAGGGTCCGACTCCGGCTGTTGTTCCAATAGGCGATGTGGCTGCACTTAATTAAAGCGAACAAGAGCACAGAGAGAGAATCTTAAATTTAAAATAATACAGGATCTCAATGCGGCTATGTAATTAACTTCAATGAACTATTAATACGGTGATGCTGATGGGCACATAGATTATTGTTTATAGGCACACTGCAGTTATAGCTTATTGATGTCGAATGTTGATAGGCTATATGAAGCTAATAAAAAAACAGCATTATTAATAGTGATTTTGTTGGAATTGATAACTCTGATGTCATGGATCAGCCAGCCACTGCACATGTACTCTATCATCTATACAGGCTAGGCCTATAGCCTACTACATACCGTTTTCTGGGTGTGCCTGTTGATTCGAGTGCTTTGACTTGATTTAATTTCTCTAAAGCTGGGACAACTGATAGCCTAATACAAGGTAGGCTACATGTATTACTGTACATTGAACTTAGTGTAGCTGTGCTGAAATCACACATCACAGGCAGTCCATCATCACTGGCATAAATCTGTGATCAAGCCACTCCTGTAAATGTGTGCACTCACTGAGCCCTTAGCCAGGGATGTGCACAGATAGACCCCAGGTGGTGCCCAAGCACCTGCCCTTTTGGCCCTCTAACTGACAAGTGCCCTTTTTGCAAGACACGTCCACGGCCGACATGATTGTGTTTCAGAGGCTGTATAGCGGACTCATTTAAAAAAAGATTGCAATGTTATTTTCGCCTATTGTATTGTATTGTATTGTATTGTATTGTATTGTATTGTATTGTATTCTATTCTATTTGATTGTTTTTTTAACACGTGTAAATTTGAAGGAGGGGAGCACTTCAAGTGTGGTCACCCAGGCCTGGCATGCGACTTTATTTATTTTTAATAAATAGCCTAATTGTGAGAGGGGTGCCTTTTTCACTTGAGCACCTAACCCCCCCCCCCCCCCCCCCCTAACTGTTTGCTGCAGGTGAGGGCAGAGACCTCACAGTCTGACTGAGTCCAGTTCATCTCAGTGAGGAGCCGATGAGTGAGTCACTCTGTGCCTCAGCTCTCCCACACTCACTCAATCTTCTCTCAGCCGCATGTGGCACACTGCAAACAGCCTCTCTGACTGGCTCACTTCAAACTGCTGTTTTCCAGCCTTGCCAGCTTGGCCCCCCCAGAACTCACTGCCTCAGATACACACACACACACACACACACACACACACACACACACACACACACACACACACAGGACCCCCTCATAAACGAGATGCTGCATCTCAAGGGGCTTATCCTCAGACGAAATAATAATGTCTATATACACACACACACACACACACACACACACACACACTGTGGACAACAGCAGCAATAGCAACAAAACCGGATGAGTTAACTTATATTGAATATCGTGCTCAATCATTTGGAAACAGACAATGAGGAAGGGATATAGAGACCAGACCACACTGTGCTGTCTTGAATTTGGTACTTGAGAAATCTCAACGTTTAAAATGTCCCATCATCACTTTTCCTAGACCCTCTTTCTGTAGGCTACCAAACAAAATCATGCAAGAATAGTCCTTATATTTCCTGCTTTCGGTGTGCAGCTCTCATATACTGTACCTGCCAAATCCACTGGCCTTTCTAGCTGACAGATGGCTGCAGTAAGTTCAAAGCCAGTGCTTTCTTTTGTTCATCCCCCCCCCCCAACAAGGTGTGTGCACAATGCACACCATAGTATCAAAGCTCCTGTTGGCAGACAGAGGTACTGTAGTCCTCTAAGTGCAGGGAAACAGTGGCACTCATTTTGAATGAAAACTTCGCCATTTAGAAGCAAAATGCATGCGTGTTTGTTTTTTCCGCAAACAATCTGTCAATCAATCTCCTCCGCATCCCTCCCCCATATTCCATACCATTTTCTATTCAATGTCTGTTTTGCTCTGAGTACGTGGTTGGTTAGCAGTGGAACACAAATAGCCGTAGCATTCAGCGCTATGAGAATAAATGTGAGACGTTCAGAGAGGTTATTCACTTTCAGCTGCTCAGCAAATATCAATACAGTCGGTAGCTCTCGGCACAGCAGACATCTGACCCCTGCTTATTTGCTGTAAACAACACGGAAAAACGAGGAAAGCAATATCTTCTTGTCAGCCCCTGATGTGAATAAAAGGTTAATGGGAAAAGAGGATGTCCAAACAATGAGACAAACAAATCTGTTTACTTAGCAATGGTTTATTAATGAGTCTTGGTCCCCGTTCACTCAATATTCCTGCGTCTCTCTGTCATTGTGTAGCATTATGGTGAAATTGCCAGCCACCACCAGCCTGCCCAGCCTATCTGACTGCCAACCTCTGCAGAGATGCTCACCAGCTCAGACCTGTCTCTGTCCCGCTCCCTCACACCCAGCCTTCACTCAGCAGCCAGAGAGACACACATCCAGTCCTCCCTGTCCCTCCCCGAGCCCCAGGTAGGGATGTTAAGAGCCCATTTCTTTCTATTTGTATCTTTGTGAGGCAGAAAAATGAGTTTTTATTTGTATTTGTACACCAAATAAAAGTAGAAATACGTGTAGGCGTAACAATCCTTTCCAATACACTTCTAATTTTAGGATATCAAAGTGTTAAAATAAGTGTCATTCAAAACAAAATCCACAAAGAAGGGTTTCCACAGTGGGTCTTGAACCCTGGTCTCCCAGACCACAGATGACTGCACTGAGTGACCACTCAGCTAAATATCAGCTCTACCAGACAGACCTGCAGCTATTTACATCCATGACAGACAGACAGACCTGCACTTCCATGACACATATAGACAGAGAGGAGAGTAGAGGAGAGGAGATGAGAGGAGAGGAGAGGAGAAGAGTGGAGAGGAGAGAGACAGTGGTGTAACCTCGCTACGCTACGAGTCCCGACCTGCGCACTG
This sequence comes from Poromitra crassiceps, assembly GCF_964638095.1. Lineage (NCBI taxonomy): Eukaryota > Metazoa > Chordata > Actinopteri > Beryciformes > Melamphaidae > Poromitra > Poromitra crassiceps. The sequence goes on along the minus strand of NC_139635.1, from coordinate 29,665,051 downwards.
TTATTTGACACCATGTTGTTTTTTTCTTCCCAAAAACAAATCATCTTTAAACCATTGACATTTGTATTGGGTTCCACCCCCTAGCCCGAGGCCACCTGGCAGACCCCGAGCCCCGCTGTCCGTCCCGGCCTGTCCTGCTCCTTCTCCCTCCAGGTCCCGGCTAACGTCCCAGAGTGCCCCGGCTTGCCCCCTCGAGCGGCCAGCTGCGACGGGCCTTACAGCGGGGGGGACGACGGCTCGTCCGACCCGGGTTGGGGCTCCGTGAGCAGCATACTGCGACGCCGCGGAGGGCTGGTGGAACAGAGGGATGTCATCATGGCCCACCAGGCGCACAAGATGCAGAGCACGCCACAGGCCCGCAGGAAGGAGTGGGAGTAAGTACAGACGAGAGCGGGAGGGGAGGGGCTCCTTTCAACCGGTGCGTGGAGAGATGCTAGATCCCACTGCAAGAAGATCAAAGTTCAAATGTAAAAGAATGAATGTATAACCGTACTGTATAACGCTATTACAATACATGCTATGCTATTGCTGCTTCTTGTTTTCATGTCTTTCACAGTATTGAAGAAATGCAATTGTTGCAAAGTTTTAATAGGTGAATGAAGATCGGGCGTGTAAAAATGATAAATCCCCATGGAGGAAGCTCAATGATTCAGAAGAATGAACATATATACACACTCCTACACACACACACACACACACACACACACACACACACACACACACACACACACACACACACACACACACACACACTCCTACACACACACACACACACACACACACACACACACACACGTGTATACAGTGCCATGCAAAAGTCTGAGGCAATGACAAAGAAATCCAGAAAGCGAAGATGCTTTCAAAACGAATGATTTTTTTTACATAAAAAATTTACAATAAACAGCAGTATACTGACACACTAATGTAGAAAACAAATAAACATGTAAGACTTCTAAGAAATGTATATAAAATAATCTAGGGTGCTTAAGACTTTTGCACAGTACTGTACACTATTACAGTATTACACAGACGTTTATTACCAGACTGTTGTTGCTTCCTCCAATGGGCTTGCATGTGCTCCACAGTATACACAGTTTGTCTAATTGCCAAAGTTGTTATAGTTCCACCCAATGAATCCCTAAATCAATTCTCATTGTTTTCATCTGGGAGCTTCTTCTTTCCTGTATGGTTCAATCAGACGCTGAATATCATTCTTCATGGCGGTGATAGGCATGCTTGGTGATATAGGCCTGCTTGCTTGTGGACCTCTGTGAACTCTGGAGCCACATCGCTCTGATTAGCCGCTTCCCACCACTCCAATGTGGAGTGGCCCTCCACCAGTGTAGCCCCCCACCCACCAACTCACACACTCCATCAGTGTAGCCCCCCACCCACCAACTCACACACTCCATCAGTGTAGCCCCCCACCCACCAACTCACACACTCCATCAGTGTAGCCCCCCACCCACCAACTCACGCCCCCACCCACTTCTGTTTCCTTTACCGTACCTCCAACACCCACTCCACAGCCACTTTACTGCTGTATTGTGATCCTCTCTCTCTCTCTCTCTCTCTCTCTCTCTCTCTGACTCTCTCGCTCTCTGACTCTCTCATTTTTTTTTTATATCCTTATTTAAACAGGGGAACCCATTGAGACCATTTGCAATCGTGCCCTGGTTACAAGCATAACCACATAAACACAATCATAAAACAATATGAATATACCATAATGATAAACAGTATAAAATCATACATCATACATATTATACATTCGACTGATAACGTCATGGCAATATTATTCAAAACTAGGGATGCACGATATATCGGCAATCATATCGGTATCGGCCGATGTTGGTCATTTTTTAACATATCGGTCATATCGGTATCGGTCAGATGTTGCAATGTTAATATCGGTTATCATTATCAGCCAAATTCTTCACATTGATATGAAATAATGCAGTAAATCTATGATTTATGGGCTTTTCCAAAGGCTTTGCAAATAAAGAAATGCATAACTTTTTCAAATTCAGTGTTAACGTGTTTTTCAGTATGTACAAAATGTGATGATCATAAAAATGTGGTTTTATACAGATCATATCGACATCGGTAAATATCGGTTATCGGCCATAACAGCAATGTTAATATCGGTTATCGGCATCGGCCAAAATTTTCATATCGGTGCATCCCTATTCAAAACATACGCTGACCTCAACTTCAAGTTCCTTATCACATATTTGATTTGGCCAAATCCAATTTGAAACTCGTTGCTCTTAGAGCACGATAACTAAAAGCAGTTTGCCCCAGCTTGAATCGAGGGACTTCATGAACCAACCAATCCCGAGACCTTGTCTGGTAATGACTAGAACGCCATGAGATGAGAGATGTCAGGTAATTAGCGAGCTTGTGTCAGATTGCTTTATACACATACAAGAGCCAGTGCTGCTCTCTATAGTGCCCAGGGACGGCCAGCCCACTGCCTGATGCACGGTACAATGATGCATTCTAAAATGTCTCTCTCTCTCTCTCTCTCTCTCTCTCTCTCTCTCTCTCTCTCTCTCTCTCTCTCTCTCTCTCTCTCTCTCTCTCTCTCTCTCTCTCTCGCAGCTAAATACATTTATGTTTTCAGTTTTTGTATTCATTCTGTCTTTTCCCACATTCTACACGTTACATGCAGAATAATGATGGGTTGTTTGCATGTGCGACTCAATAGGAGGCTATATACTGTAAGAAGAATCAACAGAAGAGAAATACTAGGAGTGTGTCCATGTAAAAGACCTATACCTGGGTTTGGGAGCTCTACATGTATTGTGGTTATCTGTCCATTAGGGGATGCTAGGGAATCAAGAAGAGCTGCGGGGACTCAAACACTGAAGCAGCATTATGATGGAAGTAAATGCCTTTACAGCTGGATGTTGAGAGTTTGGACATTTGTTGATTTTGGCTGGAAGATGGCAAATGTTTATTACCATTACAGCTTATTTGGTAAGGGCTGTAAGCTGAAGGTTAAGGAAAAGGTCAAAGTGATGTGAATCATATTGCAATCCTGAATAGTATGACCTTTTCTTTCTCTGAGAAACTATATTTTGATACGCAAACACATACCTTTCTTTGAAGTTTATCTCCACACTCCTAATGTGAGCTTAAATGTTTGCTAAAACAGTATTTGAAGTATTTAAACGTATTTTTTTAGATTATTTGATTTTATTTGATTAATTTCATGGTTGGAACATTACTGTGAAACATAATCACGATAAGAATATGTTTAATGCTAAATTGGTTTGGTGTCACACCAGCCTGCAATGATAATAGGCCTAAATGCCATTTATTGGTCGAATCAAAGTGACATAACTTGGTCCTGGAGGATGTCTGTTGCTAGGGAACGGAGAGAAAAATAAAACCACTCTGATCAAGGCTAGGTGAAAGCCTGTCTGTAATTATAGTTCTGGTACACCCATTCACTTCTTAACTCATGCTGCATGTCACCTGTAACCTTCCCCTCTCTGAGCGAACTGTATTTTCTAAAAGTGATGCTTGCCTGTAGCTACTCTGCACATAGAAATGCACCGAAGGCTGCTGTGCCCTCTGTATCACACTGAAAGAAAAGGTATGATTGTACCCCTCCACTTAACTGACATGCTAATGTGACCCTTAAGCGGTTAAGCGTGACCCCTTTGGGTGAGATCATCCCTTTCAAGGTAATGATCAAGCCGCGCACGGTGCGATGAGCTCCTCAGCAGACAGGCGGAGCATGCTCACATTGTGTCACGCTGCTATTTTCAGAAGGCTTTGAGTAGGCTGCAGAGCAAAAGAGCGCAACCACAAAACTGTCATCAATGGCCGCGTTTTGCTCTAAACGGGGACTACATCTCGACAGTTCTTCTGGTTGCATGTATTGTACAGTATGTTGGAGCATCAGCATGGCGCCGGCGCCACACTCTGTCTGTTTTTGCTCCTTGAAGACGTCCAGTCAGTCAGTCAGTCAGTCAGTCAGTCAGTCAGTCAGTCAGTGTTGTAGCCTACAACTACCCCGAGGGTAGCAGAGGGATGGGAGGGATGAGGAGAGGCAGATTGCTGTAGGAAGAGGTTGCTCTATTGTGCAACATGGCTTTTGTTGGCAGAATGAAAAGAACCGAGCAGAAATTCAAGAGAGCTATGTCGCTATGGAAACAAGTGCAACGAGAGAGAGGGAGAGAGAGAGAGACGGAGATAGAGAAAAAGATAGATAGAAAGAGAGAGACAGAGAGAGAAAAGAAGAGAGAGAGAGAGAGAGAGAGAGAGAGAGAGAGGGAGAGAGAGAGAGAGAGAGATGTAATGCTTGTAGAGATAGACAAATATGTTTGTCAGGGCAACATAGATGATGGACTTTCGTAATGAGGGCTTATGTAAAACTTTTTTTTTTTCAGCAGGAAAGTGAATCATTCAGCTGAGAGATATGTACTGTATACTGTACAGGTAGCTACTTACAGCAGCGGCCCCTTGACCTCTATCTACAGTGGATAATCAGCAGATATACAGTAACCTACATACCCGGCCATGTGCACAGTTACCATGCTAATGTTGGCAGCACTTGCCACTGTTATATTTATATTCAGTTAATAGGTCAGTGGAGCCTTTTGTTGTTCTTTGTCTGCTTGCATAAAAGTGACCGCCCGCTTCATGCAGATTAAGAGGAGGAAACAGAATTGTTGCTGAGTTTTGGAGCTCGTTAGGGACTTACTTATTCATGTCATTGTTTAGATCCATAGTTTTCCCCCCACTTTCCCCCAGATCTCACCAGTGCATGTGAGAATTGTTTCAATTGTTGGGTCTAAAATAATGAGCCTGGTCTCCTATCTGCTCTGTTTCTAAAGCGCCTTGGGATAAATATATATAAATATATAAATAATATATATAGATATATAAATATAAAATTGATTGAATTGATTGATTGATCTCGACTTGTTTGCCAAACATGAATTTGTCATTCTCTCTTGTCTGGTCTGGTATCAAAATCCCTATCTCAGCCATCCTACTGTACACTGTGATAGCTGTATGTACGGTACCGATCAGTTCAGTGACCTACAGTACAGACTGTGACGTCCAATCTGCATGGAGGCACACACATCTGCACACTGTAGTTAAATTTCATTTACATTTCATTTTCATGAATAATGTAATTTGAAGTGATGCAGTCTGTCCAGTTGCCTAATGAGGCCTCACGCTCTGAGTGTGAAAGACCATGCTTTCTGCTCTTCTCCCTCAAAAAGGGAGCAGCCCTAAGAACTGTTTCATGCTCTATTTTTACTCTCTCTGACTTTTACTCCAATATTAGCACAATGGCCTAGTTTTTAAATGTTTTAATAGTAGCCTCTCATCATTAATGAAAATATGATGCTCTCAGAGTATGAAATGGTGAACCGATTTAAATTATACTCTGTTCTTACATGGAGGAAATGAGTCAAATTCTAACTGCTATACATTATTGTGTTTTCAGCAAGCTTGCCTTACTGTAGTCAACACTTGTTGCCTCTGTGCAGTTTCTTACACCCCTTTCTCGTTTTGACTCATCTGGCCACACTAGCACCCACAAACCTCTTTATACAATTGATTTGGAATCGCAAACCCACACACAGCTTACCCTGTATAGACTTTCCCCCCCTGATCAAATGTTTGTGTTCATCCTTTGAAAACACCAATTGCCATGGTAACGATTATTTCTCTCCACCAGTTTTCATCCAGATGAATTTTAAAATTGCCATCGTGAAATCTAGTGGGAGGGGCTGCCTGCGCGAGTGAGTTATGCGCTCCTGGCTGCTTGAAATTTTTCAAGCAGGTGATCAGATTGAAAAGATACGCCTGTTCTATCAAATCGAGGTTTTCTCCTACATGCTATTCTCCTGCTACAGACAATCACATCTTTCCACTGAGTGATTGGTGAATAAATTAACGCTGCCCTACAGTCTCGACTCGCCAGACGGGCTACCTTTCCAATCCAAACCTGATCTTTTTACCAAGTTTTAGCTGGGTCGAGAAGATGCGTAAAGTTTGCGAAGACTTCCCTCGGATCCTTCCGTTTGACGACCACAAAGTCGTTTTTGACCACGTCGCTCCCGGACTGCCAGTTCAGATCGCGCTTGGATGTTGGTAGAAAACTGCAAGGTAAACTCGATGCATCTTTTTATCTGTCGCTGCCCGCGTTTTGAGACGCGCACGCATTCTAAACTTGTTGAGACATGATTGCAACCCACCATTATATCAGTCTGGACAGATGGGATGACAGCGATGTTTTTTGCGAGAGTTTTTGCAGCCTGTGCAACTGAATGGATACTCCTGTTGCTTTCCTTCTTTGTGCAAAAAAAATAACTGAATGCTAGATTTCGTAGTTTTCGTGAGGATAATGGAGTGATAGGATACTGCAACTTTTGGGGAATCTTGGCGCTCGAAATTGGTCGTCTGTCTGTCTGCCTCTCTGCGGATTGAAGGTGGATCATTTTCGCTCACCTCAGCTCAACTTCAGCTTTCTCTCTTAATTAGGTTACGTCCTTAAAAGCTCGTTTCTTTGTAGAATGGCTCGGTTCGGAGACGACACTGCTCCCAGCTGCACGGTGGACTCCGGGGACGGGGATGTGGAGCGCGGCGGGGACGCGCAGGACGCGGAAGCGGCGGCGCTGTCGGGCTCGCTGAGACAAGCCAAAGCGCAACGGGCCCGGACCATGGCTATGTACAACCCCGTGCCGCACCGCCAGAACTGCCTCACCGTCAACAGGTCACTCTTCATATTCGCCGAGGACAACATCATTAGGAAATACGCGAGGAGAATCATTGAGTGGCCATATCCTTCCACGAAAAAGTCATGTTCCAAAGTTGTTTTCGCTTCACTGAAACTTTGTTGTGCCAGATGTTGCATGCGATGCTTGCTGTCCGTGGTGTGTGTGTGTGTGTCAGTTCAGCACCACGGACAGCGCCCACTGCACTGACTAGCCTGACAGATGCATCTGCAACAAACTCTCCACGTTGGCTGAATAAGAGTCGCCTATAGGCTATCTGGCAATGTGTTTTCTTTCTTTTTCTTTCTTTCTTTCTTTTTCTTTCTTTCTTTCTTTCTTTTTCTTTCTTTCTTTTTCTTTCTTTCATTCTTTCTTTCTTTCTTTCTTTCTTTCTTTCTTTCTTTCTTTCTTTCTTTCTTTCTTTCTTTTTTTCTTTCTTTCTTAAATGTTTAGCAGTACAAAAGCGCAGCTCTCTGTGTTGTAAGTGCTTTGCCAGACCTCTCATGACTTTTAGGATCATTCCAGTTTTCATTCATCATTGTAATGTAACTTGCAGTAGTAATTTGCAGTAGCCTATCCATCTTGAGCTGTTCAGTTGCTTTATACAGCCCATTTCTGGGCACTAGCCTAGTAATATAGTAGATTAGCAAATACCTCAATTGAGCTTGATTTAAACTGTTGTGTTAATACTATGAAGTAAATTGCCCTGATTTTGCAGCACAGCATAATGATTTGATTTTGTGTGTGGGCTTGCTACTGGTTTGAGCTCCATGTGCTGGCAGAAGACAGAAAGTTAGCGTGTGGTGATCATTAGAAAGCGCTCTGCTCACTGTGGGGGTGGCATGTAGGCACATCTATCTGCCTTACTGCTCATTGGAATATGAACCTGGCCATGAGTAGGAGTCGGTTCAAATGCAGGAGGCATTGTTCACTCTGTTTCCTGCTGGAGCGTTGGCTATCAGTTTGTTTCTCCTGAACCTCTGTGCAGCTGAGGGAGATTATCAGTGAAGTTCTTTCGCAGCAAATTCACATAACCTAACGTGGGCATACAGTGCAGATCACATTCACAACATTTACACTATAACAAGCCAAGAATAAAAAAAAAAAAATCCCAATTCATTGCAATGATTCGTATTTTCCTCATAGAGTTCTTACACCGATTACCTGACTAATCATTAACATATTCAGAGGTTATGCGGATTTTGATTGCATAATCAGTAAAATTACACGTCTCAGATGCCATATCTACCCACTACTCCTTCTGCCTTTCACCACCCTCAAAGCAGCGTGCCAGTGGCCCACTGTTACCTAACCACACACTCCCTCTGTGGATGTGTGGGAGTGAGGCTAGTGGTCAAGACCAGCTGGCCACAGACAGCACTGTAATTTGACTGTCAGCCTCACACAGGCAAAGATATGTGGGAGAGAGCTGGCCAGCAGGAGTGATGGAGCAACACATGCCAGGGTGTTGATTGATCGAGACCCCTGATCCTTGCCCATAGCGCCCATCCTCTGAGATTGCAAACGCAGGCAAATCAATAGAAATTCATAGGAATCACGAATCGGTATAGCGGTTGTAGCTTTGCTATTGCTTTGATGGCACGTTGCTGCACAAATAAGTGTTCCCACAAGTTTAGTACTCTGACTTCTCTGGAGGCCCAAGTCACTTCACTGTGGACTTAAATGGCTTTCACTCTATTTTAGGTGTAGGGGGGGAGAAAGGCAGAGCTAGATATAGCTTAATAGCTATTTTCAACTAGTTCCAGTCGCGACAGTGTGGACTTGTCAAATGTGAGTCACTGTGGGTCCCAAAGGCCCCCATCTCAGCGCTCCTCTGTGAGTTAGTGACACCATTTTCACTCACGGCAAGAAAATTAATAACAAGGAGCAGGCTCAAGGGGGCTTCCAGTGATTGGAAAGACACATACACACACATGCACATGCACTGTATAGGGCTTATATATAGCCTACTGTATATTCACATGCACTGCATGTCTGTTCACGCGTGGGCACATGCTCTTACATACACTCACTCACTCACTCACTCACTCACTCACACACACACACACACACACGCACATGCACACACACACAGACATCTCTGCTGTCAGATCTGGGGGGAATAGTGTGATCCTCCAACATGCTACGTCCTGCCGGTGAAACTCCTCACTGTTGGGTGAAAAGAAGCAGCTGGCAACTGAACATGTATCGGAGGAAGCATGTGCTAGTCTACAACTCTCCCCAGATCGGCAGAGGGGGTGGAGCCACGACCGAGACAGCAGGGGAATTGGCCAATTACAATCGGGGAGGAAATGGGAGAAAATCTTGGGGGGGGGGGGGACTTTATAAAAAAAGGAAATTCTGCGACCCTTGGCGACCTCAAATCAAACACATAAACTCAAAACTGCATTGTCGTCAAGCTAAAAACAAGGCTGTTTTCCTTAGAGTTGACATTATGGAGATGTGAGGCTTTCACTTGACGACCACAATATGAACGTATAAGCATATTCTCTGCTGTGGCAGCTGTGTGCATTGACAGCAGTTTTTGAAGAGGTGCACTGGAGTTGAGCTCAGTCAGGCCAAAGTGACTTTAGAGCGCTCTCTATCCCTCCTAACCCTGTCCCTTTCTCTCCATGAAAAGCACTTTGAAAAGCAGGTTGCCATGGATACTGCATCCTCTCTAACAGATTGGTTCCAATACCAGAGAATATGATCCATGCAGTAATTCATCCATCACTTAATCATCCATCCATCAGACCCCCCCCCCCCCCCCCCCCATTCAGCTATGGGTGGAATTCTTAAAAACAAAGGACTACTCTTTATTGATCAGTTTTAAGGTGAAAAGTGTGATTTGCTCAATTCTCAATATGTTTGATTTGCAGTATGACAATATCAGAAGTGAAGTTGAAAATAAAGTAAATTAACTGAAAATTTAACTGTTTAGGATGATTATTCTGTTTGGATTATATTTTATTATTATTATTATTATTAATAATAATAATAATAATAATAACAATAATTATATTAATAATAATATTAATAATAATAACAAAAGACAACATCCTACTATTTACGCTTCAAATAAACCAGATGTAAAAATCATATTTTTTGTTACACATTGAACACGTCAGTAGTTGGTCACACCTACATATTTCAGTAGCTACCATAATGCTTATAAGACTGTTTTGTAGCACAATATATTGTGATGCATTGTTATGCAGGAATACAGAAAATGAGATGTGCTTGAGTGGCGTCTTGTAATCTGCATCCATCATCGCCATCATCATCAATACTAGGATCTTCCTGTAGAGCTGCCTGTTTGCCATGTGTTCACTAGTCATCATATCATCTGTCATATCTTGTCGTGTGTGTCAGTCCTGTCTTTGTGCTGTGACAAAACTGCTTTCCTTAACTTTGTGGCCTTTACACCATTTGAGTACATGATCCTGGCCACCATCACTGCCAACTGTGTGGTCCTGGCCTTGGAGCAGCACCTCCCTGGAGAGGATAAGACTCCCATGGCCAAGAGACTGGTGAGGACAACATCCGTTTGATTTACAGCCTCAGCACACTAGGGCTGTGAATATTTGGGTATCTCACAATTCCATTCAATTTCAGTTCCCGGGGCCGGGGGTCACAATTTGATTCAAAATCGATTCTCGATTCAAAACGATTCCCGATTCAAAATTGATTATTTGACATACAGTAGGGGGATTTCAGGATCTACTGTGTGCTGAGAAAGGCGATGTACTGTAGCAAATTATGGTAGGAAAGCAGAATAAAGTGTATAAGATTATGTAGTTTTTATATTTGAACACGTTTTATCAACTGATTGCAATGATGTAAACACAGTACACACAAGCACAAATAGAAACTTCTTCCTACTGTATTCTTCGTGACTTAAAGAAAAATACGTAAAAGAATAAAAAAAAATAGAAATGCTCTTATATAATTAAAAAACAATATTTTTGAAAGTTGAGAATCGATTCAGAATAGTCAGAGTATCGATTTGTGTAAGAATCTCGATTCTTACACAAATCAATATTTTGGGGACACCAATACAGCACAGAGACTGTCTGTAAATTATGACTTTATGTGTGTACAAAGTCTATACACACATAAAGCCATATTTACAAGTAAATGGGTTATGGTTTTGACATGATGGCTTTGTTCTTATTATTCTGGTCATCGGCTGTTGTTGGTCATTACCTTCCACAGGAGAAGACGGAGCCGTACTTTATTGGAATCTTCTGCTTTGAGGCGGCGATCAAGCTGCTGGCTCTCGGCTTTGTTTTCCACAAAGGCTCCTACCTGAGGAACGGCTGGAACGTTATGGACTTCATAGTCGTGCTCAGTGGGTGAGTAAAGGTTCCTACCTGAGGAAGGGCTGGAACATTATGGACTTCATAGTCGTGCTCAGTGGGTGAGTACCTGAGGAAGGGCTGGAACGTTATGGACTTCATAGTCGTGCTCAGTGGGTGAGTGACGTCAGCTGGTGTCCCTTCCAGCCCAATAACGTCTTGTGTTTGAAACATTGTCAACCGGTTCCCTAATTAGCACTCGCTAAACGCCAAATGCTGAAAGTCACCTGCCAAACTGTCACCTGCCAAACTGGCTGGTAACCTTTTCCTTTGCATGTTGTCAAACTATGTCCCTTGTGACCACTGTTCACTCTCTCTGACCATGCCGTGAGCCAATCAGATCAGAGCAAATCAATGGCATTGTAACAAACAGGCTCTTGATTGGCTGTGTTACGCTGCTCTACATAAAGTGCTACAGTAGCATCTGAACTTCTGCAGATTTCTCCTCCTGTGTCTCTGCTACCTGAATGATTAAGTAGCCTAATGTTACTTGAGATTATTACACAATGCGCAACATTCCAACTTCAACGGGGTGTGTGTGTGTGTGTGTGAGAGAGAGAGAGAGAGAGAGAGAGAATGTGTGTGTGTGTGTGTGTGTGTGTGTGTGTGTGTGTGTGTGTGTGTGTGTGTGTGTGTGTGTGTGTGTGTGTGTGTGTGTGTGTGTGTGTGTGTGTGTGTGTGTGTGTGTGTGTGTGTGTGTGTGAGAGAGAGAGAGAGAGAGAGATAGTGTGTGAGTGTGTGTGTGTGTGTGTGTGTGTGTGTGTGTGTGTGTGTGTGTGTGTGTGTGTGTGTGTGTGTGTGTGTGTGTGTGTGTGTGTGTGTGTGTGTGTGTGAGAGAGAGAGAGAGAGAGAGAGAGATAGTGTGTGAGTGTGTGTGAGTGAGTGTAAGGGCCATTCATGAATTGAATGCGTGGTCATTTCAAACCAAATTCCTGGAGTTGTTGAAATTGGAATTGCACCCAGCTCTTAGAAAACCGAATCAGAATTGAATTGGATTGACAGGAAACAGAATTGAATTCCACATAATTCACAGAATTAAGATATCCAATTTGTTGTTGTTGTTGTTGTTGTTGTTGTTGTTGTTGTTGTTGTTGTAGTCATCATCGTCATCTTGTTGTTGTTGTTGAGTTCATTCATTATTTCATCCAAACCCTGCTGCAAACAGAGACAGGTGACATATTTCTATGAGAAATCATAGATGGCCTGTAAAGATGATTCTTGGCAGAATGTATTTTAGTTCACCAGCCGTTGTTGCCAAGTGAGCCAGAAAGTTGATGTTGGTGTATTTGAGTGTGTGCCTCTGCGTCTTGTGTGCGTATCCCTTTAAGACCGCGAACCGCGTTAACGCGGTTCGCGGTCTTAAAGGGATACGCACACAAATGCTGCATCAGGTATCAATGGGTTAAGTGGGACACTGCGGTCACATGGTCAGTGACGATTGATGTTAAACACAAGTGTTTGCTGTTCATGTGATGTTTTTATCTGTCGACATTCGCACAACACATCCAGCCATTGGAGGAAATGTGTGTTTCTATGGCTGCAGCCAGCCAGCGTGGGATGGGTGGATAAGTGGATTGGCAGTTGTGTTTAAAACCTGCTTCGGTTTGCCCCCAGGACCTCTGTGAGTTAAATGTGAATGCTGTGCTGAACGGATAGAACGGATGGAGGATGGGTAGAGAGAGAGAGAGAGAGAGAGAGAGAGAGAGAGAAAGAAAACAAGGAGGGGAAGAGGAAGAGGGAGAGACAGACCCAAGAAAACACGATTTTCTCTTTTACTATTGTTCCTCATAAGACGGCGTTGAGATGTGCATATGTTTATCTAGTTGTTAGTGAATTCATTGCGCAGGAGTTGAACATTGTATGCTGTACACAGTATTGAGCATTCAGGGAAGATTGCTGTTGGCGTGTTGACATCTCATTTCAACCTGACACCCACATCTCTCTCTCTCTCTCTCTCTCTCTCTCTCTCACCCTCTCTCTCTCTCTCTCTCTCTCTCTGTCTCACCCTCTCTCTCTCTCTCTCTCTCTCTCTCTCTCTGTCTCACCCTCTCTCTCTCTCTCTCTCTCTCTCTCTGTCTCACCCTCTCTCTCTCTCTCTCTCTCTCTGTCTCACCCTCTCTCTCTCTCTCTCTCTCTCTCTCTCTCACCCTCTCGCTGAATCCTCTTACATAAAAGGGACATCAGCATCACGTTGACAGAGTGTTTAGTGCCGGCCTCAGTAACAGCTGTGTTTTTGACAGGTTCTTTAGAACTCACTAGGTCACAGTGTTAACCAGTATTAATGATGGTGCCAGGGACTGACAGTCCAATCAGATATAATTAACCAAGAGTACAGAATAATACTGTTACCTTGCCAGTCCTGCCTGTGTTCACAATATACTTCGACGTTTTGTCATTTTGTCTTTCACTTTTGGTCATCAGGCACCACCTGTCAAATTTGAAGGAAAAAACAACAACAAAAACAAAACAAAAAACTAATTTATCTTTCGTTAACCATGCTAATGTTTGCTAAAGTGAATTGCTAATAGGAAACCTTTTGTGCGCTAAGTGCCTGGTGAAAATAAAGGAAATAATATCATCAAAATATCACAGTCATTACTTTTTTAAATTATTATTATTTCTGATTTCCCCCCATTTTCTCCCCAATTGTACTTGGCCAATTTCCCCCCTGCTGCCCCGGTCGCTGCTCTATCCTCTATCCAAGACTAGCACCATGCTTCCTCCGACACATACGCAGTTGCCAGCTGCTTCTTTTCACCTGACAGCGTGGCGCTTCACCGGCAGGACGTAGCATGTGGGAGGATCACACTATTCCCACCAGTTCCCTTCCGCCCAAAACAGTCGCCCCGACCGACCAGCGGAGGCGCCTTTAACGACCGTTAAACAGGTAGGAAAACTGAGTGGGGGCGGGCTTTAAGGTGGACCAGATGTAAGATGTGCAGACAGCAGTGAGATAACCCTGCTGCCTGGCAGGTCACACAGTCCAATGGAGTTCAGGGAGTTGAGAGAGTTCATAGCTGTTAGGTGATGCAAGGTGAGGAGGTGCTCAGAGAAGATGTAGATCAGGTCAAGGACTGCATGATGAATCAGAACAGGTTCACCTCAGTCCTTCAATCCCTGAACCCAGGCTACAGTCACTTTACCAGTCTGGATGAATCCAGGCTACAGTCACTTTACCAGTCTGCACTTTACCAGCTGCCCCTTGTTAGCTCAATACAGTTGAAACTAAGATATTCCATAAAAAAATATTTTTTCTAGCCACAGATTTAGCTACTAGTACATCAACGAACTTCACATTAGCTTTAGCTAATCGCTCCCTGGCCGCTAACATAAGTTCCTGTTGCCAAATCTCACAAGAGTCTGTTGATGAGATAGAGACAGGTATTGAGCAAGTTTAATTTTTAATTTTTTAACTTTCTGTCAGAAAAATGCCATTTTAGTGTCCGAATATTCAGAAGATATGTGGCTTCGGAGAATGGGCCGAATATTTGCATGAATGAATATTGAATATATGTCATAATCTGAGATCACGTTGACTTTTCCCATTGACTCCAATAGACTCAGACCTGCCGAAAATCTCCTAGTGGCCGTGGCCGTGGAAAGCCACGGGCAAAACCCGCGTGCCAAAATGACAGGAAGTGAGTTGAAGTTGGGCCGTCGTGCTTGAAATCCCATCGTCTTTGGTTTGATCATCCCACTGTCCCTTAACAAAAAGTCCCCGTGGCATTTCTGTGGTTCCTGTAGACGCAACTGTCTGACTTCAAGTGGATTCACAGCCTAAAAAGCAGAAAGTCAGGCACTTAAAGCCACAGACCGTCCTGCCTGTCATTTGTCCCTGTTGCAGCCACAGCTGGAACTGGTAATTGATGACCTGGTTTCCTGCTATCTATCTGACACATTTTCGGGTGTCACATATGCCCCCCCCCCCCCTCTCTCTCTCTCTCTCCCCTCTCCCCTCTCTCCTCTCTTCTCTCTCTCTCTCTCTCTCTCTCTCTCTCTCTCTCTCTCCCCCCACACTCTGGTGGCACGGCACAAGTAAGTCAGACTTAAAAGAAAACGCACACGTGTCATGGAGGCCGGTTGGGAATCAAATCGAGGCCACTGGGCCAGCGCTTGCGGCATTCATTCCGTTTGATATTAATGAACTGCTGGAAGCTAATCTGCTGGGACGTCAGGCTCAATTAAAATCCTTAATCTGACTAAGGAGTGTGTAGCACACAAAAAAAGAAAGACAAAAAAAAAGGCCACAGAACAACCTACCCACAAACCAATTTGATTGATCGGGATTCCTAAAATGGTCAATTATATCCCGCGGCAACCAGGTTGTCGCAGGCAGATTTGATGTCTTTCCAGGACAAATAAACTATCTGTAACAAATCACGTTAAATGATATTGATCCCCCCTCTGTGTGTGTGTGTGTGTGTGTGTGTGTGTGTGTGTGTGTGTGTGTGTGTGTGTGTGTGTGTGTGTGTGTGTGTGTGTGTGTGTGTGTGTGTGTGTGTGTGTGTGTGTGTGTGTGTGTGTGTGTGCGTGTGCCTGGATGAAGGACATCAGCTGCTCCTGCCCTGGGGCCGGTCTCACAAAGATATTTTAGACTGGTCTGTGACTGTGGTTAATCTTAATTTTGATCATAGATTAGTCTAATTCAAGTTAGACCCTTTCACAAAAAGAAATACTGGCTAATCTTGATCAATTTTTTCTCTCCCATTTGCTCTCCAATTGTACTTGGCCAATTCGCTGTCGTTGCTCCACCCCCTCTGCCGATCTGGGGAGATTTGTAGACCAGCACATGCTTCGTCTGATCGATAAGCGAGGAGTTTCACCGGCAGGACGTAACACGTGGGAGGATCATGCTATTCCCCCCAGTTCCCCTCCCCCCCAGAACAGCCGTCCGACCGACCACAGGAGGCGCTAGTGCAGCGACTAAGACACATACCCCACCGGCTTCCCACCCGCAGACACGGCCAATTGTGTCTGTGGGAACGTCGGATCAAGCAGGATGTACCGCTGCCGGGAATTGAACCCGGGTCACCGCGGTGGTGGCGAGTGCTTTTACCTCTATATGACAAAGACACCCAAAGAGTGACTCATTTTAAGACAAAAACATTTGGCACCTTCCCCCCAGGCTAACTCAGGCCTTTAGACCCATGTTAGCAACTTAGCATGGTTCTGACAGCAGCAGCGTCAAGGGGCAGAGATAGGAAAATGACAGCCAAGAGAACACAGGTAACATTAATTTTTTATCTATTTATTTTTGAACAGGGACAAAGTACAAACAACATTAACCTTGTAGAACAAGGGGAGATGTAATGTATCAGGTTTTAGCAAAATGCTATTTTCCGCCCGTAGTCCCTGAAGGCCAATAAAGTCTCTAGTGATTGTTTTGGTGACATCAGTCAAAAGAAAAAAATATATTTACTTTGTGATGGTGGTTTTGGTATGCTAATGTTGAGCCGGTGGCTAAAGAACTAAACTGCTTTGTGCAACGGAGGAATTTAGATGTCTATCTGAAGTCTTGATGTATACGTATCTCTGTGAAACTGGCCTCTAGTCTGCTGGTCTGCCTCCCTTTGCTAAACATTTTGCTCTTTAGGCAGAATGAATAACACAACGGTGCGAGTTGTGAATGATTCATTAGCCATCTGACACAAAAGCCGTTTTGCCACATGCGTACCGGAAAATTACCTGTAAGTCAATATCGGACATTTCCCTGAATTTCCCTTCACACCTTAGTGCGCGCATGTGGGAATCTAGTCGTCAAATAGCCGGTATGTTGGGGGGCGGGGGGAGGGGGGAGCTTATTTGGGGGGTCGGCAAAACTTGCCACACAATAAATCACACTCGTTTGACAAGAGCAGCGTCAAACCAGCGTAATAAACACAGCCGATTTCCCCCCTCCCCTCTGAGAGAGGCCAGTCCTTCACTCAGTCCTCCGTACTTCGCAGCAGCCTGACACAGGACAGACACAGCGAGAATGGCAGAGGCTTGCAAGGCAAGCTGCCCAACGCTTGTATGTATGTAGAGAAAGCAAATGCACGAAGCGAAATGTGGAAGTAGTTTGCTTTGATGTGCGCGAATGATTAGATGAGGCACTTTGAAGAAGTTGGGATCCGTGTCTGAGAGAAATAGTTGCTGGTTCGATGTTTATCCGTTCACCTGCGTCGCGTTGAAGCACTTTTTACAGACTGGCTTCGTTTGATGTGTCCGGGGTTGCCTTCGGAAATCAGCAAGCTGACATACTGCTCTTATTAGGCTATCACAAGATCATTTCGCCAGTTTGCTTTAATGTGCGCGAATGATTAGATTATGCCCGCTGGAACATTAAGCAACGTGTGTAGGCTACACCTCGCCCATGATTGAAGGACCGCTGTCGCGGAAAATGACTGGACCCGTTTCCACTTGCGTCCCCTTAAGAGCATACCGCTCTTCTGACTTGCTCGAAACTGGTGAAATGTCGGCGACGACGGGGTCGCGTATATCCCGGTACGACGACTTTCCCACATGCAGGCATTAGACCACGTTCCGGTCATTTAGTGGTACAAAGCGCATGTGGGAAAACGGCTATTGACACACACCCACTGAGACAAGGCACATCACATCACTTCACATCACATCAGATCACATCACATCACTCACATCACATCAGATCGCATCAGATCAGATCACATCACTCACATCAGATCACATCACATCACTCACATCAGATCACATCACATCACTCACATCACATCACATCACTCACATCACATCAGATCACATCACATCACTCACATCAGATCACATTACATCACTCACATCACATCACATCACATCACTCACATCAGATCACATCACATCAGATCACATCAGATCACATCACTCACATCAGATCACATCACTCACATCACATCAGATCACATCACATCACTCACATCAGATCACATCACATCACTCACATCACATCACATCACTCACATCACATCAGATCACATCACATCACTCACATCAGATCACATCACATCACTCACATCACATCACATCACTCACATCAGATCACATCACATCAGATCACATCAGATCACATCACATCAGATCACATCAGATCACATCACTCACATCAGATCACATCACATCACTCACATCAGATCACATCACTCACATCACATCAGATCAGATCACATCACTCACATCACATCACTCACATCAGATCACATCACTCACATCGCATCACAGCATTTCTGTCTGCAGCACTCGTGTGTTGGTGTATGTGTGTTTGTGTGTTAGTGTGTTGTTTTTGCAGGTGGGTTGGTGTACCACTGCTGTACCATATTATGACTCTGAACTGTAATTGGCATTGCCTCACACAACTGATATTGCTAGTACACCCACCAGCAAAGGCTAAAAGGACAGTGCACATCTGGCAAGTTCAAAAGTCATACAAATTGCAATTGCAAATCGCACTCAAATGTGTTTTCCGCTCATGCAAAAGAGACTGCCAAGATTGCAGAAAATTAGGAGTGAAATTGCGAGAACTCTTCAGCATCGTGCATATTGTGTGTCAGGAGTTTTTCCAGCAGGGCCGCAGTGGTCTCCACTCTAATCTTGCTCTGATAATTGAACTGGATAAACAAATGGCTTCTGGTCCCGGGTGGGTTTTCATTGGGAAAACACCCGGCTATTTATTCTATGACTAATCGTGAATAAATGCCTATTTTTGTGTATTCCTAACAGAGCGGAGCGCCATTACTGTCGCCATTAGAGGCATGTTTTATGCTTCCGTGTTTGAGGCTAAACCGCGTTGATTCATTATGCTGATACTGTTTGAGTTACGCATATTATGCAGAACTTTGCTGCAACGTGACGCTGCTGATTGCTGTGTGTTTTGGTGGTGTGCCTACTAGTGAGTAGGTGGAGGTGTGTGGGCGAGGCTGCATTCTGTGCCTGTAATGAATTCAGCCTCTCTCAAGCCAGCTTGGTACAGTACAACACTCTTAGATTAGCCTCTCAGTATGAAAATGAACTTGCTGCTGGAATATTCCATTTTTAATTTCAATGGCTTATAAGTGTCTATATATTTTTTATTAAATTCAAAAGTGCCATGAAATACATGTTGCCAAAGCAAATGATACATTGTCGTAAACACAATGATAATCTATGATGGCTAACTTGGATCGACTCGTGCACTTGTGAGGTCCTGTGGTTGATGTTTTGTGGGTGCTGTATGTGCTGCGAGACTGTAACATTTTGTCTCTCAAAGTTGTCACCATATTACAGTATTTTCTGTTCAAATGGAAAGAAAGGACAGAGCTTATGTGTAGAGATGATTCATGAGTTACTATTGACAGTTACATCTTCTTTAATAATTCTGAGGGAGCTTCTCTTGAATAGTGTTGCTCAAACTGAGTGCAGCCTTGAAGGAGCCACTGTGCTGCAGAAGCCTTTGTTCAGCATGTTTGATGGCTATTTCTACAGACTCCCACACTTCTTCTCGTCCTGCTCCCTCCCTCACTGTCTGTCTCTGTCTCTCTCCCTGCCCCATCGCTTGCTCGCTCGCTCACTCACTCACTCACTCACTCGCCCGCTCACTCACTCTCTCACTCACTCTCTCACTCTCCTACTGCTTTCAGTAGGTAGGTAGATTTTGCGTGGGCCCCACACTTGAGTTGCTGCCATGTGCTTAATTTCTACCACATACAGGTACCTCCCCCACAGCCACACTTCCCAATACTATCCGCACGCGTGTGTGTGTGTGTGTGTGTGTGTGTGTGTGTGTGTGTGTATGTATGCGTGCGTGCGTGTGTGTGTGTGTGTGTGTGTGCGTGCGCGCGCGCGTGTGTGTGTGAGAGTGAGAAGGGCATCGTTTGGTATGGCAAGGTATGGTGAGCGCCATACCTTGGCTTCCAGCCAGATTTGAGAGAGATTGAGGCCATTTACACCTGGCGTTAACATGCGTTTTCTGCCATCAGATTGCAATCAGATTGTATTTGATCACTTCAGCCTGATTCCATTTACACCTGCCGTTAACATGCATTTTCTGCAATCTGATTGCAATCTGATCACAGAAAACGCATGTTAACGCCAGGTGTAAATAAATGGCCTCAAGGATGGGGCTCCTTAACGAGCAGATGGCCAGTGTGAGTTTCTTCATGCCGCCGCAAAAACCAGAGACCGTCTAACTGGAAGTGTGCATTAAGGTTAATGTAACTGCTTTGTGGTCAATTCTTAACGTAGGCCAAAACATTTTTCTAGGTTAGAGGGTTCCTTGAACAATTTACAGGATTAGTTTGTATGCACAGCCTGCTGCCTGTGACGTCCTGTAGCGCTTTCACTAAAAAATAAACAAAGAAAAGTAACACTATATCATTATGATTCACTGGAATAAAAAAAAATATATGTTTACTACTTACAGTTACATGTCTGTCTGTCTGTCTGTCTGTCTGTCTGTCTGTCTGTCTATCTATCTATCTATCTATCTACAGTATATATAATAAAAGAGGAAATGGGCAATCTCTGTCTGTTCTCTGTTTAAATTTTTGCCCGACTGATGATGTCATAGTGATGTCATAAGAGCGTGTCGTTTTCAGCGTGTAGCAACGAGCTAGCATTGTTGATGATGTTGTTTCACAGCGGCGCAGGCATTTGAGATCGACAGATTCGACACGCACAGCGGTAGAGCTGAGCCGAGGCATTTGGGATAGACAGTTTCGTCACGGGACGAGCAGAAAGGAAATCCATATGGTCACAGCCAGTCAGTCAGAGCGGGTCAGAGCCAATGGCAGAGCTTGCAGGGAGTGGAAAGGGATTTTCTATCGCTGCCGTCTGAAATGGACGGCACCAATGGCAGACGCGGGGGTGGGCCAAATTCTTTCGGGTCGTGTTAACACTTCCGGCGGTCACGGCACGAAATATGAAAGAACGTCATGAAGAAGAGAGTTATTTTTGTAGCGGACAGTGCAGGGCATAAAATAAAGAACGTAGCCTACTACTTTGAGCTCGGATGGTACACAGCAAGCAAGCGAGTATCCACTGTTAGCCAGGTCAGATAACGCTATCGTCGACAATGACGAGCACTTTCTTGTAAAACATACCTGGACTCCAAGAAAGCTTCAGATAGTTTTCTCTCCTTCGAGCACAGCTCGAGCCATTATAAGACCCGCAGACGTTAATGTAATTCCCTGGAATGCGAGACTTAACAAGCCAGTTACATGGCTTTGCATTCTTAGACATTGCCGTTTGCTTTTATTTGGTATGTTACATACAATTGGCTAAATTATTAGTTAATTCAGAGTTAGATGATATTGGATTTGGAGCAGCCAGCCATTTTCTTTTTCTTTGTTTTTGCCGGAGGTCGTCACACGACCACACAACCGGGTCAAATGGGCGGGGCTACATAAGGTGAATACCAGCAGCCTGTTTCCATGCAGCCAGACTTCTCTCCTGACAGGGAGGGAAGTCTGGCAAGCGAGATTACTTCCGCATTGGCTTAATTTTTCAGCCACGGAGGTTGCCCCTTGGCCTTGCATCAAATCAGTCAGAAGAGGGTGTGACTTTGGCACTCTATTGTATTCACTTCAATTCAATTCAATTCAATTCAATTCAATTCAATTCAATTCAATTCAAGGACACAGCTCAGGCGTCCATAGCACAACAAACACCAAACACAGAATCGAAATATAAAAATAGAGGTAGCTATAAAAAGAAACAGAATAAAAGCACAGGCATTACTAGTTATT
Source organism: Poromitra crassiceps (assembly GCF_964638095.1). Taxonomy (NCBI): domain Eukaryota; kingdom Metazoa; phylum Chordata; class Actinopteri; order Beryciformes; family Melamphaidae; genus Poromitra; species Poromitra crassiceps. The sequence goes on along the minus strand of NC_139635.1, from coordinate 29,643,232 downwards.
CCACCATGGTCATTTTACATACTGTACATGCTAAAACGGCAGTGGTTCCACAGTCTGGATGAGACCCTATCAGAGCTCAAAACAGGGTTGGTTAACGCTAAAATGATACTGTTTGCAGAGCCTGATGATAACCTGTACATGCATCTGTAACAGAGATTTCGTATTACAGCTGAGCAGGTGGGTACATTGATATCTACAAACATTTGACTGGCACTACAGCTTCTTGGGGCAGAAGCATGTAGTCCAAATCAAAATGTTCCATGTTATTTGGCGGGTCACTGCAATTACGTTAAAACACTTATTAGACAAAATAGTTGTAATGCTTTTGTGCGATTTATTTATTGAAAACGACAGAAAACAGACCCCCATATTAGCTCGGGCCTCAATATTTCTCACTCAATATTTCTCGCTGCAAGCTGTGTTTACTAAGCTGTATTTTTTGCCATTACTAAGACAAATATTCACATTTGATTCTGGATGCACATCGCTAAGGGACTGGCAGCTCGTTCCTCCTCCTGCTCCAATGCTGCTCTTCAGTGTTTGTGTGTAGGTGGAAGGACATCAACATGTGCGTGGGGCGTGGGAAGATGTGAGTAGAGATGCCTGCCAGGTGTACCTGTCTCCATAAATGCGTGGCGCTGTTATACTAATGTAATGCCGGATTCTTCCTGGTATCATATATTGATTATAATACTTATTTGTCCCTCCACTTCTGTTCACTCCACTTCTGTTGCACAGCTATACAGAGTTCACAGGAGGCGACGATCAGCTTTTATGGAACTTTAATTATATCAACTTTCTCAGCGAACAGTTAACGCCATCAACTCTACTTCCCGTTTGCCCTCTTCTTCTCCGCTTCCTTCCACTCACTCACTCACTCACTCACTCACTCACTCACTCACTCACTCACTCACTCACTCACTCACTCACTCACTCACTCACTCACTCACTGACTCACTCACTCACTCACTCACTCACTCACTCACTCACTGACTCACTCACTCACTCACTCACTCACTCACTCACTCACTCACTCACTCACTCACTCACCACCTGTCCAAAAGAAGCCTTAATTATTCATCTCCATATCTGTGTGTCATGTCCCTGTTCAGTGTTGTATTTTCTATCTTCTATTTAAACCCAAATTCCTTGTTCCTTTTAAGACCAATTTAAATATTGATTTCTCCTATTGAAAAAAATGACAATTAATCAAATGTGTGTGTGTGTGTGTGTGTGTGTGTGTGTGTGTGTGTGTGTGCGTGTGTGTGTGTGTGTGTGTCCGTGTGCGCGCGCGCGCGCGCGTGTGTATGTTGTCCACCAGGATCATGGCCACTGCAGGCGCTCACATGAACATCCCAGTAGACCTTCGGACCCTGAGGGCGGTGCGAGTCCTGCGGCCTCTCAAACTGGTCTCTGGGATCCCCAGTGAGTCCATTATACTGACCTCTGACCCCCACACTGCCAGCTCTGCCAAGCTGAGAGCACAAGCAACAACACATTCATTCATGTCCATAAATCAGGGCATTTCCGAATGTGTGTGCACGTAGATTTAAAAAAAATTACAATGCTCTTCTGAACATTTGATCATTTTGAGAAGGAAGCCATTCAAAAGTAGAGCTCCACCGATCCACTTTTTTCAGTTCACTTCTGATCCCATTCCAATACCTGAATCTGGATATCTACCGATACCGATATTGATTCCGATATCAGAGCTCTTGGCAACTCTCCCAAGGAGCTGCAGCCTCCACCTTTACATAGTAGCTGGCTCCTACTGTGACATTATTTAGTATTTGGTTTGGTCATCAGTGATCTCATAGCATTAGTTACCTGCTTCATAATATTCCACAATATTAAATTCAACAATTAATAAAGGTCATCAGATATGTCGAAAACAATTGATGCACTCAAAATTATTAAAACAACATTTCAACAAACCGACAATTAAACACATTTTGTAAAGTGGCAAACCCCCCAAATATTTACAAGACTAAAATCTCTCCATAACTAAGGATATATTGTTGAGTTAGCTAACTGCTCAATACTACTACTACTACTAGCACTGTTTCATGTTATGTTACGGTGGGTTTATGGTCCAGCGCAGGCTATGAATGGAATCTAGATCGGAACGTGGATCGGCAAAGTCAGTCCGATATGTGATATTTGAATGACATTAGTATCGGCACCCGAGATCGATGTCCCATCTCTATTCAAAAGGATAAGAGTCTACTGTAACACACTTAACTCTATCTACTGTGTGAACGTGACCATTACAATACTTTGTGTTTTTAGTCCTTCATTTCGAGGCCCTTGTTTGTGAATCCCCCCAGGCTTGCAGATAGTGCTGAAGTCCATTATGAAGGCCATGATCCCGCTGCTTCAGATTGGTCTGCTCTTGTTCTTCGCCATCCTCATGTTCGCCATCATCGGTCTGGAGTTCTACAGCGGGAAGCTTCACCACACCTGCCTGCCAACTTTTAACATCCTCGGTAAGATCCATAGATTTGACTAACAATAACTTAAAGGTGCATTTTCCCTAAAAAAAACAATGCTGATTTATTTTACACATGATCTCACACATATCTGAAAACTGTCAACCCTTTTGCAGACGTCCATTTAGTTTTTCAGTTATTGGGAGTTGATTTGAGTGAAGTTGATGCGCAGTGTTGTCATCAGAAGACTTGTAATTAATACAACCCAATGATTCAGGGCCATCCGATGGCGTCGATGACCCTGACCTAGAGTTTGATAGCAGAAAACGTTAATGTAACGTTAATGCTATGCTATGCTCAGCGCCTCAGAATCAAAGAGCGACGGCTTCTTTCTGGCCCATTTTGCAGCAACACTTAACAATCACACAGAGAGAAATCCATCATAGAAGAGACAGACATACTGACACGTACCGACAGTAGCCTCAATAGAACAGAATGCATTCAGCCACAAGTTGAGTTTGGAGCAGCTGTCACTTTTTCCCCAATTTGAAAAAACGCTTACTTTGCTATCGCTGTCGCTGTCACTATCGCTCCCTCCATCCATGTGTAACCCACAGCTGGACGCAACAAGTTCAGGCCCGTTCTCTGCGGGGTGTCGAAATTCTGGGAAATAGACAAGTAGACGAGGCAGGTTAAGGCAAAGTGGATCCCCCAAAATGATATTACAACTCTAATGTTTTTATTGGAGTACATGATTATGGATTATTGGAGTACATGGTTATGGATTATTTATGACTGCCTTACTGCCTTACCAATAGGTATACCAAATTGCTGGTTTATTGTTTTCTCAAACAGAGGGGATGATTGTCTTTTTTTCCCCAGTAACTGTGGGTGTCATAGATCAGGGTAGCAGCCAGTCCAGAGGTATTATTAGAATTGCACCCTGCTGGCTCATATAACTACCTAATTAGCCAACAACTACTCTGTAATCACATGAAGCCGCACCATAGACACTGTCGTTGCTCAGCATGACTCAAAGTAAACACAGCTTTAATGGGATTGGGACATAAAGATGAATAATTCAAAATTTTCCCATCTCTGGTTATTGTGACTCATTTCTCTTTTCAATGATGCTGTCAGTTCATACAGGTACTGGATACAACCTAGAATCATTTTGAACCGTCAAAAAACAAAACAAAAAACAGTAACACAGATATGAGCAGCAATTTGGAAATGAACGTGAAGGTCCAGGGGTTTGAACGCAGCCTCAGATCAGCACTTCCTGTTTGATGTCAACAGTGAAATCAGAAATCATAGACGTAAATAGACTTGTTAGTGCTCAAATTGATTTTGTGTAAGAATAGAAATGTAGGTTATTTTTCCATCACTGCAACGCAGCACATTTGAGAAGTGTTGTCTGTGAGCTGTAAAGCCTGCTAGTTCTCATTATAAAACTTCTCAGTGTTATAACAGTAATTACCCTTGATCTGTGTCTCAAACTATGTCGTGTTAAGTCCTTGAATTTGAAGGAATTGGGCCTGGAAAGTCCTTGAAACGTCCCTGAATTTGATGTTTAAGAAGGTGTGGGAACCCTGTGAATATCACATCAGTATTGATCTCAATAGAACAATAGAATCAATAGTCGATAGAACAGTATAAGCTTTTGCACACCAAGTCCGTATTTTCGTCCGAAATTGACGCACGAAAAAAAAAAAGAATACGACCTAATTTGTGTCAATCATCGTTGACACACCGAGTCCGACAATTACGTCCGTCATTTAAGTTTTCGGACGAGGTTCGATTTTCTGCGTTTTCCGCATCAGTCAATAGATTTTTGCGAGCTGGGACCCGTCTGTGTTTTCAGATGACGGATTAAAAAACACGCATACGAAAACAATCGGACTGTGTGTGCAAAGACCTTAACAGTTCTGCTTTCTTCTTCTCGGGTAGATAACGAGACGGTAGACTCGTCGGAGGTGGCGTTTGCGTGCGGCGTGAGGAAGTGTCCGGAGAAGTACGACTGCAACGACACCTGGATCGGCCCCAACGACGGCATCACCCAGTTCGACAACATCCTGTTTGCTGTGCTCACCGTCTTCCAGTGTATCACCATGGAGGGATGGACGGCTGTTCTCTATAACGTGAGTCCACAGACACACAGCAGCAAGGCTTTCAACGCTTCAGCCCTAATGAAATAAAAGAAGGTGCTATCTGTGTGATAACATAATCACCACTGATGAAACTACTTTGCGCTACCATGCAATTAATGGTAATCACACTATTTGAGAGCTTGTTTCATTTACAATGGGAAAATGATTTGTCCCCATTTTTGTAAAGAATATTTGTATTGCAAAAACAAGGTGCAATTGTACATAGTAGGTAGCCAAACAATCATATTTTTCATCTTTTTTCAAGAGCAAAAATGACTATTGTGCAACTTAGAATGTACACATTTCCTTTCTCCCTTTTTTAAAACACCAACACACAAAAACAAACAAACTTGGACAGAAAAAAAACGAAAAACCAAACCAAAACAAGAACAAGAACAAAACCAAAAACACACACATACATACGCTCCAATGTTACAGCATGGTGATTTTCTTTTCTTTTTTTAACAGAAGATATATGTATATATATATATACATATATATACATATATGTATATATATGGGTGTATATATATGCGATGGGTGATTTGTCCCCATTTAATTGCAATAGTACTGTTAGTATCAATCAATAAATCATCCAATCAATAAATCAAGCAATCAAGCAATTTTATATTTATATAGCACCAAATCATAAGAGTTGTCTCAAGGCGCTTTACGAGAGAGAGAGAGAGAGAGAGAGAGAGAGAGAGAGAGAGAGAGAGATGCACAGTAGTGCCAGTAATAATGATGCCATTAACTATAATAAGTAAGAGCATATTAGTCATAGTAATGCACAGTTACAACAGTGGTCAGGGGCGGACTGGAATCATAATTCAGGCCGGGCATTAGATACCAAGCAGGCCAGGCCGAATACGGGCCGACGCGGGTCGCCGGCGAAAAATGTGGGCCGTTTGAAGCCCAATTTGGGCCGTTTGAAGCAAGATTTAGTGAATATAATGCTAACGCAATGATACATGTTACCTATTTGTTCACTAATGGAAACATCAACATTGCCTAGATAACTGCAAGTATAATATGAAGAAGTAAAACCAAAAACATGCCTCTGTACAAAGGCTTCACAGCAAACTTTATTTAAGGAAGAGTGATCAGATCGTGCATAGGCTACTGCGTTATTCTCCACAGGCTTAAGAACTACACGTCATAACAATAACAATAATAATAAACATTGACATTATTCTCAGTTTCATTAAACATCTTCCTGTTTAAGCAAGCCCCTAACATTAAAGACATGGTAGTGTGTTCTGCTCAAGCCCCAACCTTTGTTTCTGAAAAATTAGGCCAACAATGGTTTTAGTCTCTATAGCCTATAGCCAAGTGTTGAGCAATGCAAAACTCAAGGCTCCAACACAAGAGTCCAGAAATGAATGAGTGACATCACGGTGGCTCTGTCCATATTTTCATACCGTCTATGGTTCTGAGCTTCTGAGTCCAATTTTACAATGAGATGCACCTACTTTAACCCTGAGGTGTAATTATTACTTCAGACTAACTAATAAAGTAATAAAACCACTAGTAAACCAGTAGGCGGCGCCTGGCCTGCTGTTCAGTGAATGGCCTGACTGCGGGCACACACACACACATTTTTTTTATAATTTTTTTTTGCAGGCCAGGCCAGGCCAGGCCAGGCCAGGCCAGGCCAGGCCAGGCCACCGGGCGTCTGCCCGATGTGCCTGACAGTGGTACTAGTACTTACTAAGTAGTAAGTACTATGGCGGGAGGGGGAGTATTATAAATATGTGGTCATATTTATCATTTCAGGCCAACGATGCCTTGGGCTCCACATGGAACTGGATATACTTCATTCCTCTCATCATTATTGGCTCATTTTTTGTGCTGAACCTGGTTTTGGGAGTCCTCTCTGGGTGAGTATGATTCTGTGTGTGTGTGTGTGTGTGTGTGTGTGTGTGTGTGTGTGTGTGTGTGTGTGTGTGTGTGTGTGTGTGTGTGTGTGTGTGTGTGTGTGTGTGCGTGCGTGCGTGCGTGCGTGCGTGCGTGCGTGCGTGTGTGTGTGTGTGTGTGTTCGAGTGCGCGTGCGGGCACGTGCGCGCCTGTGCGTACGTGCGTGCCTGCGTGTGTGTGTCTATACTAGGTTTGTGAAATGTCTACCAAATTGGCATAATGATGATGTGACCCCAAAGAAAATCTCCAAAATCACCAAAGTTGTGCGTTGTCGGGGGAAGTGCTGTAGCGTTGTGTGGGCTGTGTGGCATCTCGAATAGACAGCCACTGTGACACACAGCAGCTAAACACTGACAGCAACACAGCAGCCAAGCGACTTCATAGCAACAAACATGTACTCACACTGGGGGTTGAAAATAGGAAAGAATGTGTACTTTCTTCTTCTTTATGGACATTTCACAACACAACCTGTCAGCATGGCGGCTCGCAGTGTAAACTGCCTGCTTCTCGCTCGGGTTGGGAACCAAAACTCGAGAACTGAATCCAAAATGGCGAATACCGGGTACCCATAAAAAAAGGTCGAAATTAGGCTCTGCTTATCGGTTTCTATCTCACGCTGTACATACTGTACTGCTGGTCTTTCTGGATTGTAAAACGTACAGATCCTGTGATATTACCCGTTGTTCCATAGTTTGCCTTCCTAAAGTTTTTTTTCTCTGAATTAAGCATATGAACGATACCCAACCTTACT